>NC_061113.1:233296374-233335608 GCF_002878395.1 Capsicum annuum
CGAATTTATTTCGGTTTGGTTATGGATGCCATTTTTGTCAATCCGAAAACCAATAAACCGAACCGATATTAAACAATCAGACCGAACCGACCGAACGCCCACCCCTAGTAGCAGTAAATAATATGTCTGAAAGAAGACAAACTGATTGAACATATGAATATAAGAGTAAAAGAACAATATGATAATGATCATCAAAAGTGATGATATTTTCACACGCATAAGATATGTTAGAGAAAAATTCTCTACATACGTATGCCTCGATTTGCTCTTGTAATAGCAATATCTTGAAAGAGGTTATAAGATATCACTTTAAAAGGCTTAAGGCACGATTATATTTCATTCATGAGATGAGAATTTTAATAGTTATAAGCATAGATCCATTCCCGGGTGAATGTGATGATATTTAGTAAAGCTCATCAATATAAGCATGCACTTGATTGTGATGGTATCACAATTCACCTCCGAAAGAGGTAGAATAATTGTGAGGAGTTATTCTGAAATTTACTTTCCAAGTAGTGAATCTGAAATCTATTCATATCATAGTAAATCTGCAATTTACTAAAGAAAAAAAAGTACATGTCATGGTAACCTTGGAGTTTACTAATATAAAAGTTCATAAGTTGACATGAACTATTGCGACATCCAAGAGATGTGCATATTAAGTATTAAATACATATTGAAGAATTCAAAAAATTATTTCTTTGCTTTTAATGTTGTTTGTTCTCATGATAAGTTGGTTGGACTAACTAATGTTGGGATTGGATCCCTTAAACTCTGAAAATTATAAAAGGTGAATATGGGTCAGTTCACCTATCATGTGATATGTTGAAAAGACGCATCAATAAGATTATCACATGTACATTTATTGTCAGCCTGCAGTTTGACATTCATAAAGTTGCTTGCTCAATAAAATTGAGTTCAGAACATAATTTTCAGATTGTGTAATCATAAAAATCTTGATGATGATGGTTTGACATTGAATGCCTTCGATAAATAGCTAAACCATTGCTAAGAAAAACAAAGCCTCATGTGTTGGTCTGAAATATGACATGTTGCATACAATAACACTTGTATGCATTAGATCAATAAATTATGATTAATTCTCCTCAAAGTTGGTTCTAGGTCACAAACCACATGTTGTCCATCTAACAGTTTTGATGTACGGTATACGATTAATGAATACACTATGATGCACAAAGATGAATTCCTCAAAGAATATGGAGGATACATGTTAGTTTTTCTAACATAAGGAGGAGATTATAAGCAGCTATGAAGTATGTTAGGAATTATAATCAGATCATCATTCGAAAGATAATTCAAGTCAAATGCTGAAAGCATCTCATATTTAAGTTGCAAGTGCTCTTATTTTATGTCTCTAAAGGACAAAGTCTACGCATGTATGAAGCATGGTAGTCCAATCGGTTCCAAATGAAATAATCCTTGAAAAGGATAAGGAGCAAATAATCATAATAAGAAGGCAATGTGCTCTTGAAGAGCTTATGGCATAACACTTCATGAAACCTTATGAGAGGTTCAGGTACCTGAAAATATTGAAGTGATGATATCTCAAAATATTATATCACATTGCGAATCGATACAAAATAAGAAACCATCGATGATATCTTTAATACAATATTGGCGCAATATTGTGAAAGATTATGAGGATCTGAATTCTACGTTTATTTAAGCATGCCGCGTAGAAAATTTATCAAGTGACATGAAAGGATACGTTTTGGTAAGTGTAAAACTTGTTTGATTTGCAGTCCAGACACTTGAAGATGTCATATATGAAATGTTGAATATTGTCACTTGACAAAATTTATATGAAACTTTCAAAAGATTCAAAATGTTTGAAGCATATAAAAGTTTCTGGGAAACTTATTTAGAATCCTCATATTGTATAAGCTTATAGCTTGAAAATTATAGGAACTTTTGGAGAGTTTTCAAAAGTAATAGATTATTTGCTGAAATGAGAAATATGAAGTATGATATCTTAGTGTATTTGGTGCACAACATTAATGTATCTTGTAAATACTACAAGGCCTGATATAGTTTTTTCAGTCAATTTGTTAGCAAGATATATTTTTGCTCCTATTAGGAGACATCGAAATGAAATAAAAGACATGAACTTATTTTATTCTAAAGCTTGCGGTCCCGATCTTGTTGATTATGCTGATGCTGGGTACTTATTTAATCCGCATAAATCTTAGTCTCAAACATGCAATGTGTTCACATGTGGGGACATTGCCATAGCTTAGAGATATACAAAGCAATCTATCTAACCACTTCATTGAACCATGATAAGATAATAGCTATTCATGAAGCTAGCCGAGAATGTGTTTTAATGAGGCCCATGATACATCTCATTTGAGAAAAATGTGGTTTGAAATGTGACAATGTACTCATAGTTTTATACAAAGATAATGCAACATTTATAGCACATCTTAATGGAGGATTAATAAAAGGAGATAGAACGAAGCACACTTCATCAAAGCTTTTCTACATACGTACAATGTGACTGATTTATTCACCAACTCTCCTTCAATTGCAACTTTCAATAAGATGGTGCACAAGATCGGAATGCAAAGACTCAAGAATGTTCTTATTAGGGGGAGTTAATACGCGCTGTACACTTTTTTCCTTATGAGGTTTTGTCCCACTGATTTTCCTTGTAAAGTTTTTAATGAGGCAGCCTATATGCGTATTGTTAGAGATGTATACTCTTATTCCTTCACTAGATTTTTTTCCACAGAGTTTTTTTTAGTAAGGTTTTAACGAGGCACATTATCTATCAATTAGACATTCAAGGGGAAGTGTTATAAATATATTACCATATATAGTGAATGTCTACTTTACCATATATAATGAATGTCTACTTTATCATATATAGTATCTATAAAAAAATTAGAAACCCTAAGGTTATTTTTTCCATGTAAATAAAGGAGTTTTTTTCATTGTAATTCACCCCTCAAAAATTCTCTATGATAAATAAAGAAATCTCCTCTCTTCTCTCTATTCTTCTTCTTGTTTACTTTATATTTCATAACAAGATAAAAATATATATACTTTTAATGTATATTCTTGGCTTCTTTCAGGATCTACATCTTTATGTTTTGATTCTCTTGAGTGAAAAATTTTTTGCTCCACCATTGAATATACAGTCATACAAAATTAGATAAGATTAGAAATGAGAAGTCTGCTCGAAATGGTTTTGACATATTTTGCTTAGATGTATTGATGCATCAGGACAATGCAAAGCAAAATGTGGTTACGTTACGAAACATACTATAACAAACAATAGATTAGTCATTTCGTCCACTCTTAGGTGAAGCATTGCTCTCAAAGACTCAAATGCACAAAATGCTTTACGCAATTGCCGCAACATTTCACGAAACAACGCAATCCAACTCCATATCTAAATACAGTATAACTATCTCATTTCAATTTTTTTAATCATAATTTGGAGTATAACTATCAAACCAATTAGTATTTGATGTGAATTGAAATATGAAAAATTTATTTTTAAAAAATAAAATTAAAATCTTTAAAATCTAAATTAAAAATACTATAAATCACAAAAATTAATAATTTAAAATATTTTAAAAGTATATAAAATAATATGATCAAAGAAAATATGTTTTGATAGTCGATATAATAACAATGAAAAGCTCAATTTCTTAACCGTCAATTTCAGGCACATTATTTTTTATTTGTTTTGCCTTTTTTAGAATTATTTGAAAGATCAATTTTATTTTAATCCTTTATCTTATTATTTTTTAAATAATTCTAGCTTGTACACTTTTCTTTTTTAACAATATGATAAATTTATATATATATATATATACTAGTCTCATTTGTCCCGTGCTAAGCCCGGATTAAAAATTAATGTTAAATTTTATATTTGTAATTCTTTATCTTGTTTTTTATTTTTATTTTATTTTTGTTACATTAGATTAGTTGTAAAGGTAGTTCGACAATAGCTTAATAGTTCTAGTATAAATCAAATAAAAAAGGGCAGCCCGGTGCACTAAAGCTACCGCTATGCGCGGTGTTCGGGGAAGGGCCCCACCACAAGAGTGTATCGTACGCAATCTTACCTTGCATTTCTACCAGAGGCTGTTTCCAAGACTTGAACCCGTGACCTCCTGGTCACATGGCAACAACTTTACCAGTTTTTTCTTTTATAAATCAAATATTTTTTTTTTTTGTAAATTAAAAGAATAATTTTTTCTTAGAGTTTATTTTAGATTTTCTTTTTAGTTTCAAACACATGCATGCACCAACACTATTTTTCTTTTTATGATAGTTTTAGAGATTAAAGTTTTTAATGATTCAAATCGGATTTTTTCTATCAATTCAATTTATATTGATTAACCTATTTTTTTCTCAATTAAGCTAATATTAATTAATTAACTCATTTATTACAAAAACTAAATAAATTCTGACATTCAAAGAAATGTAAGAAATATTTAATACTGCAAATTGTTGTATGATAAAGCTAACTTATAATTGAAGAGAAAATTTAATTTAAATAATTAAAAGACTTGATTTAACAAAATACTTTTGCAGATGTTCCTTCATATTGAACTATACAAAAAACATTTAACTTTAATAGTTTCTTTTTTCTAAAATACATGTTAAGAAATTTAGATTGATATTTATTAAACGTGTATGAAGCTTTAATATTTTATGTTAAATTAATTATTTTCTCCCAAATTATATAAAATATTGATCATCCCGTTATTTTATAAAATCATTATCGAAAAATGTGAAAAAGAATTACTCACATTTTTCATTATTTTATGTCATTAATATTTGGAGAGTTAAATTGTATTTTAAAAAAATTAACTTTCCAAATATTTTCAGCTATATAAAATATAATTTTTGCTTTAATAATTAAGCATGTACTAAGTTAGAAAGGAAATGTCAAAATACTTATTTACTTGATCGTGATAAATTTATTAGAAAAAATGATAATTTGAAATAAGATTATTAAATATTTTCACAAAATAGAAAGACAACAAACTTTTAGATTAATTTTGAATTTGATTGTATAAATAGTTTTTTATGATGTTACTATTATTTTTCCATGATCACATTTTTATAGAATTTAATAAGTCCATATAATTGCTTAAATTTATTAAAATGGATAAAAATTTGTGGAGTAACTAAAACATAAATTAGAGATAAAATATTAAAATTGACAAAAAAAAACTTTATGTGAGAACTATTAAAATCTCACATTCTCTTTCATATATAGTAGTAAAGTCAATAATATACAACACAAAATAGTTACGTTACCAAACATAAACCATCCAGAGAAAATATTGAATAGTGGTTAGCACAATTGACTTGTGTGGTTGCGTCCATGTTTAGCACAGTAGACTATCCTTACATGAAAGATCGTACACTAGTGATTGTGTGAAAGATGGTAACACTAGAGTGAAAGATTGAAAGATTGGAGTACACTAATAGCAGAGTGAAAGATTAGTCCACTAATAATTGAGTCATTTAATCTGCCATTTAATTACATTGGAAAATAGGGGACAGGAAAATGAAGATTGAATTAATTGAAAAAAGATAGGGAGAGAAATAAAAAAAGTTCTTTGAAAAAAAATATAACATATCATCATTGCCTATAATTCATCATTATAATATAGGGAAAAATGTGTGAAAAACACCTGTATTTAGGCAAAATTTTTAGTTACGCACCTTGAACTTTGCGAGGGTCTTATGACCCATCTAAACTATTTTTTATCGTATTTAACTGGTATATATTCGCCTCTCATTAAATATTTTTTTCCTACGCGTTCAATGTGCATGAAATACACGTAGTGACCCAAGTGCCAAATATATGTCAGTTAAATATGGTAAAAAATAGTCTAGAAAAGTCATAGAACCCTCACAAAGTTCAAGATATATGACTGTAAATTTTGCCAAAATATAAATATTTTTGGCACCTTTTTCCCTGTAATATACCATCATATACAAGAAGAGTGTATCCTATAATTGAATTCCTCGATGACATGTAATGTAATGATGAAGAGTTTCATATTATGTAACAATTAACTTGATGTGATTGTGACATATTTTATTTTGTCTTTCCTATTTTATTTTATCATTCATCCTTTCTAAGAAAATAATATTATAAATAAATAATTTAAATTGATGATATATAGAATTATGAAAAGACAAAAGAAATTAGAAGATCATAGTATAGTATGAGTGATTCGATAGATTTGAATTCCCATAATGTAGCTTTTTCAAGCATTATATTCAAATCAACCTATTATTAAATATTAAAAAATATTTTTATCTTTTAGTTTTTATATATCAGAAGGAGTGATTTTGAGATGTTAGTTATTGGACATTACATAAAAAATTTGAGGATAATATAGTTTTTAAAACATTGTGCAAGATAAGCTTGCTGATTCACATTTCAAGTAACTACACTTAACCATTTTCAAGTAACTAATTCATATTTCAAGTCAATACATTTAACCATTTTCAAGTCACTAATACATATTTCAAGTGACTACACTTGATCATTTTCAAGTCACTATTTTCATATTTCAAGTGACTACGTTTGATCATTTTCAAGTCACCAGTACACATTTCAAGTGACTACACTTGACCATTTTCAAGTAACTAATTCACATTTCAAGTAACTACACTTAACCATTTTCCTGTAACTAATTCATATTTTAAGTCAATACACTTAACCATTTTCAAGTTACTAATACACATTTCAAGTGACTACACTAAATCATTTTCAAGTCACTAGTACACATTTCAAGTGACTACACTTAAGCTTTTTCGAGTAACTAATTCGCATTTCAAGTAACTACAATTAACCATTTTCAAATAACTAATTCATATTTCAAGTCAATACACTTAACCATTTTCAAGTCATTAATACACATTTCAAGTGACTACACTTGATCATTTTCAAGTCACTATTTCCATATTTCAAGTGACTACACTTGATCATTTTCAGGTCACTAGTACACATTTCAAGTGACTATACTTGACCATTTTCAAGTAATTAATTCACATTTCAAGTAACTACACTTAGCCATTTTCAAGTAACTAATTCATATTTCAAGTCAATACACTTAACCATTTTCAAGTAACTAATACACATTTCAAGTGACTACACTAAACCATTTTTAAGTCTATATTTTGATATTTCAAGTTACTAAACGACATCAAAATACAAGTTCACAGTTTAAAGTAATTAATTCACATTTCAAAACACTATACCTAACCACTTTCAAGTAACTAATTCATATTTCACATTAGATACATCACAATTCAAAATAAAATTATTAAACTTTCATTTATACTATAAGTTAAACAATTCAACGGATTTAATAAAGCAAATAAGTAGATGTGTCACATGTCACTCTCGCACCATATAATCATGACAACCGAACACTTTTAGCTGCTATTGTAAACATGTGCTGAAAATGCACAAAATCACCTCAAAATTTACTGTTTCCTAGTCTATCATTACTATATACACACAAATTATTTGTAGTAGATTATGTTGTTGAAATTACGGTTGATACACATAGTAATGAGAAACCTCCCAAAGCAGTAGGCATAATTTTTGTAATTGACATTTTACCAAATGCTTTACCTACACAAGTAGCATTTCCACTACTAGTAAAACCAGGAAAACCGACCACAAAAACCGACCACATGTGGTCACTTTTTATGTTTTTGCGACCACAAAAGCAATCACAAGGTGTGATAAAAAAACAGTGGTAGCTTTTTTTAAAACCGACTACATGTATATATATATATATATATATATATATATATATATATATATAAAATTCAATATATATTTAGTAAAGTGACCACACTTTACTAAAGTCAAAATAAAAGTTCACATTTCAAGTAACTAAAACTAAACATTTTAACTCACTAATTCACTTCACAAGTTACCAAACTTAACTAAATTCAAAACCCAAGTTCACCTTTCAAGTACCTACACCTAAACATTTTCAAGTCACTTCTCAAATGACCATACTTTACTAAATTCAAAACAAAAGTTCACATTTTAAGTAACATTTAAAGATCTATAATCATGTCCCTCCCACACCATATAATTATCACAAAATTTCTATGGCTTTCAAAGCCTTCTACAGAGAACAATCCCACCTTAACACTACATTTAAAGACTTCATTATAAAAAAATAGAGAGAAATCAACTTACCTTTGCTTGGCCTAAATTAAAAAGAAAGAGACAAGTGGTCACCGAAAAATAACAAAGCAATTCATTTTTGAATTCGGATTCTTGCAAAAAGCAACTCTATGTCAGTAATTGTAATACCTCGTATTTTTTAGCTCAGTTTAGCTTTCAGTACACAAAAATTCTGATTTATAACCTTTAATATAGGTGGAATTTCCCATTTTAAGACTCACCGACTTGTAGAAAATTTAGTCAGCTTTTCAACGATATAAAATTCTCCCAAATCTCATATCTGGGTGAGAAGTTATGGCACTTTTAGTAAAATAGTGTGCCAAACTAAGCATCACCGCATCGCACTGACAGGCCAAATGAAAATTGTCAGTTTTCAGTGAAACTCCGCGATTCCAGCACATCGCGGTGAAGCCTTAGTTCCTAATTGGCATTTTTCAGTGTGTCACCGTGATAGCACCGTGTCCTGCCAATGGCCAAATTCACGTTCAGTGAGTCACCGCGATGGTGCCGCGTCGCGGTGAAGTTACAGTTCGGGATGGTCTTTTTCCAGTGGTACAATGCGATAGCACCACGTCATGCCGTTGGACAAAATTGGAATTGTCCCTTATCCAGTGACCTAACATGATTGCACTGCGTTGCACCGGCATGAAAAATTGGGATTTCAGTTTCCAATTTTGAGTTTGAAATTTTCCCAGGGACTTTTAAGTCTTTTTTCTTCACCTTATTTAATCTAAAGCACGTGAATTAATCCCCCAAAAGTTGATTAAGTCATTATTATTCAATTTCCCCAAATCAAAAAGCATTCTCTCTCAAATAGAAAGCCCTAGTATCTAAAATTCAAGATCAATTCTCAAGAAAATTACCAAGAATCTTCAAGAAGTTAATTTCTCAGGTATGTTAGGTGTTCATTCATGGGTCCTTACCACCCATGGATCCCAAGAATCCTTTTTCAAAATACAATATTTAGATTTTTATGAATTCCATGATTGAATTTGATTGTACTCATGTTCATGATGTTGTTTGGGTTTTAATCCATGATTAATTACAAGTTTCATGAAATATAGGTAGCATGTGTGATGAATTATGTGATTCTCATGTTCAATCCTTGAATCTACAAGTTGATTGTTGTAGCCATGATATTTATATGTTTATTATTATATGAAATAATCATGCTCCCCAAGTGTTTGTTAAAATGCATATGTGAATTGAATAGTGCAATCATGACATGTTAGCATGTGTTCCCATTCATGTACAAGTTCATGCCTTACAAGTGTTTGACAAAATGTCTCAATGAATAAATTATGACTAAGTCATTATCCATTGTGCCTTTTTAGACTGTGCCATGTTTTATTGTAGATGCTATCGAGTTCTGGGGGTATTTAATATATAAAATATAGCTATTTACCTAGAATTACAGTATTTACAGAATAGTTTTAGTAATGTCATAAACAGTATCACTCTGTTAGTTACAGAACTCAGTGAAACTCAGTCCAATTCAGTCCATTCTAATAATCAGTGACATTCAGTTGGGAGTAGGATTCAACACCGAGCGAACCCAAGGATGGGGGCTTACTTGTTAGTAGATAGCAGTCCTTGCATTCCAGAACTACTTAGCCAACGTAGGTTGAGATATCAACCTGCCAGTTGAAGGTTGATAAGGTGTTTACCTGCCAGTTGAGGGTAATGCCGTTCTTATTAGGGAACCTTCCAGTAGAGGGTGACCCTTAGTCCTTTGGGACGACATTTCAGTGGATCCACATAGCCAGTGTCTATACCCGTGGCACGGTACTGACACTCTTCCAACTGGGTTACAGGTTGGACCCCAATTAGTTTTAAGAGGGGCATGTCGGTTAGATAATTACCTCCCATAGTTTCAGTTTTAGTCTTCAGTATAGAACTCAGTTTAGTTCTACAGAATTAGGACCATTAGTAACAGTCACCAGTTATCAGTAATCTCAGATATTAGTTACTCAGTTATCAGAACTCAGTACTCAGTTTTAGTATAAATCTCAGATATAGTATATATGTATATGCACAATATTGCATACTCAGTGTTTACAACAGCTTCAGTTATCTATGTACTCTCATTCAGTTATATTCATATCACTCAGTCAGTTACTGTTCATGCATATGAACCCATGTATTAAGCTTTACCTTATCTAGCATACCATTACATTCCCACGTATTGATCGCATACCTATTTCTCTCTCTATGATGTCTCGTATTATAGGTTCGGACGCTCTGGTCCTGACTGGACTTAGCCAGATTCAGTCAGTAGCAGCAGATTCAGTAGTGAGTCCTCATCTATTGAGGATATTCTTTTATCTAAGTACTATAATAGATTCAGTATTTTTAGCAGTTGGAGTTAGTTGGGGGCTTGTCCCATTATCTCCTTATTCAGATAGTTCAGTTAGAGGCTTTTTAGACTAGACTAAATCAGACAGTATTCAGTTTGGAAGATGTTATTATCAGTTTCTATATTTGTCATTATTCATATTATGAACCTTATGGAATTTTCAGCCAACTTCCACATTATTTCAGTATTATTATTCAGTGCTAATAGTAGGTACCAGTCATGGATTAGATTATGGTTCTTCGGGGTCGTAAGCACCGTGTGACATCCGGGGTGCAGACTCGGGGTGTTAAAGTAATGCAAGCCATAGATGGCAATAGACTCTTAAAAGGAAACATTTCAAAAAAACTCTGTAAATAATGTCACATTTCATCAATCACAACTAAGTATATTTGAGTTAAGTATATTTCCTTCTTTAGGACTATAATTTTCTTAATTATGCCCAATTAGTATCACATGGACACCTACAGTTATGTAAATTAGGGTAAAAAGGGGTTAGAAATGAATGCAATTATAGCATAAAAATTAAGGGATAAATTTCAATTCGAAATTCCGGTGAATTTATTATGCATCAGGAAAAACAAAGAAAGGGTCAATTTATGTACAATGTTTGAAGGTCAGTGTAGTTTTTCGGTGAATTTGCTGACCTAACAGCTTTCAGTGAGCTGAGGTTGGTGAAGAAAAGTTCCATCGATGGAACGATAGAATTGTAGTCAGAATTGTGCAGCTTAAGTCGCTGACAGTGTTGTCAAATCGATGAGCTGATGTTGATTTCATCGTCGGTGTTGCCGGATCAGTGAGCTAATGTCTGTGTCCTCGCCGATGCTGTCAGATCGGCGAGGTGAGTGTGGTGGTCGGTGAGGTGAGTTATCAGTGAGGTGAGTCGCGAGTGAAGTGAATTCTCAATTGAGAGACTAGGATAATTACAAAGGAAAAAGGGGCAATTAAGATTAGGTTGGGTCGGGTCATTATCGGGTATTTCAAATTTTTTAGAAAATCAATCATAATAAGCAGTCGATTTATTTTTTTAAAAAATTATCATTCGAAACCACCACTTGTGATCGATTTTTATTTAAAAATTAAAATTTTAATAAATTGTATAATATGTATAGTAACATCCAAATAATTTAATGCAATGCATATATAAATCCGATAATTAGTTATTGTATCATTACATTAACATGAGTAGTATATTTCCTCAATCGTATAATAATATAAATGCATTTCATATATTAGGATAAATTTTTGGTTAATTAGCTTTTAAATACGATATTATATACCTCATAATACAACGTGTTAGTTAGATAAATAATTATCGGTTAATTAGATTACGTTATTACACTTCAACAATATACCCTTGTCTACATTGACACAAGTAGTCTAGTTTCTCAATAGTATAATATCAATGTATTATTCAAAATATTTTGATATATAGATTAAACTATCTAACTTTTGATCACTGCATACGTCACTACATGAGATATACATATATATACATATATTCGATTGGCTATCAACTTCCAAATACGTACTATATACATCACATAAATGATTTTACTATCCCATAATAATACAAAGTATTTCACATATACTAAGATAAATTATCGGTTAGTTTATCTTATGTTATTATACCTTCACTACATAATATATATATGAGGGTTTGTGTACACACACACACACACACACACACACACATATATATATATATATATATGAATCGGCCTAGACTATCTTCTATCCGTATAGATATGTCCCTATGAGCGACTACGCCGATCTTTATATATTTTGGCCACGTCCCTTTTCGCTCCGAAGAAGAAGGTTTGGATCTTTCAATCTTATGTCGTAAGGTATGTGGCCTATGTTAGGTCCATAAGATACCACAACTTTTGGTGTTCTATGATTCACCTCCGACTAATGAGTAGGTAGTTCGATCCTTTTATTTTGATCTTTTTAGTAAACTGATGGGGGGATGCGGAGCACTAGGTCGAATTACTATATAAAGAAGAGTTGTAAACTATAGAACTTCTTGTTCGAGTAGGACTATTTCTGTTTTTCTCGTTCCTTCTCTTCGATAAGAATAGGGATTTGAAATGATACAAATTCCGCTTCATTCTGCTGTGCTCAACGAAAGAACTGCCTAAGCATACTTTTTCGGATCCAAACTTCTTTGTTCTTTCTAAGTCTTCTTCTTGCATAAAATAATGCCACTGTTGCAAAAATCAGAATTTTAGTAGTAGACGGCATCCCATCTTAGTTTTGAGTAGGCGGAACCATTCTGTTTTGGTTCTTCTCCACGGGTGATCCAGGAATTTTCCTATTATTTTCTCAATTGAGATTTCGATATAGAAGGATCTTATATCACCTTGGGAGAGTTTAAAATGAGTAATGTTAACCATTTCATTATTCACACAAACCCTTCGATGACTTATCGGCTGCCTTGCTTGAGGAATAATTTCACAAAAATGGAGACGAACAAGGATAACATATATATATATATATGTATATACACACTCATACACACTATCGACTATCAGGTTTTAAATACGTACTATGTACATCACATACGTACACTAGTATATTACCCCGTAATATAGTGCGACGTATTTCATATACATACTTTGACGATTTATCGATTAATTTGATTAACTTATATTAATATAACTTCAACATATAGTATATTATTACTCCGATCGTTTCAAATCAAGGTACGTATTCAATATGTTTGGATAGATTCTGCCAGTTTTTGACTACATCATTCATTGATCATAACATCATATATATATATCAACTCTTGAATACGTACTATATACATCACATCCAAAAGTATATTACCTCATAATACAACACATTCATTATATTCTGATGAATTAGCGGTTATATATGTACATTACACTATTATTGCTCCAATAGCATAATATTATTACCACAATTATATGATATAGGCATATTCATTATACAAAGATTATGTTTAACGTAATTTAACGTATATACAATGGAAAATATTTATTTTATATATCGAAACATCAGTAATTGATAAACATTATGTTTAACGTAATTTATTTATTTTATCTGATATATTTCTTAGTATGAATTTTAATTTATTTTTATTATTATTATATTTCTTATCAACTACGTGTGATCAGTGTAATTTTAAAAAATAATATATTTGATTTTACATATAATAATTAAAATATATTTTTTAATCAAAAGTGATCTCAAGTGGTTGTTTTGCGATTATTTTTTAATAAAAAGCGACCATAAGTGGTCTCTTTTTTAAAATGTTTTCTTTCTCTATCTTTTAAATAGAAAAGTGGCCACGAATGGTCTCTTTTATATAAATATTTTTGTTTAATTTTTAAAGAAAATCAACCACAGGTGGTTTCAATTTATTTTTTCATTTTTTTAATAAAAAAGCGACCACTAGTGGTCGGTTTCTTAAATAATTTTTTTTTATTCCAAAAGCGACCACTTGTGGTTGCTTTATAAAAGATTTTTAATTTAATTTTTAAAATAAAAGAGACCACACGTGATCTCTTTTTAAAAATAGTTTTTAATTATATTTTTAAAATAAAAAGCGACCACTAGTGTTCACTTTTTTAAAATTATTTTTTGGGGCATTTTTTAATGTCAAAAAGCGACTACAAGTGGTTGCTTTTTTAAAAAAAGTTATTTTTTAAAAGAAATAATAATTAATATAAAGATTCTTGAAATGATTATTTTGTAATTTTAAAATATAAACACTTTTACTTTTTTATATTTATTTTGTAAAATAAATTTAAAAAACAACCACATGTGGTCGCTTTTATTACGACCACAAGATGGGGTCTCTTTTATTGCACCACAAGCTGTGGTCAATTTTTTATGGTCGGAAAAACTATTTTTTTTAGTAGTGAATTCCCTAATTGCTCATATTTCGCACGAAAATTCAACAGAATACACAAGATGCACACACGCGGGCAAACACACACACACACACATACATACATACATACATACACACACACACACACACACACACACACACATATATATATATATATATATATATATCACTTACTATCGACTATCAAGTTCTAAATATATAGTATATACATAACATCTACATTAGTATATAATTACCCCATACACAACGTATGCATATTGTTACCACTAGTGGTTGCTTTTTCAAAATATTTTATTTTTTATTTTTTTAATCATAAAGCGACACAAGTGGTCGGTTTTTATAAATAATTTTCTTTGTACTTTTTTTTTAATCAAAAAGTGAGCACAAGCGGTTGCTTTTTTAAAAATATTTTTGATTTAATTTTTTTAAAAAGTGGTCGCTTTTTAAAAATATTTTATTTACTTATTTATTAATCAAAAACCGACCACTTGTGGTCATTTTTTGTAAATATTTGTTTAATTTTTTAAATGAAAAGTTACCACAAGTGGTCGATTTTTGTATAATATTTTAATTTTATTTTTTAATGTAAAGCAATCACTTGTGGTTGATTTTATAAAATATTTTTTTAAATACAATAATATAGATAAAATGCACAATATATACATTCAAAATGGAGAATTTGAGATAAACAAAAATTTAGATAGATCCAAGGACACACTATAAATAAGGTAATTACAATTCTTAGACACTTTCATATATGAGAATACATCATATTTATCATTCAATAATGCTAATTCTGAAAATACACATAACATTATAGGTTTGTGTTGTAGGGGATGAGGTTGTTGTTGTTCGAATTGATTCTGGGATGGAATTATCAATTTGCAATTTTCTCCAACACTGTTGTTCTCTTTCATCACTGTTAAATATTACCATCAAAAGCCTAGTTAAGATACTTATAATAATTGAATTTTGAGCTGAAATCATAACCTACAATTGGATCTTCTTGCTTTGACCCTTCTCGCTTCAACTGGAATACCCAAAAACCTTTGAATCTATAGTGAAATAGTGGATCTAAGAAACAAAAAAAATAACGTCTTATAACGGAGAAGAAAACATACCATTCATATATAATTAAAATATGAGAAGAGGCGATTGTAGAATGACTGAATTATATAGACTATTCACAGCCAAATCTTTTGGTATCTTTCAACTTCTTTGAAGGAGCAAGAGAAAATTTTCTTTTGCATAACGGGTATTGTAATGATTGTAGGCTTTTCTTATCCTATAAAGAGTTTGAGGCATATTGAACGAAAAAAAAATAAGGCACTTGTCATCATACGGTAAATTTGGTTTAAATCGTATAGTCCTAAGAGAAATTAAAATCTTTTTCGATAAATAGTGATGAATAACTTAAAAATATTTTCACAATTAGGTGTAGATATCAGTAATTAGCAATTAATTATATGTTTTAACGATAATTTTGTCAATGGTTGTTAAAAATGACATTTTTAATAAACATCTAATATATCCGACGTTTATATTGAATGCCACTATTTTAGCATCATTTTCGCTAAATATCACTGAAATCAATGACACTTACATTAAACATCATAATATATTCAACGTTTGCATCAAATGTCACTATTTTCTTGACTCTTTTGCTAAATGTCGCTAAAATCAATGACATTTTGCAATAAATGTCCTTATTTTATTGACATTTTTTATCAAATGTTGTCGTTTTTATGACATTTGATATCAAATGTCATTATTTTACGACAATTGTTCATAAATGTCAAGAAATTCTTCATTTTCTGATATTTATTTCAAATGTCGCCAAATAAATGTTGTCGTATCTTTATCTTTTTGTAGTGGTTTGAATCATCGTTCCTATGTATAAAGACCCGAACCCAATGGTTTCTACCTAGAAATAAGTATGAATAATAATTCTTTAGTGTGGTAACATCTTCGGAGATGGATTGAAGTCTTAAATATCGCCTAGCTAAGAGTTAAGTTGAGCACTTTCCTATCCATTGAATTTTGGTATATAATTTTTCTTGGGTCAACTTCAAGTGACAATTACTCCTAGAATATAAGGGCTTATGTGGCCCATAATATATCAAATTAAAACTCTTCTAGTCTTTTTTCCAATGCAACTGACTTTTTGTCAATTCGAGTTCGGAGTTAAAAGTTATGGGTGTTTTAGTAAGACACTATACAGGGTATGCGTTTGGGTCGCGAGGCAAAGTTCCACCTTCGCTTTGGCCTTGCGCTGCAAACCTTGTGGTTTTCTTTGGCATTGCGCTGCCAAGTCTTTCTTGAACATCAAATAGTGTTCCGTTTTGAGTTATTTTAATGGCAAAGGGTTTGTTTTCACCCTCCCAAACCATTTCTAATCCTTTATGGATGAAATTAAGGCTATTAAACACATTATATCACTTCTCAAAATCCCCAGATCATCTATCCTTAAGCAAGAGAAGAGAAACTACCTAGGGTTGAGGATTTTAAGCTTCAAGGGTCAATTTTTTCAACGTTCTCTTTGATTTCAAGGTATGTAGGACTATCCTAACTCTCACGGGCACAAATTTTATGTTTTTAACAACCTTTAAAGATGTATATATATATATATATATATATATATATATATATATGTATGTATATGTAATGGGTTTTGGAAACCATTTGAAGAGGATGCATCATGAACCCATGTTTGATGAAATTATGAAATTAATAGGGTTTTTTTCCATTAATTTGAATTGTGGTAATCCGTACATATGTTATGTGTTTCGAAAAGTGATTTAATACCATGATTCATGAAACCCCCTCGCATGAAACTTATTGTCTTAACAGGTTATACATTGTGAAATGGGTAGATCATGAATTATAAGTCCCGTATTTGATCATGAGATTTACGTATAACTAATGTTTGGGGCTCTTTATGAATGATTATACTTCTCAAGTTTTAAATTCCCCCTTAACTATTATGCATGGTTGTTTTGCACGTTTTCAAAGAGGTACTTCTCATGCTAGAGCCTTTTGTGACCTAATGAAGAAGTTGCATGTTTTTTATGTAAGAATTGACCACCACATGTTAAAGTACTGACAAAAAAATGTTTTGTACAAGTTAGTATGATGTTTGATATAAAAACTCTCTCATGATGTTTAAATCTTTTGGATGGTCAATAACATGCTTTGAATAAAAAGGGCTACGGACATGATTTGATAAGATAAAGCTTGCAAGTCTAGGTATGACGATACCTATTATGAAATGCCCTTAATATGAAAGAAATGAGTATGTTGAGCATGAATCATGACTTTAAGAGACTAAAATTGGGCTTAAAGAGAGTTAGATGGTTAACCGAAGAAAGTATGAGTTAAAAGACTCACCACTGAAAATCATGTTTTACCGATGCTGGATATAGTACACTGCTTTATGATCTTATGTACTTTTAATTCATGTCGTCCCAATTTGAGACTATAGTTAGGAGCCCTGGTTTGTGATCTTATGCACTACCATGACATGTTGACTTGATTGGGGATTATGACACCCTGCTTTATGATCTTGCGTGTCCCCCTTACTGATACTCCAATCCTTGTGGAAAACTTGGATTAGGGGCTTGATCGTCGAGTCAAGGGTGAATTTCACATAGTCTGTGGAATTTTAGAAATGTAGGGTGTGCAATTTAGCTCAAAACTAAAGCAAAGAGTTGAGTCCATGATTTACAAAATTATTTTGAAGCTCATTAATTATGCCCATGTGTTATATATATATATATATATATATATATATATATATGATGCTAAATTGTTTTCAAAATGCTCTCATTATGTTATACGAAATATATGTTATTTTTGGGTTAGTTCTACATACCAATGCTCTCCAAATATTGACACCCCTCCCCCATATTACAGGATCCGAGGTATAGTCCTATGGTCCATCACATTAGTAGAATCTATGGATTTGACAGAGTTGGTGAGCCATTATCTTTCAGAAGGGATGTTATTCATATGTTTATCTAATTCAGTTTATGGTCCAGCCAGGGGCATTGTCCCGATTGAGATAGTTAGTTCTCAGTAGAGGCTACGTAGACGGTATTTTAAGTATTGTATGGTCACAACTTCATTGACACACTTTGGTTTATAAGTGTAACGCCCCAAAAGCAGGCCCTGAGATGTCACACAATGCTCAAGACTACGAGTAGCCTTAAGCTAACTGTAACACCCCGCATTTTTCTAGTGTACTTTAAGTCCCTATACTTAAGTATTCACATATAAAATTTTTGAAACAATCATTATTTTTTAGTTTAGAGCCTACCATTGCGTGAAAAATTAAATTAGCTTTCCAACGATATAAAATTTGCCAAAATTCAATAACCTGGTAAGAAGTTATGGCGATTTAAAGTTTCAGTCGTAAATCACCATCATTTTAACCCTTAGCGCATCGCGTAGGCAGCCCAAATGACAATTGTCAATTTCCAGTGTTACTCCACGATCATGGCGCATCGCGGAGCAGGCCAATTTCCCGTTTGTCAACTTCTAGTGAAGGTACATGATCATGGAGCGTCGTAGAGCTGGCCAAAATGGCATCCAAAGCTTTACCACGATGGCACAGCATCACGGTGTTTGTCCAGGTCCCAATTGTCCAAATTCCAGTGGCTTGGCGCGATAGTGGTGCGTCACTCCAAGGCCATAATTTTGCTTTTTCAGTTTTCAGCTTCCATTTTTAAATGTGTTTAAGGGTATTTGTGTCTTTTTACTAAGCCCTAAACTCATCCTAAACATGAAATTTAGCCCCTAATTGACCTAAATACTCATCATTATTCACTTTCTCTCAAATTAATAATCCGCTTTTAAAGAACAACAAACCCTAGCCCTCAAAAATCAAGGCAATTTCTCAAGAACTCTCCATCAATACTTCTAATTTCAGTAACCCAGGTATGTTAGATGTTTATCCATGGATCCCTTTTCATCCATGTAGTCCAAGTATTCGTTTTAATTATAAATCTATCTCTTTTTCAAGTTTATTTGATTTTAAATTATGATTTCATCCATGAATCTCCATGTACTATTGATTTTATACCATGTTACCATGAAATTATTGTTATTATTTAATTCCTCACATTTTAATATTATTATTTATTGAACAAAACCATGATTTAGCTCTATTATGTCGGATTCATGCTATTTCTATATGTTTTTGAACATTCCTATGATTGTTTTGAACCATGAACTACAAGTGTTTGATAAAATGCCCACAAAAGTGATTTATTTATTATTAGCCTTCGTGTTTTTGCCTTGAAGCTTTAGGGTCTTTTCAGTATTGTTGTTTTGAGTCCTGGGGGTATTGAATACCCAAAAACTATAGCTGTTTTATCAGTCTAGTCTCAGTACATTACTAAATAGTCTTCAGATTATATTATGAGCCTTATCAGAATAGTCAAATATCAGTTATTCAACTCAGAATAGTCTACTATCTCAGTGTCTTTCAGTTGGGACTAGGATTTAGCACCAAGAGAGTGTAAGGATGGCGGCTTCCCCGTCATATAGGCAGAGTCGTTGTAGCAGTCCCTATACTCTAGAACTACGTAGCCAGCGTAGGATATGAGTAGTCACCCGTCAGATTAGACTTGACTATCTCGCAAGGGTCACCCATCAGTTCAGGCTTAGCAACCTTAATCCTTTGGACATGATATCTGTTTAGTGGATCCACATAGCCAGCGTTAGCACCTATGGCATGGTATTAACACCCTTATAACTAGGGTTATAGGTTAGACCCTGATTAGCTCAAATTGGAGAATGTCGGTTAGATAATACCTCCCACAGTCTCAGATATAATTTCAGTTACAGTCCCAGTTCAGTTATTCAGTCTTAGTGTTGTTTGATCAAGGCATACAGATATCAGTATATTTTTCAGTACTTCAGAATATAGATTTTACTCAGTCCATGTTATATGCCTGGTCATGTATCTTTAGTGTCTACAGATTCTCATGTATTTTCAGTATTTTACAGACTTTTATGCATATTCATTACCTACAAATTTCATGTTCTCTATTCAATATTCCATGCTTTACATGTATACTCAGATAGATCATTACTCCTATTCATGAAACTTTGCATATTAGCCTACCTTATTTATCATACCAGTGCATTCAAAGTACTGATCACATACTTTTCTTTTACGCTATGGTGTGTCATATCATAGGTGCTGACGCTCAGTTCCTGAATCGTACCCAGATTCTCAGATTATCAACAGTACTATAGCAGCGGTGAGTCCTCATCATCCAAGGACAGAGTATTTACTTCTTGATTTCAGTTTAATTAGTTAGTTGGAGTTAATTTGGGCATGTCCCATCAACTCTCAGTCAGTCAGTCTTATAGGATTTTTAGACACTACAGTTAGCTATTTATACGATTCAGATTTCAGTATTTCTATCAGATTCATAATTCAGTAGTTATTTCATTATTAAAAACTTATGGCATATCAACTATCCTTCTGCATTCATGATTATATTATCTAGTGCTCACCGCAGGTACCAGCTCATGGGTTAGATTATGGTCCCTCGGGACTGTAAGCATCGTGTAACGACTATGGGGTAGTCTCGGATCGTTACACTAACCTTGTCTGCCTTCTACTAAATCTGAAGCTCATAATAGAGAAAATATAGATATATGATCAAAGCTAAAATACAGAAATCTATCTGAGATAAACTGAATTTATCTGAATATAATATATGAAATCACTAGACTCAAGAGTCTGATAAATCAATAAGAAAAATCTGAATCAAAGCTAGCAGTCTGACAAGCCTCTACTACTAATACTAGAGAGTCACTGGGACAATCCCCTAGCTGACTCGAACTGTCTAAAATTTTTTGAAAAAAACATCTATACTACTAAGCTGGAAATCTAAATAACTAAATCCCCAAACTATGAGGAGTCACCAACTGTTGGGATGTAGATGGAGATGCTTGGAGTCACTCACGCTGCTGGAACTGAGCACCTGAACCTACATTATGAGATAATGTAGAACATAAACGTATATGTGGATGAATACTTTGGATTGTATTGAGTATATGAGGGTGAATGCATAAGTAAAATAGAGTCTCAACGTCATCATAATTGGTAAAACAATGCATGCTAAATTTAGATGACTCACATAAGCTGGAATAGCTGAAAACTATAAATCAAATCATGAATAGCAACACATGTTGTATAAATCTAGTGAGTCATAACATTTAGTTCTAAAACTGTGGTAGTATTCTGTTTGTAAATCATGCTTCTTAAGTGTAAAAAGGACTCACTTCTGTATCTGTAAAATTGAAATTTGAAATCTCATAGCTAAAGCCATATGTAAAGAAATATCTGAGTAAAATTGTGAGCCTTTACACTTAGTTTCTAAAAACTGTCCCATTAAAATTATTCTGTTCTGTAAGGTTTTACTAGTAGGGAAATACTCTAAAACTATTCTAAAAGTCTTTACTATTAGGGAGGTTCTTCTAATCGACATACACTATGTGAGCTATCATAGTATCCAATGTCTAGTTTCCCTAAGGAGAAAACCTCACGTTGGGGGGAGGTGTCATACTCTTGCCAAGGAGTATAACCTAATCTAAGTGATCACATCTGTATCTGTCATCCATATAGAAATGGAAATAATCTTATAATCTGAACCTATGTTGGCTCGTAGTTCTGGGGCATGTGAACATACCCAACTCGGTGCTAAATACTACTCTTTTTAATTTGTATGCTCATTCTGTTGGAAATCCACTTTAAAAAACTAGTTAATGGTTTTTAACAAAAACCAACTGCATATATGTTAATTTAAACTATAACTGAATCTGTAAAGTGAATTCCATGTCTAAGCTGAGATCAAAAGATCAAATCTTTATTAAAATTTTGAAAAATAGTTAGTCATAGAATGCTTAAAGCATAATCTTCTTGAAAAATCAACATATATACTAGGGCTCATCAACCCATGCATCAAATTGATGTCAAAACATCATAATTTCATGCTTGATAATGTAAATATTGATAATTCAATCAAAAATCAAGAATTTACCGCAATACTCATGAAAATACACTAGTGGACATGAATTCAATGCCAAAGTCACTTGAAATCTCATAATCTTGCAAATAAAAATATTGGGTATGAACCCTAACTTAAAACTCATGTAAATTCATGTGATTTTGTAATTAAAAATAAATTTTAGGCACAAGGATGAAAGGAGTATCCTTGTTCATAAACCCCACATACCTTAATTGATGCAATTAATGAGAACACTTTATTTTGGATTTCTATTTGTGCTCTTGAAAATGAATTCTTGATTATCTTGTATTGAAAATTCTTAATCTTGAGTTATCTTGGGAAATCAATGGTGGAATTTGAATTTCTTGGAGATGAAGGTTTAATGTTCTAGGGTTTATTTGAGAGAAAGTTGATGAAAAATAAGCATATAATGCTTAGAATAGGTTTACTTCAGTGTTATTCACGAATTGGGGGCTTGAGAAAAGACTAGATTGCCCTTTTAAAATTTTACTCGAAAACTGGAAATTCCAACTTTGGCTCCCACTGCGATGCGGGGCTATCGCGGTGGCTCACTGGATAAAGGATCATTGCCATTTTGGATGATGGCGCAATACGGTAAAATTGGGTCGGGCTACTGGAAAAAGGACGAGTGTCATTTTGCACTTCACCGCGATGCGGTGACTGTCCTTTTGGGAAATTTGACGCGATACAAGTAGATCACGGTGAGTTACTAGAATGGGACAAATAGGAACTGAAAATTCATTGCGATGTGGGCTAATCATGGTGCTCTACTGGAAATTGACAAATGCGAATCTGGCTTTCACCGCGATGCGGTGCTTGTCAAAATGCCATACTATTTTACTAAAAACACCATAACTTCTCAATCGAGTATCGGATTAAGGCGAAATTGGTATCACTGGAAAGCTGAGCCAATTACCTACACACTGGTGGGTCTAGAACTGGAAAATTATACATGTATCAAGAGTTATTCATTTTTAAATCCAACCTTTGACATTCTAGGAGCTAAACTGAGCTAGAAAAAAGTATGGGGTATTACAATAAGTTTTCATTAAATATTATTATATCTTTTGCACTTTGATTTATGTATGAATTACACATATGATAGTATGCTAAGGAGTCTCTCCAGCCTTCGTGATTCGATATACCTATCGCGGTCAGGGTCTCAGCTCGGGTCATGACAACTATGTTTTTAGCCAAAAGGGAGTACCCCGTGGCATCTATATTCAATTCAATTGCTAAGAGGTTTATTGAGAAATTCAGGGAGAGGCATGCATATGTCCTCAACTATAAGGATAACCTATTTGTGCCTGCCACCGATAAGATCGCAAGGAATAATATGAGCGAGGGAGACTCCTTGTATACAGAGAACGTAAATGGGGATGACAACCAATTCACCGTATTCGATAGGGGTTCGACAGCTAAAGTCAACCTACTGAAAAAGTCATGTTCTTGGAGGAAGTATGACTTGATCAAATTTTATGTGCCCACGTGATGGCTTCTTTGTGATCGAAGTATAGAGATAATTATGGTTTGAGCATCAACGAGTACTCTTCGCCCGTGTATAAAGTCAAAAAGTACCTCCTTATGTATTCAAAATCAATTAATGTTGTCCCTTTAGAGTACGAATGGTGTATGCCATAGGAATTACTAGACGTGTACATTATTCCACCCCTTGTTGACACCAAGCCCGGAATAAAGAAAAGGAAACACGTAAAGGGCATGGGCGAGGCTTTCAAGACCAAGAGGAGGAATAAGTGTTCACTATGCAAGAGACCCAGGTACAAGAGAACCACTTGTAATAACAACAAATCATAAATAGGCTTGTACCACTTTTTTTATAAGTCATGGCAGTGTATGTACCTGTAGTGGTGATACACCCAAATTACAACTCTTGTCAAAAAGTGTAAGCGATCGCTGTCAAATATAGGACCCAACTAGGTTGGGGTCAAATCCCACAGGGAATACTCGTGCAAACTAAGTGTTATGGTTGTTAATGGACTGTTGATCAAAGGTTCCTAATTAAAGGGGGGTTTATAACTTATCAGTAGTATCTAAATGATTGCATCAAAATATATTTCAACTAGAGAGTTTTCTTGTAAGTATTAATTTAATGAGAACAGACAGACTATAATTATGTTCACCAAGATGTTTAACCAGTTGGAGTTGTGAGTTACTTTAATCCAATTGATAAATTTAATTGTAAGAGATATTGAATTCTATACCCATTAGTTTCTCAACCTAAATGGATGGTTCACCCTTTAATTCTCTCGAACTACAAGAATATACTGATTTATTTAATTAGTCTCTCATGTGGGTTAGTCCTTGTTAAGGAATTAACCCTTAGCCCAAAGGTTAAGACTCTTAGATTTCATGTAAACTCTTTTTCCCAACATACACCTTTCCTCTCAGACAAGTGATGTTCTTGGGCTCACCCATCAAGTTTGCAGCCAGGAAAGGTCATTAATCCGAAGAAGGGTTTATACAATCTTAATTACAGGTGGAAATTAAGTGTTTCACAACCCTAATCAACTATTCACATCAAGGCTCCTATAACTTTAGTTATGGGAGATTAGCCACACATCTCAAGAGAAGAAGAAGAAGAAGAAGATATCATTGTGTATGTCATAAATGAATTCAGAGAATTACTTATGAAAATACAAGAATTGTTCTTGAATCTTCAATGAGAATATGAATAAAAATGATTAGATTTGTAACTATAGCTCAATTCTCAGAGAATACTATGCACAATAGGTTTTCTTAATGGAAATATGATAAAAGATCCCTAAATAAAACCTAAACTGGGTATTTATATGTTCCCAGGTACTAAGGATTTGAACTTTGAATCCAATATAGCCGTGTCAAGGTTGACGATCGCATTGACGGCCCGTCGATGGCCTGATGGTACATCACGTGGATTGTTGCTGAAGGTCCCACTTTGCCACTTTCTGGTTGAGAAGTGACGGTTCAGTTAATGGGCCATTGTTGTCCTGACGGTCCGTCGCTTGACCTCTAAAATGGAATTCACTATTCTAGCCTGATGGCCAAGTTGACGGTCCATTAGAGGTCCAACGGTCCGTCACTTGGACCGTCGTAGACTTGGTCCTCTCTGTGTAACTCTGATGGTCATCCTGGCGGTCCGTCAGTTTGACCATCGGTGGCCTTTTTCTGCTACTTTGCCAAGTTTCTTCTTCAGAAAATCCTTGACCTGAAAACACTAAAATTCAGTATTAAATACAACATCAGTTGCTTGAAAACGTACAATTATCCCTTTAAAAGGATATAAAATATTTCGTCAAAGGTCGAACATCAACACCCTCAACTTAAGACAATTGCTTGTCCCCAAGTAACTTAGCTCCAAATAGCATAAATGAAAAATACAATGATGGGCAATCAAATTTTGAACTAAATTTCACACAACTACTCAACTGTCATCTCACTCATATAGGCTCAACACATCAGGATCTACAATCGACATTATTTATAATTCAGCAAAAACACAAACATGGATACAATATCCTATAGATATCAGCAAAACTAAGCGTAACTCAAGTTGCCCTCACAATCAACAAAGTCCACCACTCATTGTTCGTGTATATTTTGAATGAAAATCATGACTCTTGCATTCATCAAAGAAGTTACAATCATAGCATACATACCCATAGGTTTGCCCTTATCATCTAATGCCCCCATATGGTTGATTCGCAAAGATCAAACAGGTCTTTTTTAGGATTATAATGAGGTTACAGGGCTAGGTGAGGACAAATTTTTGGGAAAACTGACTAAAAGTTCAGACTTTACTCTCTTTGCCCTTGAATTATACTCACAAAGACTAATGTTTTTCCAGCTCTTTTACAATCTCTATTATTCATTCACACTTCACCTTAAACCCACATTTTTATAAGCACCAACCACCCTCAACTTATGCTGATGCAGTGAGTTAAGGTGCACAATAGCTTAAATAGATTAGGGCCAAATACTTTATTTTATCTCTACATCACTTTTTCGTTAAGTTGCTAACATCCTGACAGTAACCACCCTCAACTTAGGTGTTTTGCCTAAGTTAAGGTACACAATGTACAATATTGAACCAGGGCCAAGGCTAGGTGCTAACAACCTAAAGAGAGTTAATTAGAGTTATTGAGAATGAAGAAAAACCAACATAAGCTCAAAAAGGGTTCAAAAATGGAAAAATCTTTTTGGTGGGTCATTTATTTCGGCTAAGTAGACTAAAAGTACAAGGAGGACCACTATCCTATCTTATTGAATCAAGCACAAAATAAAATTAATAAACTGGGCAAGTTCTAGGTGTATCACTATGCAAGAACTAAAACAAATGCTCGCACACATAGGCATATGAGTTAAACTTATTCTACCAACTCTTGGGATTTACATCACATGGTCATGAACACTTTACATCTCAATGCCAATTACAAAATCACCAACAGTTGTGCAACACATACTAAATGACAAGAAGAAATAGTTATACAAACATGCTCATAGTCTTATGCCACATTCATTCATCATACATATATATAAAAAGGTACTAAAGGAAAGACACTTCATAAATAACATTAACAATAGATATTTACATCACAACTACTTACAAAAATAAAATGCAACCTAGATATGTTGGTTCTACTAGATAGCACACGGGAGAAAAAGAACGCAGGAACAAAAAACCTCGTGGTACAAGTATACCCACCCCCATTAAAAATATATGCATTATCGTCAATGCATAAAAGTAAAATACAAGGGAGGAAAATACTTGTAAAGCCTCTTATTTAGATGAGGCATCAGTCAAATATGGTGAAGCTTCTTTGGCCTCACCTACAACAACGTTGACCCCTATGGTGGTAAGGGGGATCACAATTTCACCCTCCAGAATCAGAGGTATGTCAACATGATTCGGGTCTGGAGTGGGTCCCCTAGATGGGGCAGAACTAGTAGAAATACTTGCAGCTTTATCTGCAGCCTTCTTCTGTCTCTTTGCTTCATCTCTTCTTGACCTCTTTACAGCTTTCTTCATATCCCTGGCTTCTCTTTCTTCCTATTTCATCGCTTCTCGCCTCCTTCTTTTAGCAGGTTTATGGTCATCACTATCATCAACCTGCTTACCCTTGTCTGTGAGCGACATCCCCATCAAGTCTATGATGCCCTCATCCTCATCACTGATAATCAAAGAAAGGTCAAAAGTGGGCTGCTGTGGTTGTTGCCCTTTTTAGATCTGCTATGTCTGTCTGCGCTTGCCTGAATTCTGCCATCAACTTAGCAAAATATGGAATAGATATCATATTCAGCCTTTTGTTGACACATTCCTCCATATGGTCCCTCCTTCTTTAAATGTTTTGACAAGAATGGATTGTTTCAACTACAATGCGGTTAACAAAAGGCTTGAATTGCATAGCCCATGTGTCAAGCTGCTTCTGGAACTTTTTCTATTATTTTACGAACTTAGCAAAAATTTTTTGTGTCAACTTGTACTTCAAATATTATGGAGGGACAGATGCAGAATTGGCAGTCTCTCCCATTGGTGGCATGGAGGCTGACCATGTAGAAGTTGTATGTGGTATAAAATCCAGTAGTTCATAGGTAGGGATAGACAATGGTATACCTGAGGGGACATCCGAAGCCCCGGGAGCTAGAGCTGACTAAGTCTGATAAGCGGGAGGCTTGTTGAATCACATTTCGTACTTTGAATCATCTTTCATCTTCTCAATATCCTATCGGTAACTCGCACGGACCTCATTATGAACTTCACTAATCAAGGGGACATTTGCCCGCCTGCACAACTTTGTAATAAGGCATGGAAATGGTAGAGCATTGGATGTCTTATATACCCGGGCAAACATCTCGCCTGCAATAGTATGGCCAAAATCTATCTTTAGCCCCTCAATCAAAGCAACAACCATCACAACTCTCTGAATCTCTAAATTGGCCTCACCACCTGTTGGCATCAGTCTTAACCTGACAATGGCCCACCAAAATTTTGCTCTAAAGCTTAGGGACGACTTTGCTATCCGCTCATGAGGGTTATGCAGCCACGCTGGATTTTTATTATCTGTCAATACTCGGTCCAGCCAGGGTGTTTATTGAGTTGTAGTGAACATGCGTTGCTCCAGATCTGGGATCGCACTAGGTATCTCATACTCAGGACCAAACAGGAACTGATTCAAGGTGCGTTTTGAAATGTCTATGTTAACTCCATGCACCGGAACCACATCCGGATTTTCTAATTTAGAAATCTTCGTACCCTTGGGGCATTTTTTTTACAATAACACCAAATAGTTGGCAAATAATTTACAAAAAAGGTTTGGTTGGTATGTACCAGGTGGGACACTCATCCAAGACAACTGATATTTGTTGAATCTCTGCTCCAACTTAAGGTACTCGTGCAACTCAGTAATAATAATCTGAAACTCTTCGTGGATGGGCCTTCTTATTGGTCTGCTAGATGTAGGTTTCAACCCATACAGGAAATGCTTACATGCTCCTTCCACTTGTTATTGAATTAATTCCCAAACTTACGGGTCCTTATGCCTTATGACATTTATATCCTCTTGTTCCAAAGCCTCGACTTGGTCAGGGTTAAAGGTATCTACCCTTTCCTTATTGGGAGTGGAACTAGTATGCTGTTGTTACTTTTACCCTCTTTCTCAGACTGGGAGAGTATTGGGAGTACCCTATCTCACTACCAAGTGTTGAAGGTAGGCGCCTCCTCACTCCTTGCTGGCTTGCCTCTGCCCCATTGAGCTCTACCATCGTCTCTTGTTAGGGGAAGTTTTTAAGCCATATTACCTGAAGAAGGGATAAATTATCAGTTTGCGATTCAAAATCAGTCAAAACAGTGAAGAAATTGCTTCACGGAGGGTCTGTTTAATCTTTGATGGTCCGTTGCCCTCATCGTCAAGCTTTAAACCAATGGGTCCTCTATCAATTAGCCTTGCAATGGTTAAATAGACAGTCCGTCAGAAGTCCAACCGTCTGTCAGGTGTACCATCATGGCTGAACGAGTGACTATCAGAGTATATAACTTTGCGACAGTCGACCGGACGGTCCGTCAAGTTGACCGTTCGCTTTATTTTTCAGCATCAATTTTCACATAGGCATTTTATCGAACGCCTGGCGTTCATGATTTTATTAAGCGTATACTTAAGGATTTTCTCCAATATTTACGCACCATTTTTGCCAAATTTGATTTATAGGTTACTTAGACTTCACCCAGGGCAGTATAAACTAAAGTTCTACTCAAAATTAACATCACAACAAAGCAAACAAGATGAAATTTCTTTCCTTAAATTAGTATCATACATGCTTCATGTTTAATAACTTGGAAGGCAAAAGTAAGGTTGAGATCATACCTTGATTCTGCAGTAACTTCACTACTCTGACTTGCAAACTTCATACTTAACTATGGCTACCAACTTACTAAGGCTCAACTAACTTTGTGGTGAGAACAAGAGAAAAAGAGGGTTGTTTAAATAGGGTAGAATGGGAGAGAAGAAGAGTCTTAGGAAATAACTGATCCTTGATTCAGTGAATAGGAAGGAATTTAATCAGTTTTACAATTTGAAGGGGTGGCAATGTTTATAACTGCTTTTTCTTTTATCAAATTAAAACCTTTGGGTCGGATAAGGGCAATTTATTAAGAATCGGATTTTTCCCGACCCGACCCTTCATATTAAGGGTTAATACGACGGTCGACCCGACAACCCATTAGGTTATCCACCGCAGCTTAGCAGTACTATGGTCCTTCTGCTTTGGTGAGACGGTAGACCCGATGGTCCATCAAGGATGCGATGATCTGCCGAATGCTCCGTCAGCCTCACTCTAGTACTTCAGATATTTGCTTTCCTTCTGACGGTTCCAGTGGTGATCCATCAAAGGTTTGACGGTTCGCCCAATCTGTCCGCCAGGTATGTCTCAACCTTTCCAGCTTCTGGTTTGCTGCACTTCTCTTCCTGCATACTCACACAACACATCAAATTGCACAAAATAACAAATAAACTCTAACTATGCTTACAATAACACTTTGTGGGTTGCCTCCCACTAGCTCCTGATTTATTGTCGCGGCATGACATAGTTATCTCGAGTATTCAGACTTCATCAAGATAGGTGATAGATATGCACTTTACCGAGTCCGTTGGGCCGAGATACAGCTTCACCCATTTCCCATTAACCTTGAAGACACTTCCGTCCCCATTTTCATGTTCAACTACTCCAAATGAGTAGACTTGGTTAACTTTGAATGGGCCAGACCACTTTGATTTAAGTGTACCTGGAAAGAGCTTTAGTCTAGAATTAAATAGGAGTACCCAATCACCCTTCTAGAAGTCTCACTTTTTGATACTCTAATCATGATACTTCTTCATCTTTTCCTTGTATAAATTTGATCTTTCATAAGCCCCTAGACGGAATTTTTCCATCTCATTCAGTTGCCCCAGTTGCAATTTTGCTGCCTCATTCCAATTCAAGTTTAGTCACATGAGTGCCCACAGTGCCTTGTGTTCTAATTCAATCAGTAAGTGACAAGACTTTCCATATACCAATTGGTATGATGACATACTAATGGGTGTCTTGAAAGCTATTCTATACGCCCACAAGGCATCATCCAAATTCCTAGACCAATCTTGTCTACTTGCATTCACCGTTTTGGCAAAGATGGCCTTTATCTCACGATTTGAAATCTCTACTTTCCCACTAGTCTGTGGGTGATATGGAGTTTCCACCTTGTGTTGTTTAACACTATATTTTTCCAAGGTATCCCGGAACACTCAGTTGTAAAAATGTGATCCACCGTCACTTTTGATGGTACGTGGTACCCCAAAGCGAGAGAAGATATTCTTTTTAAGGAATGGAACCACTCTCTTTACTTCATTATCATCCAAAGAAACAACTTCAACCCATTTTGACACATAATCAATGGCGACCAATATGTATTTCAGCCCATAAGAGCTCACAAAAGGCTCTATGAAATCAATGGCCCATACATCGAACAACTCGACTTCCATTATTTTTGTCATAGGCGTCTCATGGTGCTTTGAGATTGACCCTTGTCTCTAGAGTTGGTCATATCTCCGCACAAATTCATAGGCATCTTTGAATAAGGTCGGCCAATAATAACTTCTTTGCAGCACTTTTCTCGCAGCACGGTCACCTGCATGGTGACCCCCGACCGAAGAAGCATGACAAACTTCAAGGATATTCAACATGTCCACCTATGGAATATATCGTATGATAATATTATATAAACACCACCGAAATAAGTAAGTCTCATTCCAGAAGTAGTGTGGAACATCATGAAGGAACTTGTTCCTTTGGTGAAAAAAAGATTCTCCGGTATGACTTCACTTACCACATAATTTGCGAATTCAGCATACCAAGGCACTCTTTCAAGTGCAGTAGCCAGGACCTTCTTAGTCGGGAATGCATCATCAATTTCAAACTCATCCTTGACCGCTTGATCACCCTCAAGTCTGGACAAGTGATCCGCAACTTGAATTTTGCATCTTTTTCGATCTTTGACTTCAAAGTCAAACTCTTGAAAAAGCAACACCCATCTAATTAGCCTTGGTTTAGCATTTTTTTCCATCAAATACCTCAAAGCAGCGTGTTTCGTGTGCACCACCACCTTAGTCCCTATAAGTAAGCATGAAACTTCTCAAATGCATAGACTACCACAAGAAGTTCCTGCTCAGTCACAATGTAATTCTTCTGGGCCCCATTCAATGGCTTGCTTGCATACTAAATGGGATGAAATAGCTTTTATTTCTTTTGGCTAAGCACATCCCCAAGCGCTACTGCGCTTTCATTACATATAATTTCGAACGGTTTTGACAAATCTGGTGCAACAATAATTAGTGCAACAACTAATTTCTCCTTAAGGCATTCAAATGCCTTCTTGCAATCATCATCAAATCTGAACTTGGCCTCCTTCTCCAAAATCTTGCAGAGTGGTTTTGCTATTTTGGAAAAGTCCTTTATGAATCGACGATAGAAGCTTGCATGACCAAGAAAACTACAAACTCTATTTACTAAGATGGGAGGAGGTAGTCTCTCTATAACCTCAACCTTTGCACGATTGACTTCAATTCCCTTGTTCAAATTTTGTGATCAAGAATAATGCCTTCTTTCACCATGAAGTGAAATTTCTCCCAATTCAACACTACGTTATATTCCTCACATTTTTGCAATGCTCTACACAGATTTTCCAGCCATAGCTCAAAAGAATCACCTACCATAGAAAAGTCATCCATAAATACCTCCAAGGCATTCTCCATCATGTCGGAGAATATAGATATCATGCACCGTTAGAAAAATGCAGGCGCATTACATAATCCAAATGGCATTCGCTTGAAAGAGAAAGTACCATATGGGCAAGTGAACATCGTCTTCTCTTGATCCTCTAGAGTAATAGAAATTTGATTATAGCCTGAGTACCCATCCAAGAAATAATACTAACCTCTTTCGTCCAACCAATCAAGCATTTAATCCATAAAAAGCATCAGGAAGTGGTCCTTCAGAGTCTATTAGTTGAGCTTACGATAGTCCATACAAACTCTCTACCCTGTGACAGTCCTGAGTGAAATCAACTCATTTTTCTCATTTGCTACCACAGTCATGCCCCCTTTGTTGGGCACATATTGGACGGGACTTACCCATTTACTATCAGAGATGGGGTATACAACTCCTGCGTCAAGCCATTTGATAATCTTCTTCTTAACCAGTTCTTACATTGGTGGGGTATGGCGACGTTGGTGATCAATGGTTGGTATGCAATCTCCCTCAAGACAAATCTTATGAGTACAAATACCTGGAGAAATACCAATAATATCTGCAATAGTCCAACCTATAGCTCTTTTATATCTCCTAAGCACGGAGATTAGTGCCTCAACCTGGTGCTCACCCAAATTCACTGCAATAATCATAGATAAAATATTCCCACTGTCTAGAAACACACACCGTAAATACCTTGGCAACTCCTTCAACTCCAACACCGGTGGCTCTTCGATCGATGGCTTAGTCGGTGATGTTGCGCGATTTTTTTGATCTAGGTCCAACTTCTTGGGAATATAGGAATAGGATATTATTCCCATCAAAGCATACACTGTCTCCTCGTATTCCTCAATACCTTCACCATTAAAATTCAACAAAACTGCAACTAGAGTTTCCATATCTTATCTCTCCTTGATTGGAACCTATTGCTCGTCTTCATAATAAACATCAACAATGGAGAATACACTCATCTATTTGGGTTGTTTCATAGATTGGCACACATCAAAGAAAACTACCTCATCATTAAGCCTGAATAATAGCTCATTCGATTGCAAATCAATAAGCACACTTTCAGTTGCGAGGAAAAGTCTACCTAAGATTATGGGTACCTCAAAATCCACCTCACGGTCTAGAATAACAAAATCCACAAGAAATATAAAGCTGGCCACTTCCACTAGTACATCATATAAGATCCCCACTGGCTGCTTTATCGATTTGTCAGCCATCACCAACCACATATTTGTGGGTGTAGGATCCCATAAACCCAACTTCTTATAAACATCAAGCGTCATCAAGTTAATGCTTGCTCCAAGATCACATAAAGCCTTACCAAAATCAAGTGACCCAATAGTACAAGGGATCGGAAACGTTCTTGGGTCTGCTTTCTTTTGCACCAAAGATCTTATCGAAATAGCACCAAAATGGTGAAGATTATCCTCTGGTTCATAGCTAACTGTCCTCTTCTTCGTCACAAGATCCTTCATTAACTTAGCGTATTCGTGCATCTGCTCTAATGCCTTCATTAAAGACACATTCACCATCAGTTGCTTCAGTATTACCATAAATTTATTGAACTTTGTGTCATCAGCTTTCTTCTTCAATCGATGGGGGAAGGGTGACGGTGGTTTTGGGAGAGTAGTGACCACTGCCTCCTTCTTTTTTTCTTTTTATTTTTCTAACTCATCAACCCGTCGATGGTTAGATGTACTTGCATTACCATCCAGCTTCTTAGAATTCATTGGATGGGTTTTATCATCTATTGCATATTCTTCAATGACATCCTTAATCACAGTTTTGCCCACAGAAGGGTTAGGTAATACTTTACCACTCTGAGTGGTAACTGCCATACAAGAGCCATTATTTTGAGGATTTTGCATTGTATCGCTCAATAATGTATCACTCTTTCTTTGATTAAATGCTATCGAGAGTTGGCTTATCTACTGCTCCAACTGTTTGATAGAAGTTGAATGCAAATTTACTAGCGACTCATGGAAGATAAGTCACTCTTCATCGTTGTTACCCCAGCATTGGTCGCCTCAACCCCTTTCAATAGCTTCTCAATCATGTCCTCCATGGACATTTTTCCTGAACTGGTAGCAATATTATGATGACTTTCATGAGGTACATACAGTCCACTCATGTCATTCTTATTCTTCCAGCTCCCATGATCCCTATCTTTGTAACCAAATTTTTTATAATAGTTCCAACCTTGGTTCAGTTGGCTATTGCTTCGGAATCCCCCTGATTATTTAGATAGTTAGCCTCCTCTTCATAATCAAAATCAGCTCTTCTTTGTGACCCAACAATTTTTCCCTTCTCAGTCTTCCCAAATAATAGATGTTTAGTAAGAAAATCCATTTGGGTTTTCATATGTGCTATATCTTGGTCACATTCCCCCTCTTTCCAGCATTGCTCCGCAGACATCCCACTAGGCATAGTAGGGCTTGATACCACAAAATCCCTAGTATGCCAAGCTCTACTTGTCTCAGTCAACCACTCTAACATATCTGCTCCCTAAGTGAATGTGAGTTCTATGAATGCCTCTCCTGTAGTGTTGTCTATGGTTGGTTTAGTGATGGAGTTTAGAGCTCCATAAAATATCTCCATCAAGTATTCATCGGTTATTTTGTGGTTGGGGCACTACGTTAGCTTCTTCTTAAATCGCATACAAGTCTCATGTAGTGCCTCATTTGGTAGTTGTCTGAAATTACAAATCTCGTCCCTCAACTGTAATATTCTGGAGAGAGGAAAGAACCTTTCTACGAAAGCTCCTTTCAACTGCCTCCAGTTTGTTATAGAATCAGGAGCTAACTCATTCAACCACATCCTTGCCTCCCCAGACAGATACAACAGAAATAACCAAATACGAAATGCATTCTAGGATTTTCAAATACTTTGCAAATGTTGATGAAGTTCACCAAGTGCATATTTGGGTCATCTCTAGGAAGTTCGCCAAACAAACCCATGAGGTTAAGCAGTTGTATCATGGTGCTGGTTATGTTGAGTTTCACCCCAGGAGCCAATGGTAGTGGGATGATTGCTCCGGTAGTCCCAGCCTCATCAAAGTCTGTACCGTCTTCCTCATCAGGTGCAAACTGCACAGTAGGTTGGCGATTTGCTCTGCCTCTACGATTCCTATTCACAGGCAAATCTACGTTCTCCGCACACCTCCTATTTTCTGGGTTGATCAGATCATTATGCCCCAAATCTTTCTTGTCAAGATTAAGGGCATGGGCTGGTTGACCATCATCCTGTTGATTAACTTGCGCTCTAGCCAAGACGGCTAGTCTGTCAGCTTCTTGTTGTTCTTCCATTTTTCCAATTAGATGTGGTTCAGGATTGAAGGGTACTAGAGATTCTTCTGAACTTCTAGTGTGTGGCATAAACAACAATAAATATGTAATGAACAAAAACAACAAATAAAGGTAAAATTTTAGAAACTTGACTAAAGGTCAGTTAACAATCACAAACTTAATTGACAACCGTATTCCCCGACAACGATGCCAAAAATTGATGCACCTAAATTACAACTCTCATCAGAAAGTGTAAGCGATCGTTGTCAAATATAGAACCCAACTAGGTTGGGGTCAAATCCCTCGGCGAATACTCGTACAGCCTAAGTGTTATGGTTGTTAATGGATTGTTGATCGAAGGTTCCTTATTAAAGGGGCATTTATAACTTACCAGTAGTATCCAAATGATTGTGTCAAAATATATTTCAACTAGAGAGTTTTCTTGCAAGTATTAATTCAATGAGAACAAACAGATTAGATATATGTTCACCAAGATGTTTAAGCAGTCGGGGTTGTGAGTTACTTTAAATTTCCAATTTATAAATTCAATTGTAAGAGTTATTAAATTCTAAAGTTTACCCATTAGTTTCTCAACCTAAATGGATGGTTCACCCTTCAATTCTCTCAAACTTAAAGAATATACTGATTTATTCAATTAGTCTCTCATGTGGGTTAATCCTTGTTAAGGCATTAACCTTTAACCAAAGGTTAAGGCCCTTAGATTTCATATAAACTCCTTATTTTCCCAACATACACCTTTCTTCTCAGACAAGGGATGTTCTTGGGCTCACCCTTCAAGTTTGCAACCAGTAAAGGTCATTAATTTGAAGAAGGGTTTATACAATCTCAATTACATGTGGGAATTAAGTATTTTACAACCCCAATCAGCTATTCACATTAAGGCTCCCATAACCCTAGTTATGGGATCTTAGCCACACATCTCACGAGAAGAAAAAGAAATTATTGTGTATCTCATAAATAAATTCAGAGAATTACTTACAAAAATTACAAAAATTGTTCTTGAATCTTTAGTGAGAATATGAATAAAAATTATTAGATCTGTAACTGTAGCTCAATTCTTAGAGAATACTATGTATAATAGGTTTTCTTAGTAGAAATATGATAAAATATCCCTAAGTAAAACCTAAACTGGGTATTTATATGTTCCTAGGTACTGAGGATTTGAAATTTGAATCCAGTATAGTTACATCAAGGTTGACGGTTGCATTGACGGCCCATTGGTGGCCTGTCGGTCCGTCACATAGACCATCGTTAAAGGTCCCACTGTGCCACTTTCTCGTTGAGAGGTGGCGGTTCATTTGATAGGCCGCTGTTGGCCTGACAGGCCATTGTACGGTCCGTCTCTTAACCCTCTAAAATGGCATTCACTATTCCAGCCTGGCGGCCAAGTTGACGGTCTATCAGAGGTCCTACGGTCCTTCACTTGGACCATCACAGGGGTTAATTACTTGGTCCTCTCTGTGTAACTCTGAAAGTCATCCCAATCGTCCGTCGCTTGGCTGATGGTCCCTCAGTTTGATCGTCGGGTGTCCTTTTTCTGCTACTTTTCCAAGTTTCTTCTTCAGCTGATTTCTTGACCTGAAAACACTAAAATCATGTATTAAATACAACATCAGTTGCTTAAAAACGTACAATTATCCCTTTAAAAGGATAAAAATATTCCGTCAAAATCCGGAACATCAAGTGGTGTTATTAATTTCAATTTTTATCGATTTTTTTCTCTGTTTATTATCAATCGCTTAAGTTATAGCATATATTGTGTGTCCAATCTATTGCATGTATTCTTTATATATAACAAAGTTTATTATCAATCCTATTTTAAGTCTATTGAAAAACCCTAATTATTCAATCGAACATATAGACAATCGGACATTTATGACACATCAAAAAAGTTGTTGCACGTTTACTCACACGCTACGTCGATTGGGTATACGCTACCTACTCGACTTTCATTCATCCATGCATCGACCAACTATTGGATGGGAAGACCAAAGGTCTTTTATTTTGGTCTATATAAATATTCATCTACTCCACTGAATATTCCTTTTCTTAAACCCAAAAATTTGATAAATACCAACAGATGCCGGGAATCACACTTAGACCACTAAGGAGAATGCATTCCCAACGTTACCATGACTTCTTTCTCCTTTGCAATGACTTGGACTGTCTATTCTATGGTCTGGTTCAGGACTGGGAGCACATCCACGGGAACTCCGGCGTATCATCCATTTTTACGGGCGATCATCGAGAGGCTGAACATGGAGCCCAAAATTTGATCAACCCTCCCACCCCCTTAGTTTAGGATTTAATTTTTATGTCTGTGTAGTTGTAGTTGTAGTGCTAGTTTATTGCAAAGAAACTCTCATGGTTAGGAGTTTCTTTAGATGAAAGCTTCTTTCTTTTGCTCTTTTTGCTTGTATTTTGGTGTTCATATTATGTTAAACGATGTTGCAATGAACTAATGGACTGAAGTATTTTCTGTTTCCTACATATTGTCTCTACTTGAGTTTTACAATTTTGTTGTTGTTTGAAATTTTGCAATTTCCCCTGTTATAAAATGAATGAAACAGTTGTCAGACGTCAAAATTTATGGTCTATCATATATATATACATATATATGTATATGTATATGTATACAAATTCATCTATGCTAATGGATAATGAATATGTTCTATCAGCAATTATGTTATTTTATACAAAATTAATTATAAAGTCGATGGAGTTTATGATTTACCGAGCTCAATATCTATCATGAATGTGTACATAGTCAATAAATTCCATTATGTGTGGTGGTGAAATGATAAACAAACATTAGTACATCTTCAAAAATATATATAATTAAATAAATAAAATTGAATTGAGGACCATCGATTGTGTCCATTGTAAATCATAGACTGCAAGCCTTATCAATAATATACTATATTAGTTTATTGTCCTTAGTAGCATATTGTGAAAAAAAGGAAATAATTAATTAAATAAAATTGAATTGAGGGCCATCGATTTTGTCTATCGTAAATCATAGACTGCAATCCTTGTCGATAATATAACATATTGGTTTACTGCCCTTAGTAGCATATTATGAAAAAAATAATTAATTAATAAGAAAATAAATAATTAAATTTTATGCAATTAAATGAGCTTAAACAAGTCATGTG
>NC_061113.1:233338608-233362025 GCF_002878395.1 Capsicum annuum
GATGAGTTTGATGATGGGAGAAATAAGATTTGATCAATTTCACAAGTCTCATCGAAAAAATTTCTGACCAATGTCGATTCAACTTCTTAATCTTTTTTCTTTTTCACTCCAAAAGCTGTCATGGAAAAATAATTTTCATCAACCACAAAAAGGGAGGAGTGGTTATGAATTGTAAAAAAAAAAAAGAAGAAACAAGATTGAGAGAGAAACAGAAAAAAATTAAAAATGGAGTTGAAGGAGAGAGAATCTGAGTGGGGGTGGGGAATTTTAAAGAATATTTTTTGGTTTTGGATGGGCCTCTTTTTCTTTTTAATTTTATTTTATTTTTACGTCAGATTTTGGGTGAAATTAAATTCATATTTATTAAGAATAAGTGTGTAATGGGTCACCATATTAGTTTAGGTGTGTAAGTGACTTTTAATGTATAGTTTGAGGTGGAAACGATAACTTTTTCCCTTTTAAGAAGTCTAGCTAAATGAAATAGGAATCCATAAAAAGATCAAGGGCATAATTGTAATGGCCATACTTGTAGAATTATAAATCAAACACAATACATGGTATATCTAGATTTTAATACAATGAACCAAACACTTGATAAAAAATAATTTCTGCGTTACAATCCTTGTATTAATATTTTCCGCATTACTATCCTTGTATTATTAATCCCTGAATAATTTATTTTTCTACCAAACGACCCCTGAAGGTCTCTTGGCATTTGTTGTTGGGTTCAATTAGTGTGAATGGAAAATGAAGGAAAAGTGTACTCATTTAAGGAAAGTATACGTCTCCCGCATTGGTGGGAGAAAACAACTTTCATGTGTGCTTATTAAGAAACACATAAAAAAAAACTCAAAGCCGACCAAAATTTATCAATCACCTATAAATTGCAACAAAAAAATAGGATAAAAATGATATCAAAACAATACAATTAAACTTAAATTTTACAAATAAAAAATTCTTAAAACCGATCGAGATTCATCTACGAACTCTTAAATACCATAAAATAATAAAATAATAGAGATATTACGATAATACAATTAAACCTAACTTATACCTAAAAAAAAATTCAAAGCTGATCGTCTGACACTTATCTGCCACCTGTAAATAATAACAAAATAAGACGATAATAGAGATATCAAAATAATACAAGTAAATCTAACCTTTACATAAAAAAAACTCAAAGTCGATCAACATTTATCTATCACCTGTAAACCACAACAAAATAATACGATAAAAGTGATATCAAAACAGTACAATTAAACTTAAATTTTACACACAAAAAATTCTCAAAATCGATCAAGATTCATCTACGAACTCTAATATACCACAAAATAATAAAATAATAGAGATATTACGATAATACAATTAAACCTAACTTTTATCTAAAAAAAAATTTCAAAGCCGATGAACATTCATCTAGCATCTGTAAATTAAACTAAAACAATAATAATAAAGATATCAAAACGAATATACTTAAACCCAACCTTTACACAACAAATTCTTCAAAGCCAACCGGCATTCATCTACGACTTGTAAACTATAAAAAAAAATATAATAGTGATCACAAAGCTTCGAGTTTGATCCAACTAATTCTTGTCTGAGCGAAGAAGTTGAGGGTTAGAAAATCAAGCATCAACCAATCTAGACATGCAATCGAATTAAATTAGATGAGTTCTCTAATTTAACGTATAGATTTTATTTTAATGTTGGTAGGTTTTTGTCCCCATAATTAATATTGAACCACTCTTTCTATATTTAAGAGACTTTTTAATAGGAAAAAAGTTTCAATTTCACGTGAAGAAACGGAGACAAAATTAATTAATTGGTAACTATACATATAGCCTTTATTAAAAAAAAAATTGAATAAGAGTTTACTTTAAGCATTGTTCCTTATTTTACATGTTATTTTTATTTTTTTCTTATAGTGTTTTCACCCTTTTTCCTTTTCAAAAGTATATTTTAAAAAATTCACTTTAGCACAACAAAAAAAAGAGTACGGCTGATAAAGAAATTTCCTCCAAAATTATTAGTTTGTCTCCTTTTTTATTTTGGATACGTGATTTTTCCCAAAAATATAATTAATGTCTTTTTGATTTATGAATCGTGTACTATATATATACCATATATTTTAGGAGTCCCATATATTTTAGGAAGTCTAGTAGAAAGAAAAATATTAATTAATTCTCCTACCATATATTTTAGGAAGTCTATTTAATATAATAAATAATAAATTAAATAATAGTGAAAAGACAGTTTTATCTAAAGAAGAGTGTTTTAATGAAGGGCAAAAAGGTCAAATAGCTTTTCTAAGGGTCTTCACACTTTTAATATATTATAGATGCTATGATTTACCTTTCATGCTATCGAGTCCTTGGGGTATTCAATACCCAAAAACTTAGCTGTTTACCTAGAGCTTCAGTTAGTTATAGAACTTAGGAAAATCTCAGTAGTATTCATAAGTCAGTCACAGTATTCAGTTCAGAACTCAGCGGTACTCAGTCAGTTAACAGAATTCAGTAGTATTTCTTCAGTCCACGGAACTCAGTGAACTTAGTTCAATTCAATAAAATAGTACAATCAGTAACAGTTCAGTCAAGCTTAGTACAGTCTAGGAATCAGTTCAGTGTCTATTCAGTTGAGAGTAGGATTCAACACCGAGTGAATCCAAGGATGGGGACTCACCTTCCAGTAGAGGGTATGATCCTTAGAAGCAGTCCTTGAGTTCCAGAACTACGTAGCCAGCGTATGTTGAGACATCAACCTGCCAGTTTATGGTTGATGAGGTGATTTAACTTGCCATTTGAGGGTCCCACCATTCTCTTTCAGAGCACCTGCCAGATTAGGGTGACTTAGCTTATACTTATTCGTGGCACGGTATTGATACCCTTCCAACTGAGGTTACAGGTTGGACCCCAAATCAGTTAGAGAAGGGGCATGTCGGTTAGATGATTACTTCCCACAGTCCTAGTTTCAGATTTTGTCTCAGTATAGAACTCTGTTCAGTTCTACAGACTCAGGACTGTCAGACACAGTCACTCAGCTCAGTACAAAACTCAGTATAGTTTCACAGAATCAAGACTATCAGATACAACCACTCAGTTATCAGTAATACATTGTCAGTATAATCAGATATCAGTTAGTCAGTATTCAGATTCAGTATTCAGTGTCACCACAATCTCAGCTATAATTTACGTATTCATGCATGTATTCTCAGTCAGTTATACTTATGTCGTTCAGTCAGTATTGTTTATACGTACAAACCCATGCATTTTAGCCTACCTCACTTTGCATACCAGTACATTCAAAGTACCGACGCATACTTTTCTCTTGTACTATGATGTCCTATATCATAGGTTCAGACGCGTGGGCTCCTAAGCACCCTTAGCAGTTTGGACTTTCAGCAGTCAGAGTTAGTGGTGAGTCCTCATAGTTCGAGGATATGATTATTTTCTTTCAGTATTTCAGTTATTAGTTCACTTTCAGTAGTTGGAGTTAGTTGGGGGCTTGTCCTATCAACTCCATAGTTCAGACAGTTTTGAGCCTTTTTAGACTAGAAGTATTTTTAGACAGATATTTTAGTTTTGGTATTGTTATACCGTATTCAGTTTTATCTACAGGTTTGAAACTTATGGCAAGTTTTCCCCTAAATTTCGTATATTATAGTATTATTATTATTATTATTGTTCAGTTATTACAGCAGATACCAGTCAAGGGTTAGCTTATGGTCCTTCAGAATTATGAGCACCGTGTAGCGTCTGGGGTATAGACTCGGGGAGTTACATGCTTCCTTTCTGAAGGGGAACTTGATGGCTATAAAACCTACATTTTTTCCACAGGTATACACGAAAATTTTAGAATTGAAAAACACTCATCTACTTCTAAAAACTCTTTGTGATCATCTGTTGTTGAATGTGTTTTAAGAATCAGAAAGTTTGAGGTACCGCAACATTCTGATTGTGATCCATTTTATCTTGAGAGAAAAAATTTCTCAACCTCGAGTACTTGAGGGGAATTAATTCCTTAAGGGTACTCCGTGAAATCAGAGGAATTGGCTCTACTTCTACTTTATCTTATTTCTTTAAGCAACATATTTCTTTGATAGTTCCTGTAGAACTTATGTTGAAGGAGTTAAAACTTCATAGGTGTTCTTGATACAGTCTTGAACTTGTGTTGAAGTGTTTGCGCAAACCATACAGATTGTGTACCCGAAACAACAATCTTAAGGAATTAAACCCGTAATCTGTATTGTTTGATTTTGGGAAATTAAAGCTTTATGCTTTCTATTCTATTTGAACTTAACAAGTGATTTAAAGAAATAATTTTTTTATCACAAGTTAATGATCATTCGGTTAATAATTGGAAGACATAAAAACTTCATCGTTAAACTAGAAACAAGTAGTGTTTAAAGTTTCTACTGACTTGTAATTATTATTTTGATGTACTAAAGTTGACTGTCTTTTTGTGACAGAAAAGATGACTACTGATGGTGGGACAAGTATAGCACGAACGAATATTGCTATAACTAGTCGTACAATTGCACAACCTACTATGGCCCTAGTTGAAAAGCCCAAATTTTTTTCTGAAATAGATTTTAAATGGTGGCAATAGAAGATGTTCTTCTATCTGACAACCTTGTGTTTTCAAAGATTTATATCTGAAGATGCTCTAGAATCACCCGAAAAAATTTCAGACAAGGAGTAGTTCATTGTAATAGAGGTATGGAAACATTCTGATTTCCTATGTAGGAATTATATTCTAAGTGGCCTCCAAGATGATTTATACAATGTTTATAGTGAAATGAAAACATCAAAAGAGTTGTGGAATGCGCTGTAAAGAAAATATATGACTGAGGATGCTGGAAGTAAGAAGTTCTTTGTTGCAAGATTTCTTGAGTACAAAATAATTAACAATAAGACCGTCGTATCTCAAGTATAGAAATTGAAAGTTATCATCCACGATCTTATTTATGAAGGTATGAATATAATGAATACCTTATTTGAACATATTAAAAATGTTCTTAATGTTCACATGAACTTTATTGTAGGTTTAGTTGTGAACGCGACCTTTCAAGTTGCTGCAATAATAGAGAAGTTGTCACCTTTGTGGAAGGACTTCAAAAATTACTTAAAACACAAACGAAAGGAGATGACAGTCAAAGACCTCATTGTAAGGTTGCGCATTGAGGAAGACAATAAAGTCACAGAGAGGAGGTCGAAAGAAAATTTTGCAATGAGTGGAGCTAACATTGTAGAAGACGACCTCAACAACTCAAAGAAGCGGAAGAAGGCTGGACAACAAAGCAACCGCCTTAGAAGAATTTCAACGGGTAATGCTTTAATTGTGGTAAGATTGACCATAAGTCAAAAAATTGTCGTACCTCAAAAAAAGGCAAAAAGAAGGACCAAGCGAATATGGCTGAATGTAAGAATGAAATGGACTATCTATGTGCCATGCTTTCTAAATGTAACTTGGTGGGAAATCTAAGAGAATGGTGGATAGATTCCGGTGCCACCCACCATGTTTGTTCCAATAAAGAGTTTTTTGCTGTATTTGCTCCGGCTCAAGGCTAAGAAAGGATCTATATGGCAAACTCCGCAACTGCAAAAGTTGAAGGGACGAGAAAAGTCTGTTTGAAAATGATGTCAAGCAAAGTGTTGACTCTTAACAATGTACCTTATATACTGTAGTTAAGAAAGAACTTGATTTTCATATTATTTCTTGACAAAAATAAATTCAAATGTGTATTTGTTTTAGGCAAGATTGTACTTAGTAAAGGGGAAGTGTACATAGGAAAAGGCTACCTCACTGAGGGCCTATTTAAGATGAATGTAATGATAGTTGAAATCAATAAAAGTGCTATTTCTTCTTACTTGTTTGAGTCTAATGAATTGTAGCATGAATGATTGGGACATTTCAATTACAAAACTTTGTGAAAACTGATTAACTCAGAAGTTTTGCAAAACTTTGAGTGCAATAAATCAAAATATCAAACGTCCGTGAAATCAAAGTATGCTAAACATCTGTATAAGTCCGTTGAAAGGAATTCCAATCCCTTAGACTTAATCCACACTGAACTTTGTGATATGAAGTCAACACTATCTCGTGGCGGAAAAAAGTATTTTATAACTTTTATTGACGATTGCATGAGGTACTGTTATGTCTATTTGCTAAACAGTAAGGATGAAGCAATAAATGCGTTTAGGCAATATAAAACAAAAGTTGAGAATTAATTAGAGAAGAAGATCAAAACGATAAGAAGTGATAGGAGTGGAGAATAATCTCCATTTGCAAAAATATATGTAGAGAATGGAATTTTCCATCAAACTACAGCCCCGTATTCACTTCAATCTAATATAATTGTAGAAAGAAAAAATCAAACTTTAAAAGAAATGATGATGTCTTACTTATAAGTTCAGGTTTACCGCAAAACTTATGGGAGGAAGTTATCTTTACAGCTAATCGAATACTCAATAGAGTGCCCCATAGTACGACACAATGAATTCCATATGAAAAATGGAAAGGAAAAAAATCCAACTTAAAATATTTCAAAGTGTAGGGGTGTCTAATAAAAGTCCAAGTTACTATGACCAAAAGGGTAAAGACAGGACCTAAGACAGTGGACTGCGTGTTCATAGGATATGCTAAAAGTAGTAAAGCATGTCAATTTTTGGTTCATAAATCTGAACATACGGATATCAATGAAAATACGGTAATTGAATCAGATAATGCTGAGTTTTTTGAATACATTTATCTTTATAAAATTAGGCATGAACAGTCTAGCGGAGGGTCTAAACGACCTCGAGATGAACCAAGCAAGGATGTACATAATGATGAGAATCCAAGACGTAGTTTTAAGACCCCGCAAAATCCTAAGCTTAACTCAGCCCTTAGAGCTTGATAAGAGATCCCATACTTAGAAAATTTCAGCTAAGTCTTTACACTTAGAATTATTTTAGCCTCATAAGTTGCCAATCTTATTTCACAACCCTTATGACCTTAAGGTGTCGATTTTTAGGTTCAATCATGATCAGGCATGTCAGTAGGTGTTGTTAGGCAAATTTTAAATTTTTTGATTATCGTTTGCAACACGTTTGGAAGTCCAAACCAGTGGACCAACGCAATTTTGACATGCCGCGTCACCTATCGCGTTAATAAATATTTTTTCTAGCTCCCAATGCCAATTCCCAGTTAACCGACATGGACTCGATGCGGCGCATCGGCCATAGCATCGACCCCATCGACACGGCACGTCGGGCTGCACGCCACTGGACCAATTTTCAGTCATTAAAAATCCGCATCCTTAAGGGTATTTGGGTTATTTTCCCATGTCTACTTAGCCCCCAAAACACAAAATCAGCCCTCAATAATAAAATTAAACTCATTCTCTCTCAAATTACTCGAGCAAAAACCCTAGGAGATCTAATTTCAAATTCAAGATTCAAGAACTTACCATCAACCTTCATTAATTCAAGCACCAAGGTATGTGAAGTGTTAGTCCAAGGGTGCACCCTTGGAGTCCAAGAAACTCTTTTAAACTACAATTGATTTCATAGATTTCATGATGGATTTGGATGTAATCTTGATTATGATGTCAAATGGGTTTTCAATTCCATGATTTATCTTGAGTTTCATGAAAATGTATTAGTTGTGGATTGAATTATGTGAACTTCTTGTTGAGCTCTTGAATTGTAAGTTAAAGGTAGTATCCATGATAGTATTACATGTTTGTTGATATGTGGAATGCCCATGCTCCCTAAAGCGTTTGTCAAAATGCTTATGTGAATTGACTAGTTCAAGCATTATGTGATTTCATTCATGTACAAGCCATGTATATTAAGTGGTTGACAAAAAAATTCCAAAGGACAGCATTATCGGTAAGCAAGTGCTATTATGCTATTAAAGTCATGCAGTATTTTACTTTTCATGCTATCGAGTCTAGGAGGTATTTTATACCCGATAAATCTAGCTGTTTACCTAGAGCTATAGTAGTTACAGAACAATCTCATTAGTACTCAGTAATCAGTCCAGTTTCAGTTCAGTAATCAGTTCAGACCTCAAGTAAACCCAGTCAGTTAATAGAACTCAGTAGTATTCCGTCAATTAACGGAACCCAGTGAACTCAGTTCAGTTAGACAACATGATCATTAATAGCTCAGTCAAGCCTACTACAGTCTAGAAATCAGTTCAGGGTCTATTCAATTGGGAGTAGGATTCAGCATCGAGCGAGTGCAGGGAAGTCGTTAGTAGGCAAAGTCGTTAGTAGTAGTCCCTGTACTCTAGAACTACGTAGATAATGTAGGATATGAGAAGTCTCCCTTCAGTTCAGGCTTGACACCCTTAGTCCTGCCGGACAATACAATACATCAGTATAGTAGATCCACACAACCAGTGTTAGTACCCGTAGCATGGTACTAACACCCTTACAACTGCAGTTATAGGTTGGATCCCGATTAGCTCAGATTGTGGCATGTCGGTTAGATGACTACCTCCCACAGTTTTGGTTTCAGTTTCAGTATCAGTACAAAACTCAGTTCAGTTCTACAGATTCAGGACTATCAGATACAGTCGTTCAACTCAGTGTAGAACTCAGATCAGTTCTTCAGAATCAGGACAATCAGAAATAGTCATTTAGTTATTAGTAATATAGTATTATTAAACTCAGATATCAGTGAATCAGTAGCCATAACTCAGTATCCAGTGTTAACATGACCTCATTTACAGTATATATTCATGTATGTACTCTCTTTCAGTTATGTTCATTTTACTCAGTAAGTTATTGTTCATGCATATGAACCCATGCATATCAGTCTACCTCACTTAGAATACCAGTACATTCAAAGTGCTGACACATACTTTTATTTTGCGCTATGATGTTTTATATCATAGGTTCTGACGCAAGGGCTCCTGACCGTACTTAGCAGCCTGGAGTATCAGCAACAGATTTAGTGGTGAGTCCTCATAGTTTGAGGATGATTTTATCTTTCGGTATTTTAGTAGCTTAGCATATTCAGTAGATGGAGTTAGTTGGGAGCTTGTCCCATCAACTACATATTCAGACAGTTAGAGGATTTTAGACTAGAGTATTTCAGACAAATATCTCAGTATTCAGTAATTATTTTAGTTATGAACCTTATGACGATTTTTAGCTTATCTTCCACATTTATTTTAGATATATTATCATTATAGTGTTATTATTATTCAGTGCTCACAGCAGGTACTAGTCGAGGGTTAGCTGGTGGTCCTTTGGGTTCACTAGCACTGTGTAGCGTTTGGGGTGTAGACTCGGGGTATTACAGTAGTACATGTTAAATAACATCAACTTCGTTTGGATTGTATTTTGTAATATTTCTCTAAGAAAATGAACCTTAAACATTTAAAGAAGCGAAGTCGTCTTCAGACTCATCCTTTTGTAAAAAGACAGTCAATAGTGAGATTGAATCAATCTTGAGCAACCATACTTGGAAGTTGGTTAATTTTTCTCCAGGTAATAAACCTTTAGGTTCTACATGGATCTTCAAAAGAAAAATGAAAGAAGATGGTACTATTGGCAAATACAAGGCAAGACTTGTAGTAAAAGACTTCAAACAGAAGAAAGGCCTTAATTATTTTGATACGTACTCGCTTGTAACAAGGATAACGTCAATTCAAATGCTAATTACCTTGGCGGCGGTATATGGTCTTAAAATCCATCAAATGGATGTGAAAAAAATATTGTTAAATGGAGAATTGGAGGAAGAAATTTACATGGAACAACCTTTGTGGTTCCTGGTAAAGAAAAGAACATGTGCAAACTTGTTAAGTCACTTTATGGACTAAAACAAACACCCGAATATTGGCATGAAAATTTTAACCAAATTATGTTGGAAAATGGGTTTAAGATAAACGAATGTGATAAATGTGTTTACACTAAAGACACTCCAAATCACAAGGTCATTGATTGTTTTTATGTGGATGATATGTTGATCATCAGTAGAGATATTTCTGACATAAATACTACAAAACAAATGCTTGAGAGCAAGTTTGATATGAAAGACCTTGGAGTGGCGGATATGATCTTAGGAATAAGAATCCGTTAAACTCCATAAGGCTTGGCATTATCATAGTCTCATTATATTAAAAAAGTACTTGACAAATTCAAGTATTTGGAATTCGGTATTGCCAAGACTCTATTGGACGTGAGCTTTGCACTTTAAAAGAATGAAGTTCAAAGTGACACAGTTGGACTACGCAGGAGTGTTGGGATGTTTAATGTATATCATGAATTGTACACGGCCAAACATAGCATGTGCTATTAGTAAGTTGAGTTGGTACACGAGTAATCCTAATAAAACTCATTGGATGGCAATGAAAAAAGTTATGAGGTATCTTAAATACACTCAAGACTATGTTTTGCATGATAATAAATATCCAAAGGTAATTGGAGGATATAGTGATGTAAATTAGATCACCGAATCGAATGAAGAAAAATTACCGAGTGGATATGTATTTACTATAGATGGAGGAGCAGTCTTTTGGAAATTGTCAAAACAAACATGTATTGCTCGCTCCACAATGGAATCTTAATTTATCGCATTAGATAACGCTTGTAAAAAAGCTGAATGGCTCCGAAATTTCTTGGAAGCTATTTCTTATTGGCCCAAACCATTAACACCAGTATGCATACACTGTTATAGACAAGTGAGATAGGCAGGGCAGGGAGCATGATGTATAACGGTAGATCTCGTCATATATGATGGAGACATAATACCGTTAGAGAACTACTCTCTAGTGGAATTATCGCTGTGACAGTGTGAAGTCAAAGGATACTGTGTTGGATTCACTTACAAAAGGCCTATCTAGAGAGGGAGTTGAGGGAACATAGAAGGGAATGATTTTACAGCCCAGGACAAGTCAGCATAGTGGTAACTCTACTTAGCAGACTGGAGATCCCAAGAGCTAGGTTCAAGAAGATCAAATAAAGTTGTGACTGACGGGTTCAGTATTGTTAATATACCTAACCCATTCTCATGATGTAAACAATATTTAGTCAACAAGGATAAGACTTATGGTGTGAAGTCTTTTAATGATTATCTAAATTTGAAATATTTGACCAAATTGTTTAATCTATAGGATTGAACATTTTGAAATCACCTATGTGAGGGTGAAATAGTAGTCGCTTCAAGGAGAATGTTAATAAAGACCTATTTTCTAAGCTCTCATGAAACCAGGACGTGTTCATGGTTGAAACGAATAAAATCGTGAGAACCATAAACAGTAAAAGGCTGGTTGTGTGACATATATTGTCTAGGTGTACATTAAAACTCAATGGTTCAAAGATATCAAATCTACCGATTGATTGAGTGTATTCGATGCATGTTCGCTACGGAAAGTTCAAGGGAAAACCCACTTATCCAGATGCAATCAGTCTTTACTTCTCGATTAAATACTTGTTCATAAAGTTTTATAAAGAGTAGTCATTCCCCATTCATGGAGAAGATAGTTGGAAATAATTGGTGTGAATGAAAAATGGAGGAAAAGTCTTAAAGGGAAAGTGTACTCACTTAAGGAAAGTATACTTCTCCCACATTGGTGGGAGAAAGCAACTTTCATTTGTTCTTATTAAGAGACACACCTTCAGGTGGATAGCAAGGCAAGAACCAAGAGGTGCCCCACGCTGTCGTTGTCATCGCTCGGTCAATTTCAGCTTCGGATTTATCGATCGATGAGATTAATTTTTTAGACAAAGTTTATTTAAAACTTCAAAAAACAAATGAAATTTATTAATCCAAAAAATCCAAAGAAAAACAAAAAATATTTTTTCTCCATAAATGCCATGTAGATGCCTGCAGAAACGTTACTCGAAAGGGACGCAACACTTTGAGAAAATGACACACTGTTTCGAAAAAGGGCTAACTATTTGGTCGGATGTGACTGTTTAGAAAAGACACACTATTTCGGAATGGATAGAGATGATTGTTCTAAAGTGATACACCTTTCCAATGAACCATTACTTCCTTTCCAAAGGGGTACTTGATGGTTATAAATACCTGCATTTTTTTCACAGGTATACATTCAACTTTAAGGATTGAAAAACACTCTTCTACTTCTAAAAACTCTTTGTGATCATCTGTTATTGAGCGTGTTAAAAGAATAAGAAGGTTTGAGGTACCGTTACATTCTGATTGTGAGCCATTTTATCCTGGGAGGAAGAGTTCCACAACCTCGGGTACTTGAGGGGAATTAATTCCTTAAGGACACTCCATGAAATCGGAGGACTTGGCTCTACTTCTACTTCGTCTTATTTCTTTAAGCAACATACTTCTTTGATAGTTCTTGTAGAACTTGTGTTGAAGGTGTTAAAACTTCATAGGCGTTCTTGATACAGTCTTGAACTTATGTTGAAGTATTTGTGAAAACAATACACATTGTGTACCCGAAACAATATTTGCATTAAAATGTTAGTTTTAAACAAAGAAGATTTAGAAAACACTTAATTCCTACACTCTATTATATGATTTATTTAGATCAATAAACACCTCTAGAGTACCACACGAGGTGTATGAAGGGTCACTAGCATCAAAATAATTGTAGATGATAAGAGGAGTTATCCATAACAGTGGTAAACATTTTTTTAAGAAGAGCATTTTAAGCATTTGAGAAGTACGTACAAAGTATGCATTTTCGTATCAGTAAAAAGTAAGACCTAATATGCACTACATGCATGTTAATTAGTCAGCAATTCAGCATGAGAGGAGAGACATTGTAGTGATGAGGCTAAATGAAATTGCAGTGCCAAACTGTAAATAATTTGATATCTAGGCTCGTTATTTTAAGAGAATGAAATCATAGATGAAGATGTTAGAATTAAAGTCGGATGGTTGAAATGCAGAAGTGCTACGAAGGTGTTGTGATTGGAGTAAGTTTTATTAAACAACTATGAGATCGACTATGTTACATGGTAGTGAAGGTTGGGCGGCTAAAGTGCAACATATCTATATGATGAGTGTTGTAGAGACATGGATGCTAAATGGATGTACATGTGCGCAGTGGTGTAGCCACACATACTTAAGGGTGTCAACCCTTCATCGAAAAATTACACAATATATCTAGGTCTAAGTATATAGACATAGATACACACACACAGATATATATATATATATATATATATATGATTAGTGTTGTAGAGATGCCGATACTAAGATGGATATTCGCATTGGAGGAATAACATGTACTTAAGGGAGTGTCTCTCGACATCCCTTCATCGAAAAATAACACTATATATCTAGATCTATTATAAATTTATTACCATATATAGTGAATGTCTACTTTACCAAATATAATGAATGTCTACTTTATCATATATAGTGAATGCCTATTTATGGAAAAGTTAGAAACCCTAAGGTTAGTTTTCTCATATAAATAAAGGGGTTTTCTTCATTGTAATTCACTCCTCAAGAATTCTCCATGAGAAATAAAGAAGTCTCCTCTCTTCTTTCCATTCTTCTTCTTCTTTGCTTTATATTTCATAACATGTTATCAACACGAGACTCTACCAAACAAGGTGAGATTATAAATTTAAAGGTAATTTCATGGTTATTTGTCTTTTGCTACTAATGATATAATTATTGTTGCATTTGAGAAAAACTAATTGGTTTGGAACCATTTATGTTTTAGATTTATTCCTCAAGAACAATATTATCAACAGGGATGACAATATGTTGGGTTTAAGTTCCATCGATTTATTATCTAAGACGCCTCTATATGAATAAGATATTGAGTTTGAATCTCAATGCATCATATTTATGATATAATGATGGCTAAGGTAAAATAATATCTTTGGTGAAAAGATATGAAATTTGTCCCATATTGAAGTGAATATGGTAGCAGTTAGGGGTGGACATAGTTTGGTTTAAACCAAAAAAAATGAAAAACCAAATCAAAATTTAATTTTGGTTTCGATTTTTCGGATCAAATTCGATTTGTAATTTTAGAATTTCAATTTTTCGATTCGATTTTCGATTTTAAAAAAAATTCGGTTTAAATCAAAAAATTAAAATTTTATAAATAAATAAATAATATATATATTTTATTTTATATATATAATATATATATATATATATATAATATAATATTATATTATATATATAACATAGTATTATGTTATATATATATATATAAATAATATTATGTTATCTATCTATCTATCTATATATATATAATATTTACTAATTCACATTCACAATTAGCATTTAACAGCAAATTGCATACGCCGCAAGCTGTTTATGGATTGTTTTAGTGACTCAAATATTTTATGGACTATTTTGGTGACTTTGGATTGTTTTATGGAGTATTTATGCAGAAAGTATGTTGTTTCATGGACTATTTTTACGAATTTTGTATTATTTTGTAGACTATTTATGCAAGGTTATATTATATGTAATAATTAATGACGTTATGTATTATGTTAAGCTTATGATTATTTCATTTCGTTTCATTCATGTTGAGTTATTTATAATTATTTATATTTGGGAATGAAAAACAGGTTTGAAAAAAATAATTTTCTAAAAAAATCCATCAATTTTAAATGCTCAGCTATGAAAAAGAGAGGCTAACTACTTTATATTTCAAACCGAAATAAAAATCTGAAATAACCGAACCGAATTTGTAAAAATCGAACCAAAACGAATTTATTTCGGTTTGGTTATGGATGCCATTTTTGTCAATCCGAAAACCAATAAACCGAACCGATATTAAACAATCAGACCGAACCGACCGAACGCCCACCCCTAGTAGCAGTAAATAATATGTCTGAAAGAAGACAAACTGATTGAACATATGAATATAAGAGTAAAAGAACAATATGATAATGATCATCAAAAGTGATGATATTTTCACACGCATAAGATATGTTAGAGAAAAATTCTCTACATACGTATGCCTCGATTTGCTCTTGTAATAGCAATATCTTGAAAGAGGTTATAAGCTATCACTTTAAAAGGCTTAAGGCACAATTATATTTCATTCATGAGATGAGAATTTTAATAGTTATAAGCATAGATCCATTCCCGAGTGAATGTGATGATATTTAGTAAAGCTCATCAATATAAGCATGCACTTGATTGTGATGGTATCACAATTCACCTCCGAAAGAGGTAGAATAATTGTGAGGAGTTATTCCGAAATTTACTTTCCAAGTAGTGAATTTGAAATCTATTCATATCATAGTAAATCTGCAATTTACTAAAGAAAAAAAAGTACATGTCATGGTAACCTTGGAGTTTACTAATATAAAAGTTCATAAGTTGACATGAACTATTGCGACATCCAAGAGATGTGCATATTAAGTATTAAATACATATTGAAGAATTCAAAAAATTATTTCTTTGCTTTTAATGTTGTTTGTTCTCATGATAAGTTGGTTGGACTAACTAATGTTGGGATTGGATCCCTTAAACTCTGAAAATTATAAAAGGTGAATATGGGTCAGTTCACCTATCATGTGATATGTTGAAAAGACGCATCAATAAGATTATCACATGTACATTTATTGTCAGCCTGCAGTTTGACATTCATAAAGTTGCTTGCTCAATAAAATTGAGTTCAGAACATAATTTTCAGATTGTGTAATCATAAAAATCTTGATGATGATGGTTTGACATTGAATGCCTTCGATAAATAGCTAAACCATTGCTAAGAAAAACAAAGCCTCATGTGTTGGTCTGAAATATGACATGTTGCATACAATAACACTTGTATGCATTAGATCAATAAATTATGATTAATTCTCCTCAAAGTTGGTTCTAGGTCACAAACCACATGTTGTCCATCTAACAGTTTTGATGTACGGTATACGATTAATGAATACACTATGATGCACAAAGATGAATTCCTCAAAGAATATGGAGGATACATGTTAGTTTTTCTAACATAAGGAGGAGATTATAAGCAGCTATGAAGTATGTTAGGAATTATAATCAGATCATCATTCGAAAGATAATTCAAGTCAAATGCTGAAAGCATCTCATATTTAAGTTGCAAGTGCTCTTATTTTATGTCTCTAAAGGACAAAGTCTACGCATGTATGAAGCATGGTAGTCCAATCGGTTCCAAATGAAATAATCCTTGAAAAGGATAAGGAGCAAATAATCATAATAAGAAGGCAATGTGCTCTTGAAGAGCTTATGGCATAACACTTCATGAAACCTTATGAGAGGTTCAGGTACCTGAAAATATTGAAGTGATGATATCTCAAAATATTATATCACATTGCGAATCGATACAAAATAAGAAACCATCGATGATATCTTTAATACAATATTGGCGCAATATTGTGAAAGATTATGAGGATCTGAATTCTACGTTTATTTAAGCATGCCGCGTAGAAAATTTATCAAGTGACATGAAAGGATACGTTTTGGTAAGTGTAAAACTTGTTTGATTTGCAGTCCAGACACTTGAAGATGTCATATATGAAATGTTGAATATTGTCACTTGACAAAATTTATATGAAACTTTCAAAAGATTCAAAATGTTTGAAGCATATAAAAGTTTCTGGGAAACTTATTTAGAATCCTCATATTGTATAAGCTTATAGCTTGAAAATTATAGGAACTTTTGGAGAGTTTTCAAAAGTAATAGATTATTTGCTGAAATGAGAAATATGAAGTATGATATCTTAGTGCATTTGGTGCACAACATTAATGTATCTTGTAAATACTACAAGGCCTGATATAGTTTTTTCAGTCAATTTGTTAGCAAGATATATTTTTGCTCCTATTAGGAGACATCGAAATGAAATAAAAGACATGCACTTATTTTATTCTAAAGCTTGCGGTCCCGATCTTGTTGATTATGCTGATGCTGGGTACTTATTTAATCCGCATAAATCTTAGTCTCAAACATGCAATGTGTTCACATGTGGGGACATTGCCATAGCTTAGAGATATACAAAGCAATCTATCTAACCACTTCATTGAACCATGATAAGATAATAGCTATTCATGAAGCTAGCCGAGAATGTGTTTTAATGAGGTCCATGATACATCTTATTCGAGAAAAATGTGGTTTGAAATGTGACAATGTACTCATAGTTTTATACAAAGATAATGCAACATTTATAGCACATCTTAATGGAGGATTAATAAAAGGAGATAGAACGAAGCACACTTCATCAAAGCTTTTCTACATACGTACAATGTGACTGATTTATTCACCAACTCTCCTTCAATTGCAACTTTCAATAAGATGGTGCACAAGATCGGAATGCATAGACTCAAGAATGTTCTCATTAGGGGGAGTTAATACGCGCTGTACACTTTTTTCCTTATGAGGTTTTGTCCCACTGGTTTTCCTTGTAAAGTTTTTAATGAGGCATCCTATATGCGTATTGTTAGAGATGTATACTCTTATTCCTTCACTAGATTTTTTTCCACTGAGTTTTTTTCTAGTAAGGTTTTAACGAGGCACATTATCTATCAATTAGACGTTCAAGGGGAAGTGTTATAAATATATTACCATATATAGTGAATGTCTACTTTACCATATATAATGAATGTCTACTTTATCATATATAGTATCTATGAAAAAGTTAGAAACCCTAAGGTTAGTTTTTCCATGTAAATAAAGGGGTTTTTTTCATTGTAATTCACCCCTCAAGAATTCTCTATGATAAATAAAGAAATCTCCTCTCTTCTCTCTATTCTTCTTCTTGTTTACTTTATATTTCATAACAAGATAAAAATATATATACTTTTAATGTATATTCTTGGCTTCTTTCGGGATCTACATCTTTATGTTTTGATTCTCCTGAGTGAAAAATTTTTGCTCCACCATTGAATATACAGTCATACAAAATTAGATAAGATTAGAAATGAGAAGTCTGCTCGAAATGGTTTTGACATATTTTGCTTAGATGTATTGATGCATCAGGACAATGCAAAGCAAAATGTGGTTACGTTACGAAACATACTATAACAAACAATAGATTAGTCATTTCGTCCACTCTTAGGTGAAGCATTGCTCTCAAAGACTCAAATGCACAAAATGCTTTACGCAATTGCCGCAACATTTCACGAAACAACGCAATCCAACTCCATATCTAAATACAGTATAACTATCTCATTTCAATTTTTTTAATCATAATTTGGAGTATAACTATCAAACCAATTAGTATTTGATGTGAATTGAAATATGAAAAATTTATTTTTAAAAAATAAAATTAAAATCTAAATTAAAAATACTATAAATCACAAAAATTAATAATTTAAAATATTTTAAAAGTATATAAAATAATATGATCAAAGAAAATATGTTTTGATAGTCGATATAATAACAATGAAAAGCTCAATTTCTTAACCGTCAATTTCAGGCACATTATTTTTTATTTGTTTTGCCTTTTTTAGAATTATTTGAAAGATCAATTTTATTTTAATCCTTTATCTTATTATTTTTTAAATAATTCTAGCTTGTACACTTTTCTTTTTTAACAATATGATAAATTTATATATATATATATATACTAGTCTCATTTGTCCCGTGCTAAGCCCGGATTAAAAATTAATGTTAAATTTTATATTTGTAATTCTTTATCTTGTTTTTTATTTTTATTTTATTTTTGTTACATTAGATTAGTTGTAAAGGTAGTTCGACAATAGCTTAATAGTTCTAGTATAAATCAAATAAAAAAGGGCAGCCCGGTGCACTAAAGCTACCGCTATGCGCGGTGTTCGGGGAAGGGCCCCACCACAAGAGTGTATCGTACGCAATCTTACCTTGCATTTCTACCAGAGGCTGTTTCCAAGACTTGAACCCGTGACCTCCTGGTCACATGGCAACAACTTTACCAGTTTTTTCTTTTATAAATCAAATATTTTTTTTTTTTGTAAATTAAAAGAATAATTTTTTCTTAGAGTTTATTTTAGATTTTCTTTTTAGTTTCAAACACATGCATGCACCAACACTATTTTTCTTTTTATGATAGTTTTAGAGATTAAAGTTTTTAATGATTCAAATCGGATTTTTTCTATCAATTCAATTTATATTGATTAACCTATTTTTTTCTCAATTAAGCTAATATTAATTAATTAACTCATTTATTACAAAAACTAAATAAATTCTGACATTCAAAGAAATGTAAGAAATATTTAATACTGCAAATTGTTGTATGATAAAGCTAACTTATAATTGAAGAGAAAATTTAATTTAAATAATTAAAAGACTTGATTTAACAAAATACTTTTGCAGATGTTCCTTCATATTGAACTATACAAAAAACATTTAACTTTAATAGTTTCTTTCTTCTAAAATACATGTTAAGAAATTTAGATTGATATTTATTAAACGTGTATGAAGCTTTAATATTTTATGTTAAATTAATTATTTTCTCCCAAATTATATAAAATATTGATCATCCCGTTATTTTATAAAATCATTATCGAAAAATGTGAAAAAGAATTACTCACATTTTTCATTATTTTATGTCATTAATATTTGGAGAGTTAAATTGTATTTTAAAAAAATTAACTTTCCAAATATTTTCAGCTATATAAAATATAATTTTTGCTTTAATAATTAAGCATGTACTAAGTTAGAAAGGAAATGTCAAAATACTTATTTACTTGATCGTGATAAATTTATTAGAAAAAATGATAATTTGAAATAAGATTATTAAATATTTTCACAAAATAGAAAGACAACAAACTTTTAGATTAATTTTGAATTTGATTGTATAAATAGTTTTTTATGATGTTACTATTATTTTTCCATGATCACATTTTTATAGAATTTAATAAGTCCATATAATTGCTTAAATTTATTAAAATGGATAAAAATTTGTGGAGTAACTAAAACATAAATTAGAGATAAAATATTAAAATTGACAAAAAAAAACTTTATGTGAGAACTATTAAAATCTCACATTCTCTTTCATATATAGTAGTAAAGTCAATAATATACAACACAAAATAGTTACGTTACCAAACATAAACCATCCAGAGAAAATATTGAATAGTGGTTAGCACAATTGACTTGTGTGGTTGCGTCCATGTTTAGCACAGTAGACTATCCTTACATGAAAGATCGTACACTAGTGATTGTGTGAAAGATGGTAACACTAGAGTGAAAGATTGAAAAATTGGAGTACACTAATAGCAGAGTGAAAGATTAGTCCACTAATAATTGAGTCATTTAATCTGCCATTTAATTACATTGGAAAATAGGGGACAGGAAAATGAAGATTGAATTAATTGAAAAAAGATAGGGAGAGAAATAAAAAAAGTTCTTTGAAAAAAAATATAACATATCATCATTGCCTATAATTCATCATTATAATATAGGAAAAAATGTGTGAAAAACACCTGTATTTAGGCAAAATTTTTAGTTACGCACCTTGAACTTTGCGAGGGTCTTATGACCCATCTAAACTATTTTTTATCGTATTTAACTGGTATATATTCGCCCCTCATTAAACATTTTTTTCCTACGCGCTCAATGTGCATGAAATACACGTAGTGACCCAAGTGCCAAATATATGTCAGTTAAATACGGTAAAAAATAGTCTAGAAAAGTCATAGAACCCTCACAAAGTTCTAGATATATGACTGTAAATTTTGCCAAAATATAAATATTTTTGGCACCTTTTTCCCTATAATATACCATCATATACAAGAAGAGTGTATCCTATAATTGAGTTCCTCGATGACATGTAATGTAATGATGAAGAGTTTCATATTATGTAACAATTAACTTGATGTGATTGTGACATATTTTATTTTGTCTTTCCTATTTTATTTTATCATTCATCCTTTCTAAGAAAATAATATTATAAATAAATAATTTAAATTGATGATATATAGAATTATGAAAAGACAAAAGAAATTAGAAGATCATAGTATAGTATGAGTGATTCAATAGATTTGAATTCCCATAATGTAGCTTTTTCAAGCATTATATTCAAATCAACCTATTATTAAACATTAAAAAATATTTTTATCTTTTAGTTTTTATATATCAGAAGGAGTGATTTTGAGATGTTAGTTATTGGACATTACATAAAAAATTTGAGGATAATATAGTTTTTAAAACATTGTGCAAGATAAGCTTGCTGATTCACATTTCAAGTAACTACACTTAACCATTTTCAAGTAACTAATTCATATTTCAAGTCAATACATTTAACCATTTTCAAGTCACTAATACATATTTCAAGTGACTACACTTGATCATTTTCAAGTCACTATTTTCATATTTCAAGTGACTACGTTTGATCATTTTCAAGTCACCAGTACACATTTCAAGTGACTACACTTGACCATTTTCAAGTAACTAATTCACATTTCAAGTAACTACACTTAACCATTTTCCTGTAACTAATTCATATTTTAAGTCAATACACTTAACCATTTTCAAGTTACTAATACACATTTCAAGTGACTACACTAAATCATTTTCAAGTCACTAGTACACATTTCAAGTGACTACACTTAACCTTTCTCGAGTAACTAATTCGCATTTCAAGTAACTACAATTAACCATTTTCAAATAACTAATTCATATTTCAAGTCAATACACTTAACCATTTTCAAGTCATTAATACACATTTCAAGTGACTACACTTGATCATTTTCAAGTCACTATTTCCATATTTCAAGTGACTACACTTGATCATTTTCAGGTCACTAGTACACATTTCAAGTGACTATACTTGACCATTTTCAAGTAATTAATTCACATTTCAAGTAACTACACTTAACCATTTTCAAGTAACTAATTCATATTTCAAGTCAATACACTTAACCATTTTCAAGTAACTAATACACATTTCAAGTGACTACACTAAACCATTTTTAAGTCTATATTTTGATATTTCAAGTTACTAAACGACATCAAAATACAAGTTCACAGTTTAAAGTAATTAATTCACATTTCAAAACACTATACCTAACCACTTTCAAGTAACTAATTCATATTTCACATTAGATACATCACAATTCAAAATAAAATTATTAAACTTTCATTTATACTATAAGTTAAACAATTCAACGGATTTAATAAAGCAAATAAGTAGATGTGTCACATGTCACTCTCGCACCATATAATCATGACAGCCGAACACTTTTAGCTGCTATTGTAAACATGTGCTGAAAATGCACAAAATCACCTCAAAATTTACTGTTTCCTAGTCTATCATTACTATATACACACAAATTTTTTGTAGTAGATTATGTTGTTGAAATTACGGTTGATACACATAGTAATGAGAAACCTCCCAAAGCAGTAGGCATAATTTTTTTAATTGACATTTTACCAAACGCTTTACCTACACAAGTAGCATTTCCACTACTAGTAAAAACAGGAAAACCGACCACAAAAACCGACCACATGTGGTCACTTTTTATGTTTTTGCGACCACAAAAGCAATCACAAGGTGTGATAAAAAAACAGTGGTAGCTTTTTTTAAAACCGACTACATGTATATATATATATATATATATATATATATATATATATATATAAAATTCAATATATATTTAGTAAAGTGACCACACTTTACTAAAGTCAAAATAAAAGTTCACATTTCAAGTAACTAAAACTAAACATTTTAACTCACTAATTCACTTCACAAGTTACCAAACTTAACTAAATTCAAAACCCAAGTTCACCTTTCAAGTACCTACACCTAAACATTTTCAAGTCACTTCTCAAATGACCATACTTTACTAAATTCAAAACAAAAGTTCACATTTTAAGTAACATTTAAAGATCTATAATCATGTCCCTCCCACACCATATAATTATCACAAAATTTCTATGGCTTTCAAAGCCTTCTACAGAGAACAATCCCACCTTAACACTACATTTAAAGACTTCATTATAAAAAAATAGAGAGAAATCAACTTACCTTTGCTTGGCCTAAATTAAAAAGAAAGAGACAAGTGGTCACCGAAAAATAACAAAGCAATTCATTTTTGAATTCGGATTCTTGCAAAAAGCAACTCTATGTCAGTAATTGTAATACCTCGTATTTTTTAGCTCAGTTTAGCTTTCAGTACACAAAAATTCTGATTTATAACCTTTAATATAGGTGGAATTTCCCATTTTAAGACTCACCGACTTGTAGAAAATTTAGTCAGCTTTTCAACGATATAAAATTCTCCCAAATCTCATATCTGGGTGAGAAGTTATGGCACTTTTAGTAAAATAGTGTGCCAAACTAAGCATCACCGCATCGCACTGACAGGCCAAATGAAAATTGTCAGTTTTCAGTGAAACTCCGCGATTCCAGCACATCGCGGTGAAGCCTTAGTTCCTAATTGGCATTTTTCAGTGTGTCACCGTGATAGCACCGTGTCCTGCCAATGGCCAAATTCACGTTCAGTGAGTCACCGCGATGGTGCCGCGTCGCGGTGAAGTTACAGTTCGGGATGGTCTTTTTCCAGTGG
>NC_061113.1:233362125-233370012 GCF_002878395.1 Capsicum annuum
GCCGCGTCGCGGTGAAGTTACAGTTCGGGATGGTCTTTTTCCAGTGGTACAATGCGATAGCACCACGTCATGCCGTTGGACAAAATTGGAATTGTCCCTTATCCAGTGACCTAACATGATTGCACTGCGTTGCACCGGCATGAAAAATTGGGATTTCAGTTTCCAATTTTGAGTTTGAAATTTTCCCAGGGACTTTTAAGTCTTTTTTCTTCACCTTATTTAATCTAAAGCACGTGAATTAATCCCCCAAAAGTTGATTAAGTCATTATTATTCAATTTCCCCAAATCAAAAAGCATTCTCTCTCAAATAGAAAGCCCTAGTATCTAAAATTCAAGATCAATTCTCAAGAAAATTACCAAGAATCTTCAAGAAGTTAATTTCTCAGGTATGTTAGGTGTTCATTCATGGGTCCTTACCACCCATGGATCCCAAGAATCCTTTTTCAAAATACAATATTTAGATTTTTATGAATTCCATGATTGAATTTGATTGTACTCATGTTCATGATGTTGTTTGGGTTTTAATCCATGATTAATTACAAGTTTCATGAAATATAGGTAGCATGTGTGATGAATTATGTGATTCTCATGTTCAATCCTTGAATCTACAAGTTGATTGTTGTAGCCATGATATTTATATGTTTATTATTATATGAAATAATCATGCTCCCCAAGTGTTTGTTAAAATGCATATGTGAATTGAATAGTGCAATCATGACATGTTAGCATGTGTTCCCATTCATGTACAAGTTCATGCCTTACAAGTGTTTGACAAAATGTCTCAATGAATAAATTATGACTAAGTCATTATCCATTGTGCCTTTTTAGATTGTGCCATGTTTTATTGTAGATGCTATCGAGTTCTGGGGGTATTTAATATATAACTGCAACAGACTCGGGGTGTTAAAGTAATGCAAGCCATGGATGGCAATAGACTCTTAAAAGGAAACATTTCAAAAAAACTCTGTAAATAATGTCACATTTCATCAATCACAACTAAGTATATTTGAGTTAAGTATATTTCCTTCTTTAGGACTATAATTTTCTTAATTATGCCCAATTAGTATCACATGGACACCTATAGTTATGTAAATTAGGTAAAAAGGGGTTAGAAATGAATGCAATTATAGCATAAAAATTAAGGGGTAAATTTCAATTCGAAATTCCGGTGAATTTATTATGCATCAGGAAAAACAAAGAAAGGGTCAATTTATGTACAATGTTTGAAGGTCAGTGTAGTTTTTCGGTGAATTCGCTGACCTAACAGCTTTCAGTGAGCTGAGGTTGGTGAAGAAAAGTTCCATCGATGGAACGATAGAATTGTAGTCAGAATTGTGCAGCTTAAGTCGCTGACAGTGTTGTCAAATCGATGAGCTGATGTTGATTTCATCGTCGGTGTTGCCGGATCAGTGAGCTAATGTCTGTGTCCTCGCCGATGCTGTCAGATCGGCGAGGTGAGTGTGGTGGTCGGTGAGGTGAGTTATCAGTGAGGTGAGTCGCGAGTGAAGTGAATTCTCAATTGAGAGACTAGGATAATTACAAAGGAAAAAGGGGCAATTAAGATTAGGTTGGGTCGGGTCATTATCGGGTATTACAAATTTTTTAGAAAATCAATCATAATAAGCAGTCGATTTATTTTTTAAAAAAATTATCATTCGAAACCACCACTTGTGATCGATTTTTATTTAAAAATTAAAATTTTAATAAATTGTATAATATGTATAGTAACATCCAAATAATTTAATGCAATGCATATATAAATCCGATAATTAGTTATTGTATCATTACATTGACATGAGTAGTATATTTCCTCAATCGTATAATAATATAAATGCATTTCATATATTAGGATAAATTTTTGGTTAATTAGCTTTTAAATACGATATTATATACCTCATAATACAACGTGTTAGTTAGATAAATAATTATCGGTTAATTAGATTACGTTATTACACTTCAACAATATACCCTTGTCTACATTGACACAAGTAGTCTAGTTTCTCAATAGTATAATATCAATGTATTATTCAAAATATTTTGATATATAGATTAAACTATCTAACTTTTGATCACTGCATACGTCACTACATGAGATATACATATATATACATATATTCGATTGGCTATCAACTTCCAAATACGTACTATATACATCACATAAATGATTTTACTATCCCATAATAATACAAAGTATTTCACATATACTAAGATAAATTATCGGTTAGTTTATCTTATGTTATTATACCTTCACTACATAATATATATATGAGGGTTTGTGTACACACACACACACACACACACACACACATATATATATATATATATATGAATCGGCCTAGACTATCTTCTATCCGTATAGATATGTCCCTATGAGCGACTACGCCGATCTTTATATATTTTGGCCACGTCCCTTTTCGCTCCGAAGAAGAAGGTTTGGATCTTTCAATCTTATGTCGTAAGGTATGTGGCCTATGTTAGGTCCATAAGATACCACAACTTTTGGTGTTCTATGATTCACCTCCGACTAATGAGTAGGTAGTTCGATCCTTTTATTTTGATCTTTTTAGTAAACTGATGGGGGGATGCGGAGCACTAGGTCGAATTACTATATAAAGAAGAGTTGTAAACTATAGAACTTCTTGTTCGAGTAGGACTATTTCTATTTTTCTCGTTCCTTCTCTTCGATAAGAATAGGGATTTGAAATGATACAAATTCCTCTTCATTCTGCTGTGCTCAACGAAAGAACTGCCTAAGCATACTTTTTCGGATCCAAACTTCTTTGTTCTTTCTAAGTCTTCTTCTTGCATAAAATAATGCCACTGTTGCAAAAATCAGAATTTTAGTAGTAGACGGCATCCCATCTTAGTTTTGAGTAGGCGGAACCATTCTGTTTTGGTTCTTCTCCACGGGTGATCCAGGAATTTTCCTATTATTTTCTCAATTGAGATTTCGATATAGAAGGATCTTATATCACCTTGGGAGAGTTTAAAATGAGTAATGTTAACCATTTCATTATTCACACAAACCCTTCGATGACTTATCGGCTGCCTTGCTTGAGGAATAATTTCACAAAAATGGAGACGAACAAGGATAACATATATATATATATATGTATATACACACTCATACACACTATCGACTATCAGGTTTTAAATACGTACTATGTACATCACATACGTACACTAGTATATTACCCCGTAATATAGTGCGACGTATTTCATATACATACTTTGACGATTTATCGATTAATTTGATTAACTTATATTAATATAACTTCAACATACAGTATATTATTACTCCGATCGTTTCAAATCAAGGTACGTATTCAATATGTTTGGATAGATTCTGCCAGTTTTATCATTCATTGATCATAACATCATATATATATATCAACTCTTGAATACGTACTATATACATCACATCCAAAAATATATTACCTCATAATACAACACATTCATTATATTCTGATGAATTATCGGTTATATATGTACATTACACTATTATTGCTCCAATAGCATAATATTATTACCATAATTATATGATATAGGCATATTCATTATACAAAGATTATGTTTAACGTAATTTAACGTATATACAATGGAAAATATTTATTTTATATATCGAAACATCAGTAATTGATAAGCATTATGTTTAACGTAATTTATTTATTTTATCTGATATATTTCTTAGTATGAATTTTAATTTATTTTTATTATTATTATATTTCTTATCAACTACGTGTGATCAGTGTAATTTTAAAAAATAATATATTTGATTTTACATATAATAATTAAAATATATTTTTTAATCAAAAGTGATCTCAAGTGGTTGTTTTGCGATTATTTTTTAATAAAAAGCGACCATAAGTGGTCTCTTTTTTAAAATGTTTTCTTTCTCTATCTTTTAAATAGAAAAGTGGCCACGAATGGTCTCTTTTATATAAATATTTTTGTTTAATTTTTAAAGAAAATCAACCACAGGTGGTTTCAATTTATTTTTTCATTTTTTTAATAAAAAAGCGACCACTAGTGGTCGGTTTCTTAAATAATTTTTTTTTATTCCAAAAGCGACCACTTGTGGTTGCTTTATAAAAGATTTTTAATTTAATTTTTAAAATAAAAGAGACCACACGTGATCTCTTTTTAAAAATAGTTTTTAATTATATTTTTAAAATAAAAAGCGACCACTAGTGTTCACTTTTTTAAAATTATTTTTTGGGGCATTTTTTAATGTCAAAAAGCGACTACAAGTGGTTGCTTTTTTAAAAAAAGTTATTTTTTAAAAGAAATAATAATTAATATAAAGATTCTTGAAATGATTATTTTGTAATTTTAAAATATAAACACTTTTACTTTTTTATATTTATTTTGTAAAATAAATTTAAAAAACAACCACATGTGGTCGCTTTTATTACGACCACAAGATGTGGTCTCTTTTATTGCACCACAAGCTGTGGTCAATTTTTTATGGTCGGAAAAACTATTTTTTTTAGTAGTGAATTCCCTAATTGCTCATATTTCGCACGAAAATTCAACAGAATACACAAGATGCACACACGCGGGCAAACACACACACACACACATACATACATACATACATACACACACACACACACACACACACACACACATATATATATATATATATATATATATCACTTACTATCGACTATCAAGTTCTAAATATATAGTATATACATAACATCTACATTAGTATATAATTACCCCATACACAACGTATGCATATTGTTACCACTAGTGGTTGCTTTTTCAAAATATTTTATTTTTTATTTTTTTAATCATAAAGCGACACAAGTGGTCGGTTTTTATAAATAATTTTCTTTGTACTTTTTTTTTAATCAAAAAGTGAGCACAAGCGGTTGCTTTTTTAAAAATATTTTTGATTTAATTTTTTTAAAAAGTGGTCGCTTTTTAAAAATATTTTATTTACTTATTTATTAATCAAAAACCGACCACTTGTGGTCATTTTTTGTAAATATTTGTTTAATTTTTTAAATGAAAAGTTACCACAAGTGGTCGATTTTTGTATAATATTTTAATTTTATTTTTTAATGTAAAGCAATCACTTGTGGTTGATTTTATAAAATATTTTTTTAAATACAATAATATAGATAAAATGCACAATATATACATTCAAAATGGAGAATTTGAGATAAACAAAAATTTAGATAGATCCAAGGACACACTATAAATAAGGTAATTACAATTCTTAGACACTTTCATATATGAGAATACATCATATTTATCATTCAATAATGCTAATTCTGAAAATACACATAACATTATAGGTTTGTGTTGTAGGGGATGAGGTTGTTGTTGTTCGAATTGATTCTGGGATGGAATTATCAATTTGCAATTTTCTCCAACACTGTTGTTCTCTTTCATCACTGTTAAATAGCACCACCAAAAGCCTAGTTAAGATACTTATAATAATTGAATTTTGAGCTGAAATCATAACCTACAATTGGATCTTCTTGCTTTGACCCTTCTCGCTTCAACTGGAATACCCAAAAACCTTTGAATCTATAGTGAAATAGTGGATCTAAGAAACAAAAAAAATAACGTCTTATAACGGAGAAGAAAACATACCATTCATATATAATTAAAATATGAGAAGAGGCGATTGTAGAATGACTGAATTATATAGACTATTCACAGCTAAATCTTTTGGTATCTTTCAACTTCTTTGAAGGAGCAAGAGAAAATTTTCTTTTGCATAACGGGTATTGTAATGATTGTAGGCTTTTCTTATCCTATAAAGAGTTTGAGGCATATTGAACGAAAAAAAAATAAGGCACTTGTCATCATACGGTAAATTTGGTTTAAATCGTATAGTCCTAAGAGAAATTAAAATCTTTTTCGATAAATAGTGATGAATAACTTAAAAATATTTTCACAATTAGGTGTAGATATCAGTAATTAGCAATTAATTATATGTTTTAACGATAATTTTGTCAATGGTTGTTAAAAATGACATTTTTAATAAACATCTAATATATCCAACGTTTATATTGAATGCCACTATTTTAGCATCATTTTCGCTAAATATCACTGAAATCAATGACACTTACATTAAACATCATAATATCTTCAACGTTTGCATCAAATGTCACTATTTTCTTGACTCTTTTGCTAAATGTCGCTAAAATCAATGACATTTTGCAATAAATGTCCTTATTTTATTGACATTTTTTATCAAATGTTGTCGTTTTTATGACATTTGATATCAAATGTCATTATTTTACGACAATTGTTCATAAATGTCAAGAAATTCTTCATTTTCTGATATTTATTTCAAATGTCGCCAAATAAATGTTGTCGTATCTTTATCTTTTTGTAGTGGTTTGAATCATCGTTCCTATGTATAAAGACCCGAACCCAATGGTTTCTACCTAGAAATAAGTATGAATAATAATTCTTTAGTGTGGTAACATCTTCGGAGATGGATTGAAGTCTTAAATATCGCCTAGCTAAGAGTTAAGTTGAGCACTTTCCTATCCATTGAATTTTGGTATATAATTTTTCTTGGGTCAACTTCCAGTGACCATTACTCCTAGAATATAAGGGCTTATGTGGCCCATAATATATCAAATTAAAACTCTTCTAGTCTTTTTTCCAATGCAACTGACTTTTTGTCAATTCGAGTTCGGAGTTAAAAGTTATGGGTGTTTTAGTAAGACACTATACAGGGTATGCGTTTGGGTCGCGAGGCAAAGTTCCACCTTCGCTTTGGCCTTGCGCTGCAAACCTTGTGGTTTTCTTTGGCATTGCGCTGCCAAGTCTTTCTTGAACATCAAATAGTGTTCCGTTTTGAGTTATTTTAATGGCAAAGGGTTTGTTTTCACCCTCCCAAACCATTTCTAATCCTTTATGGATGAAATTAAGGCTATTAAACACATTATATCACTTCTCAAAATCCCCAGATCATCTATCCTTAAGCAAGAGAAGAGAAACTACCTAGGGTTGAGGATTTTAAGCTTCAAGGGTCAATTTTTTCAACGTTCTCTTTGATTTCAAGGTATGTGGGACTATCCTAACTCTCACGGGCACAAATTTTATGTTTTTAACAACCTTTAAAGATGTATATATATATATATATATATATATATATATATATATGTATGTATATGTAATGGGTTTTGGAAACCATTTGAAGAGGATGCATCATGAACCCATGTTTGATGAAATTATGAAATTAATAGGGTTTTTTTCCATTAATTTGAATTGTGGTAATCCGTACATATGTTATGTGTTTCGAAAAGTGATTTAATACCATGATTCATGAAACCCCCTCGCATGAAACTTATTGTCTTAACAGGTTATACATTGTGAAATGGGTAGATCATGAATTATAAGTCCCGTATTTGATCATGAGATTTACGTATAACTAATGTTTGGGGCTCTTTATGAATGATTATACTTCTCAAGTTTTAAATTCCCCCTTAACTATTATGCATGGTTGTTTTGCACGTTTTCAAAGAGGTACTTCTCATGCTAGAGCCTTTTGTGACCTAATGAAGAAGTTGCATGTTTTTTATGTAAGAATTGACCACCACATGTTAAAGTACTGACAAAAAAATGTTTTGTACAAGTTAGTATGATGTTTGATATAAAAACTCTCTCATGATGTTTAAATCTTTTGGATGGTCAATAACATGCTTTGAATAAAAAGGGCTACGGACATGATTTGATAAGATAAAGCTTGCAAGTCTAGGTATGACGATACCTATTATGAAATGCCCTTAATATGAAAGAAATGAGTATGTTGAGCATGAATCATGACTTTAAGAGACTAAAATTGGGCTTAAAGAGAGTTAGATGGTTAACCGAAGAAAGTATGAGTTAAAAGACTCACCACTGAAAATC
>NC_061113.1:233373012-233391775 GCF_002878395.1 Capsicum annuum
GAAGAAGAAGCCATAAAAGGTCGTAAGGGGCAGAGCTAATGTTTCGCTAGTTACTGTTGACAATTTCACTGGTGGACTGGTCGGAGAAAACAGACCCTTCCTGGACTAAAGCTTGGTAGGCTAAAGAGTGGCTAGCAAGGAATATGGCGGGACGAGACCCAATATTGAGAGCACGGAGCAGGGTTCCAACTAGACGAAGGTCCTTCCATTGCTGTCTTTCATTTCCGCTACTTCTATCAACACAAAATATAAGCTTTCATTTTTCATGTGTGTGCGTGTAGGGGTGGGCATGGTATGGTATGATACGGTATTTAAAATTTCGATATTCGATTTTTAAAAATATTATACTATTACCATACCATATTAATTCAGTATGGTTCAGTATTTTGATATTTGATTTCGGTATTTTGCGGTATGGTAGGTACCATAGTTTGTACAACTTCGATAATATATACTCATATACTAGAGTATTATTACTTAAACTTTTCAAAAGCACGTCTAAATTGATTCATAAATACACATTACAAATGTAGAAATATTGAAAAAAAAGTACAAACAATTTCTCTTGTTAGTCAACTACACAAAAAAGATATTTCAATCAAGATAAAGTAGCAAAAGTTTCAATGTCTAAATATTTTTATATTAATACTAAGTATTATATTTGTGTGTGTATATATATATAACAATTATGTAACTATATATACTTCGGTATGGTATTCGATATTTCGGTATGTCATTTGTAAATACCGAATATCATATCATATACCAAATATCATAATAATAAAATCACGGTATCAAAAATTTTGATTCGGTATAGTAATTCGGTATATAGCATACCATACTCACCAGTCACCCCTATGTGTGTGTATATAGAGCAGCAAAGGAGAACTATTTTTGATTCGGTATAGTAATTCGGTATATAGCATACCATGCTCACCAGTCACCCCTATGTGTGTGTATATAGAGCAGCAAAGGAGAACTATCTATAGATTCTGCGGCCGATAATATGCATGGCATCGTGTAATTTCACTTTTTTTTTCATATCTGTTAATTAATCCATTATATTTTCTCCCTATTAATTTCAGTACAAAGCTTCATGGCAAAAGTTTAATCTGAATTGCCAGAGCTCAGTCTACTATGATATAGATCCTGGCGTCTTTTACATTATCACCAACGTACTTGCCCCATTTTCAATTACACCAAACACAAGAAATGAAGTTACTTCATGTTGAACAAACGTTTTAGGCCAAGAAAGTTCAATAATACTTTGTGATGTTGCAATTCTTAATAATACTTCACAAAAGATTTTAAGGAATTCACTTTCCGGGGCATGTTAAATTGAAGACCCAGCATGGTTGAATCATTTTCTTAATTTCACCTTTATGAATCTAACAATATTTGATCCAGTCGTTTACTTTCATTTCAAAAAGCAGATCATGTTTCCACACACAGAACAGACCAAAAAAGGCATATATTATAAAATACAATACATTACAGTACAGTACAATAACAAGTAACAACCATAGCAGCCATACAAACAATCCGAGCACTTGATTTTCCCACTAACTCATACTAGGAGGGAAATCCACAAGAGATAATATGCAAATAGAAAGAACCAATTACCAAATTCAAAGAGTGTTAACTCGGGGACAAATACGAGCTCGTAGTGGATTCTTCATTACAACAGTGAATTCTTGCTTCTCCGAGAGATCAACACCATATCCTTCCACAGGATTCCATTGAAAATGCCAAATCAGATTAGCCACAAAATATTCTAAATGAAGCATAGCCAACGCATAGCCAGGACATATTCTCCTCCCTGCACCGAACGGCATCATCTTGATCTCTCTACTTCCTGTTATATCAAAGGATTCCTTATCTGATCCTTCCACTAAGAACCTCTCTGGCTTAAACTCCAAGGGATCCTCCCACACATTTGGGTCTAAGGCCATGTCCGCAAGCATGAAATTGATGGTCACATTCTTTGGGATTACGTAGCCGTTCAGTTCAACTTCCTCTGTCACCTTGTGTGGAAACAGAATGTGACCAGGTGGGTGCCGCCTAAGGCCTTCCAATATCACTGCTTTCAAGTAGGGCATTTTTTGCAAATCTTCCTCCTTCACCACCTCTTCTGTCGACTCGCTCTTTTTTTCACCCACTACACTGGCAATTTCTTGATATAGCTTGTCCTGAATGGTAGGATTTTTAACCAAGTTGGCCATAATCCATTGCAAGGCAGTGGAGGTCGTATCAGTTGCGGCGGTTAGGAATTCAATGCAGAGGCCAACGATTTCTCGATGATTGAGTTTTCTTTTTTCATCTGGCCACTCCAAATTCAATAGAGTATCCACATAACACGTCACAAATTCATCCTCCAACTCACCATGCTCGGTTTTTTGTTCTTTGGCCTTGATTCGTGCTTCAATCAAAGGAAGGTAGGTTTTCTCTTGCTCTTGTCCTAGTTCATAGAATTCCTTCCAGAGCTTCCCAAAAATTAGCTTTCCAAGTCTAGGAAAGATAGCGAGTACTTTGAAACGTCGGAGTCCCAAGAGGAACTTCACTAGCATATTTTCAATTTTTTTGATTTGAGGTTCGTCAAGTTTGTCCCCAAAACACATCAAGACAAGAAGACAGAACATAGCATACTGAAAATGATCAACTAACTTCACGGAATCGTCTTGTTTGCCACGGAGCTGTTTAAGGAGGATATCCAACACCCAGGCTCGGGCTTTGGAATAGGACTTGATGCGAGAAGGATGGAGCATTTCTGAAGTCAAGTTTCGACGGAGCAGACGCCATGTTGAGCCATAAGGTGCACTGTTGATGACGCGGGTTTCATTGTTCGAATCTACACTTTCCCGGTCAGAGAAAACAGAGCCTTTCTGGACTAAAGCTTGGTAGGCTAAAGAATGACTAGATACGAATATGGTGGTACGGGTCCCCATATTGAGGGTGATCATAGGACCATACTTAGCCTTGAGATCAACGAGTATGCGTTCCACGTCGATGATGCCCCTCCTGGCCCATAAAAAAGTGCCGATCACCGGCCAAGTGTAGGGTCCCGGTGGGAGTTTCTTCTTGGACTTGGAATTAGAAGAGATGATAGTATCAAAAAGGGATTTGAGGAAGAAAGAGATACATAAAGTGACAACAATAATAAACCAGGTTTCCATTATTACTGTATTATTTTTCTACTTGTATCGCATTTATTATACGAGAGTCAATTTAATTAATCTTTCAATCTAAATTGAATCAAATTCATTAAATATTTTTTAAAGAATTTTAAATTTTAAAACTTAGATATTTGAAAATTATTAAATAAAAAATAAACTCATACTAAAATAGATTTTCAAATATCAATCATGACTCTGATAATGGAAACATGATAACTAAAAATAAATGAGCAATAAGTAAAAATAAATTGATTCTCCTTTAGATACTGAGAAGAAAAATCATTTTGGTTGAGAAATTTATAAGAAAAGTGATAAATAATTCAAGGGGAAAGAAGAAAGAATCAATCTATTTAGGAAATTCATATCAAATTAAGAAGAAAATAAGGTGAAATTTGCTTTGTTTTTGAAAGGTACCAAAATTAGTACTGATATTATTTCTTTCAGCTTCTTTATTCTACTGATTCCTTTCTTTTTTTATTTTTCTTTAAAATATTTCTATTTCATTTTTTCTTATGTATAAATCTATTTTATGGAATTCATATCAAATTAATTAGGAGGAGAGTAAAGAGAAATTTGTTTAGTAATTTGAATGGAATTGAAATTAGTACTAAAAATTAGAAGGAGAACACGAATAAGCTAAGATGCTAAGCGTGGATCAATGTGCTTCTTCGGTTCACGATTACTTGTGGCTTTCTATTTTATGAGATTCAATTTAGTGGCGTTTAGTCACTAAAATTAATTATTTCTTTTACTTTATTTGAACATTTTCAAATTGAAGTTGGAGTTGTGTATTATCATAGTTTTGTATTCTCTTTGTTTTGTATTAGTTGACCTTTTTAAAAAAATATTTATTTTAATTTTATTGTTCAAGTTCTAAAAATAGGAATATTTTATACATATGTTTTCAATTTTACCCTTGATAAGTATACTAAATACATCAATAGTTTTCAAAATTATTGAATGGTGCATAAATGATCTCAATTCTCAATTCTCAAAATTAAATGATTATTACTAGTTTCAATTATAAATACTCAATGTTCTAGACATAATATAGTGATGGAGTAATATGTATCAAACTTAAATGTTTAATCATTGCATTGATTATTACATTTTAAAAGACATTCATGGATAAATATGTAAAATGAATCTTTTATTATTGGCTTCTTAATGGGTGTCCAAGTCCATAGAGGCCAACTAATACGAAATAGAGGAAGTAATGAATTTTAGAATTCTGATGCAGGCAAAGTTCATGATTCGATTTGGATCGATTTTTTATCACAATCATAGCCAACCCAATTAAGTTGATTTTTAAAATCCTAAAATCAAACTAAATCAAATAAAAACCTTGATTTGGTTCAATTTTTCGATTTATGATTAGCTAATGATAATAGTAAAACAATGAAACTTGAGACAACCATTTCAAATGAACATTATGAATAAATAAATTTTTTTCTACTAACGGAAGATGAATGTATGTGAATCTTCTATTATTTTTTAATACTATTTTAAAATGTTAGTATGTTTTATTTTTAGAGGTTCTTTCACTCCACCTGTCTAACATCCATAGAAGCAACATACATCCTTAAATAGAATGGACAACTCGTAAGAAATCAAAGGAGAAAGTCATTGAAGAGTTGATGACGTCTTACCAAAGAAAATTAAAAATTGACAATACACCATACTACATATATTTCAGTTAAATGATTAGACTTAGAGAGTTGAGTTTGGACATATTTTTTAAGAAACTAGGTTAACCACACGTGCAATTTGATTATCTAAAATTTAACAATTTTGTCTATTATGAAAATCTGTAATGGAGGGCGAAAAGTTCAAAGCACTTCTCAAAGATGTTTCATTAATATAATAATATAATAATATATATATTATTATAAGCACATTTATATTTTACTATTAGTAGTTTCAAGTGGTTGATGGATCGCCATTTTTGCGTTTGTCATGCAGTATCTCTTTTTCTTGCTGCTAGAGGCTAAGAGAGACGCATCAACTTAAATCATATATGTAGTATGATTATTTTATTATTATATTTAAAATCTTTTCTTATTTAAAGTTAAATCTTTCATTCATTACATACTTTTTACTTACTTAAAACTTTTAAATTTTGGTACTTCTTATATTTTTTTTTATTCTAACGTTTTTATATTTATTTCTAGATTTTTCGAATCTTCTTAAAATCAACTTTAATTTTATATTTAAAAATATTTTTAAAATTATCAATTATAATTCATGTGATTTGACTCTCAACAATCGAAATATAATAAGTAAAAATAAATGAAAAATTAGTTATTAAATTCAACTAAAATAAAGTCCAATCGTATTGAATGCAGTATCAGTTTTCTTCTCTAGACACCTAACCCAAAGTTGACAACATGCACAAGCTAATGTTTTCGTTTTAATTGATGTAACATTTTCTTTTTTAAAGATATAAAAAATAAAACTATTTGTAATACATATTTAGTAATAAGTTTATTTGAATATAATGTTTGAAAAGTTAACTTATCGAAGGATTATATATGAATCTGAATATGTGGAATCACTCATATTATAATTTTTTAATTCTTTTTTTTTTTGTCTTTACATAGTTCTATATATATTCAATTTGAATTATTAAGTTAAAATATTACTTTTTTAAAAATATATTTATAATAAAATAGGATAGCAAAGTTAAAATGAGGAAAAAATAAAGAATGATACAATCACATCATTGCATGTCATCGATGAATTCAATGATACGATAAACTCTTCTTATATTATACATTATAATGATGACTTATACTCTTGTAGCCAATGATGATATGACATTTTATTCAAAGAGTTCCTCTTTTTACTTCTTTCTCTCCATCTTTTCTCAATCAATTCAATCTTCATTTTCCGTCCCCTATTTTCCAATGTAATTAAATGACTCCATTGTTAGTGGACTCTAATCTTTCACTCTAGTGTTACCATCTTTCAGACTTATCGTTAGTGTAGGATCTTTCATGTAAGAATAGTATACTGTGCTAAACATGGACGCAATCGACACATGTCAATTGTGCTAACCACTATATACAATCTTTTGTTTGGATGGTTTATGTTAGGTAACGTAACTAATTTGTGTTGTATAATATTGACTTATAAATATAAAATAGATGATATAATTTTATTTTTATACAATGTCAGACATCAACAATTAATAAATTTATCATATTATATATATATATATAAAACATCATACAGGCTAAAATTATTCTAAAAATATAATAAGATAAGGATTAAAAATAGAGGTCGAATCGAGTTGATTTGAAATAAGACGGTTATGTGGGCCAGGATGGGCCAACCCGGAATCGACCCGTGTCATTTAACCAGTTTGTGGGCTGGGCTGAGTCCAGGTTGGGGTCTAAGTGGGCCGGGCTATATAGTAAAAAAATTAAAAACAACTCTAACCCGGCTCACTTAACCCAATCTGGTCCAATCCACCTAAATCCGGTCAAACTCGATTAAAAAAATGGTCAAACCTGATAAAAAATATAAGAAAAAAAACTTTTTTTCAATATACATTATATATACTCACCTATATACATTATAAATACGTTAAACAATATATATACACTATATATATAGTATATACTACATTAGAATTTAAAAAAAATACACGCCTATACACAATTACACATATATACACACCATCCAATATATATGTATTACTTTAAAGTTTAAATAAAATATACTACAATATATATATATATATATATATATATAGTTATATACTAATTTATAAAACATATACACATGTATACGTTAAATATACACATCTATAGAAGATATATACACATGTACACGCATCATTCAATGTATATATACTAATACTAGTAAAATATACTATAATATTTATACATTAAAATATATATAGATATAGTTATATACTAATTTATAAAACATATACACATGTATACGTTAAATAAACACGTTTAGTCTATAGAAAATATATTCACATATATACACTCTATTCTATGTATATGTAATACTTTAAATTAAATATACTACAATATATCTACATTACAATATATATATATATATATATATATATATATATATATGGTTATATATAGTTATATACTAATTTATAAAACATATACACATGTATACGCTAAATATACACGTCTATAGAAGATATATACACATGTATACACACCATTGAATGTATATATACTACTACTAATAAAATATACTACAATATATATACATTACAATCTATATATAGATATAGTTATATACTAATTTATAAAATATATACGTATGTATACGTTAAATATACACGTCTATAGAAGATATATACACATGTATAGGCACCATTCAATGTATTTATACTACTACTAATAAAATATACTACAATATATATACATTACAATATATATATATATATACTAATTTATAAAACATATACACATGTATACGTTAAATATACACGTCTATAGAAGATATATTCACATATATACACTCTGTTCTATGTATATGTAATACTTTAAATTAAAACTACTACAATATGAATACATTAAAATATATATATATATATATATACATACATATATATATATACACATGTATACATTAAATATACATGTCCATAGAAGATATATACACATATATACTCACCATTCAATGTATATATACTACTACTAATAAAATATACTACAATATATATACATTACAATATATATATATATATGTGTGTGTGTGTGTGTGTATATATAGAGAGAGAGAGAGTTATATACTAATTTATAAAATATATACACATGTATACGTTAAATGTACACATCTATAGAAGATATATACACATGTATACACACCATTCAATGTATATATACTAATACTAATAAAATATACTACAATATATATACATTACAATATATATATATATATATATATAGTTATATACTAATTTATAAAATATATATACACGTATACGTTAAATATACACGTCTGTAGAAGATATATACACATGTATACGCACCATTCAATGTATTTATACCACTACTAATAAAATATACTATAATATATATACATTACAATATATATATATATATATAGTTATATATAGTTATATACTGATTTGTAAAACATATACACATGTATACGTTAAATATACACGTCTATAGAAGATATGTTCACACATATATACTCTATTCTATGTATATGTAATACTTTAAATTAGATACACTACAATATACATACATTACAATATATATATATATATGTATGTATATATATAGTTTTGTACTAATTTATAAACATATACACATGTATATGTTAAATATACACGTCTATAGAAGATATATACACATGTATACGCACCATTCAATGTATATATACTACTACTAACAAAATATACTACAATATATATACATTACAATATATATATATATATATATATATATATATATATATATAGTTATATACTAATTTATAAAGCATATTCACATGTATACGAAATATACACATCTATAGAAGATATATACACAAATATACAAAACATATGCTACTTAATATAATAAATTAATAATATTTGGTAGTAAATTAATAAAATATTATAAGTAAGTTTTAAATTTAAATTAGAAAACTAGAAATTCAATTTAAAATTTTAAAAGCATTAAATGAAAAAATATAAAAAGTAAGGACTAAGGAGTGAATGAATTTGAGGAATTTTATTGATTGCAAAATGATCCAAAATTTATAATTTAAATAAATTTTAAAACTCAATTTAAAAAAAAAAATTGAATCCGGGCCGGGACAGTTAACCGGCGGGCCTGGATCGGGCTAGGTTCGGGCCGGGTTAACCGGGCCTAAATTAAAAAAATAACCAGCCCGGGACCCGGAACCCTAAAGCCTTAGGGCTTATCGGGCTGGGTCAAACCAGGCTGGGTCCTTTAAGTGGGCCAGGTAGGGTCGGGTCAGCCCGGCCCACTTGACAGGCTTAGTTTGAAATGAGGTTTGATAGGCTTATTGGATCGAATAGTGGGTTTTGATTAATTATTTGGGATAAAAAAAGTAAAACAAAATGGGACAAATATATCCTCAAACTATGATAAATGGTACGTAGATACTCTCCGTCATACTTTGGTACACATGTAGAGAATGACTGATCAACATAATGAAGAAGATCAAGATAGCAGTTTAACTGTAGCTTCCAAATACAGTTATTGCAATGTTTTCTATTACTAGCCGTTAGTATTAGTTAAGTAGTTAGTAACTAACTCTCAAAGTTAGTTAGTAACCACAACTATATATATGAAGTGTACAAGTTTATCAAGATGAAGAAAAATAAGGAATACCTTATACTCTTCTTCTCTGCTTCTTCAATATTCATTTCATCTCTATACTTCCTCTTCTGATGAGTTCTTAATCAGCTTCTTGCTGATGTTCTTCATTCAATTCTTGTAAAACTTCATGGTATCAGAGACTCTCAACTGGTATTACTAGTTGAACACCTCGATCAAGCATTCCGCTAAAAGATTGATACACAATTTTGTTGATTCTGACAACTAAGAATGGCAAATACCGGAAAGGGTACAGAGTCCCATGGATTGGAGGTTGAGCCACAAAGTGGAACTGGTGGCATGCAAAGTCATGGAATTGATCATAATCATCCTCTTTTCCTTTATTCTTCAGATGTAAGTGGTGTGCAAATTATATTTTTTCTACTTACAAGTGCAGAGAATTATTCCTTGTAGTATAGATCTATGAAAGTGGCATTGTTAGGAAGAAATAAATTTGGTCTAGTCGATGGAACATGCACTAAAGATAAGTTTCCAGGATTAGAGAACAATTGGGAAAGAGTCAATGCAGTGGTACTGTCATGGATTATGAATGCTGTAGATAAAAGTTTGCTTGGGGGTATCATGTATGCTTCTTGTGCCCAATATGGCTGGAAAGATCTGGCTGAGAGATACAACAAAATAGATGGGTCAAGGACCTTCAAACTACATAAGGAGATTGCCACACTAACTCAAGGAACCAGTTTTGTACCTGTTTACTTCTCAAAATTAAAAAGGTTATGGGAAGAGTTTGAGGCATTAGTACCTGCTCCATATTGTGAATGTGATAAGTCTAGAGAGTATGTGGTACATTTGTAGAAGTTAAAACTATTTCAATTTTTCATGGGGTTAAATGATTCTTATTTGCAAGCAAGATCACAGATCTTGTTAATGGGGCCCCTTCCTTCTATAAATCAAGCTTACTGTATGATAATGTCTGATGAAAGCCAAAATTCTGTGGTGGCTTCAACAGGAATCTTGGGTCCTAATCCTTTACCAGGGCAACAGAATTTTGAGATAGCTGCATATTCTAGAAATAGTGGATCTCAAAAGTTCAAAAAAGGGGGTCATCTATTTTGTGACTACTGCAAACTCAAGAACCATACAAGAGAAACTTGATACAAGTTAATATTTTATCCACAAGACTCTAGGTTCAAGAAGAAAGGGCCTAATACTGCATACAATGCAGTTTCTGAACACCTGACTCAAGATCATGGAGGTTTCAGATATGTGTAATACCTGAGAATCCTAATCGATAGTGGAACCATGATTCAAGCTCATGATAGATAAATCCTAGTGATATAGTAGTTTTATGATCAAGTTTGATGTGTATTAAGGCCTTAAATACGTCCTAGCTATTAGGCGAATCAAAACATCCCTTACCGATTGAATTCTTGAGAAGGACATTGTCATAGTCAACTTCAAATGAGCATATCTCCAATTATACAAGTTATTTTTGAGCTCATGACCTACCAAAAGATAGATAATTGAATTAGATTTCCAACAATACCAATTTCTCAAAAATCCGATATCGGAGTAAGAATTTATGGTCATTTTACTGAGAGCTATCCGAGTTATCCAGGAGTGACGGACGATCTGACGGACTGTTAAGTTAGTGACGGCCCGCAACTTTGGCCGTCAAAACTGAAGCAATGAGGTTCTTTTTTGGACCAAAATTAATGGTGGGAGTGACGGTTAGTCACCAGAGTGACGGTCCGTCACTCTGACCGTCAGAATTGTCCTAGAAGGCGCTGAAACACCATTTTAAAGGGATTTTTGGATCCTTTTTCACCTTATTTAACACTCAATCACCCCAAAAACAAAGCTCATAACTTCTCCTTCATCCAAAACATCAAATTAGGGTTTATTTTAAAGATCAAAACTCTTATTTCTTCTTCAATAAAATAAAATCAAGAGAGGGCTTTTTGGTCTATTCTCTTTTTCCCAACCTCTATATATACATGGTAAAGGGCCTTTAGCCCCATTTCTCTCCTTCCACACAAAAGAAACTAGGGTTTCCAAATCAAACCCTCCTCTTCTTCTTCTTCTTCTACTAAAAATCAAGGTAAATCAAGAAAAAAATCAAGAAAAGTCAAGAAATCAAGAATCTCTCCAAGAACCTTTAAGAAAGAAGTTTCCCCAAGGTATGTAGATGTTTATTCTTGGGTCCCTTTCATCCAAGAAGCTCAAGTACCCTTTTTTTTAAATCTCTAAGATTTATGTTTATGATATTTTAATGATTCTTGTGAGTTGAAATTGATGTTCTTTCTATGATTGAGTTGTGATTCATATTTGTCTACAAGAATCAAGCCTTGTCCTTAGTATGTGGTATTTGTGTGGTAAATGGATTATGTGCTTGGTGTTGATGTTGAATGATCTCCAAGATGGGATATTCATATGGTTTGTATGAATCTATGATAATATATGAGTTAGAAACATGTAAACTTGGTTGTTCATGATGAGTAGTTAGGTTATTATACTTATGCCTAAGTTGTGCATGTGAGGTGTTCGATAGAATGTCTAAGAGACTAAAAATCAAGCATTGTAGTTAAATTGTGATCTAATGACAAATGCAAGCTACACCCTTATGAAAATAATGACTTCTAGGATACGGTTTTGTGTTATGGTTGGTGATGTGTTCATGACTTTTGGGTGTGAAAATGATTGAATAAGTGAAGAACGTTCCCCATAGGTTTGATAAAGAGATTAGGTGGAGCATAAGGGCCACTATAGTATGTTGAATAGGAAACCCCAAATTGTGAGTTAGTCCATGCATGCCTAGTGTTTGATAAAATGCCTTAGTGAGTGAAATGTGCCAAGATAGCATGAAATCCTTAAGTAGGTGTAAAATTGGTCGTGTCTAGTGGTTATTGAAAGACCCTAGTGAACAAGTCGAGATATGATGATCGTAAATTCCTCGATTTTGTGCTCTTTGATATATACTAAGCCTTTAATACATGTCAAGTGGTTAGCAAGTAAATAGTGATGTGTTAGTATGAAGTTTTCCACAAATCAAGTGTTATCCAAATACATGATAAGACCGATATAGGTATGAAATACTTGATGTAAGATCTCGTTGAACGGGGTATAATCTAATAACATGTTTTCCCTAGGCTAGTATATGATGGTGAACCGATGTTGATGATCCTTAAAGGTTTGGAGTGACCCTTTGGTGGTTGTGATGATGAATAGAGGTCCATGTTTCCTAAATGCTTAATGCGATGTCCTAAGGATCCTGAGAGAGAAAGTATTTTACGATGCCCAACTACTTGAAGTGATGCTTTAACGATTGTGATAATACATGAATGATTGTAATGATGAATGAATGCTTATAATAATGAATTAATGATTGTAGTGATGAATAGATGACCGTGATGATACATGAATAATTTATGATGATGAATGATTATGTCTTACTTTTATGTTACCGAGTCCTGGGGGTATTTATACCCGAAAATAGAGCTGTTGTCTAGAGCCCGTGTCAGTTTTGCAATAATTCTAATCGAGCCACAATTCTCAGAACTCAGTGAACTACAGAACTCTGTATCCTCAGACAAGTGCAGAACATAAAAAAAATCAGTAATCTCAGAAATCTCAGTAATCACTGTATTACTAGTAATCTAGCCCCAATCCTGTAAATCAGCTCAGATCTAATAGTATTTAAATAATTTAATTCTAATCTCAGAAGTGATTTGAATAATCTATTCAAGATCTGTATCGTCAGTTATACACCATGATTTGATATCTTTTCCGTCATATATGAAACTAAGCGATCTCAACGTAACTCAGTCAGATCTTTTGAGAAATATGATCAGTGTTAAATTCAGCCCAGTTTGTGTTCAGTTGAAAGTTCAGTTCAGAGTCTTTTAGTTGGGAGTAAAAACTAGCACCGAGCGAGGGAAGAGATGGCAATTCCTCCCGTCAGAGAGAGAGGCCAGAGTCGTTAGTAGCAATCTCTGAACTCCAGAACTGCGTGGCCAACGCAGGATACAGGAGTCCCCGTTAGTAGAGGCTGTCACCGTAAGAGAGGTTGACTATTATATTGCCTCAGGTCGACTTCCTGCGAGGGTCATCCCGTCAGAGAGGCTTGACCAGAGAGTGAGTCTTTACTCGTGGCACGGTATTGATACCCTTCCAACCGGGGTCATAGGTTAGACCCCACCTGTGGTAGGTCGGGGCATATCGGTTAAGTGACTACTTCCCACAGTTTCAGTTTCAGATTTAGTCTCAGTTTCAGTATCAATCTTGAGAAATCAGGACTATCAGATACAATCATCTATCATTGTGAGGAATTTAGATAGTTCCATTGATTCATAAACCATCCCGATAAATAGGCTTGGTAATATCTACAGTTGATTGATGTCATATTCGGAGATATGCCGTCAGACAGGCTTGATTCACAGTATCAGATTTCTATTGAGTATTATTGAAGTCAGATTCAGATATAATCATATTTCTTATTATTAATGAAAGTTTTCTAAAGCATCTATTAGGAAAGTTACTCTCAAATTCTGTCAGTTGAAAGCAGTAAGCTCAAAAATCAGTCTTTGATGTACATCCAGATTCTCAGTTATCAGCATCAGATGAGTCAGTGATTCAGTGTCTCAGTATCAGTATTGAGTTCAGTCTGCAGTAAAGTGGTATCTGAGTTTCAGTCCCTAGATATGTGATAATTGTGACTATGGTTTGTGCATTCATGTATGTGTTCTCGTGCGATATTTCTCATGGTTATTCAGTTTACATATTGTGCATGCATGGACCTTGCATTTAGCCTCCCTCATCTACATACTCAGTACATTCTCGTACTGACGTATTTGTACTATGGTGTTTTATTTGGCACCATAGGTTCAAAGGCACAGGACCCAGAGTATCTTTAGCAGTTCAGCCCAGTCAGCAGCAGTAGCAGTGAGTCCTCTTCTTTCGAGGAAGAATCTCAGTTTACTATTTTTGAATCAGATTTTGTTTATATTTTCATTTGACGGAGTTAGTTAGGGACCTGTTCTATCAACTCCATAATTCATACAGTTTAGAGGCTTTTCAGACGGATGTTAATGTATTAGTGTTTAGTTTTCAATTTTGAGTATGTATAGATGTGTTGAACCTTATGGATAGTTTTTGCATTTATTTTAGATTTTATGCAGTATGCAGGTACAGATAACAATAAAGGGTTAGCTTGTGGTCCTTCGGGGTTATAAGCACCGTGTGACGTCCTGGGATGGGATCTCGGGTCGTTACACTATGCATCTCATAAAACTAACCCCAACATTGTCCAGACCTTAAGACAAGACTCACCAGCTGAACAACAAGTTCAACTAGAAAACTACAGTCTCACAAAGGAACAATATCATCAGTTACTGCAGTTCCTGAACAAAGCTCCAGAACCTGTGCATTCAGCCAATGTTGTAGGTAATGTGACAGGTATGGATACATGCTTAACATTCACCAATTGTACAAGTATCAGCCCTGTATGGATAATTGATACAGGTGATACCAATTACATGGTAGCAGACATGAACTTCCTGGACAAGTGTACTGTCCATAGACATTCTTTTCCAAAGAAAGTTCAACTTCCAAATGGTGATACTTCATTAGTTGAATCCATTGGGTCAAGTACATTACCTAACAACAATGTTATATCTGGGGTGTTTCACTTACCCCAATTCAAGTTCAACTTGCTATCAGTATCTAAACTCACTAGGGAACTACAATGTTCTACTTTTTTCCCTAACTTTTATGTGTTTCAGGATCTCTCACATGGGAAGGTGAAGATGATTGGTAAATAAGATGGTGGACTCTATCTACTGTCCAGCAAATCAAGTTCAAAAAATATTAATGTTGTAGCTAATTGTTTTGTTCCTTTGCTTAAAGTAGAATCCAAATTAGACATAGCCTTGTGGCACAAAAGATTTGCTCATGTATCTAGCTTAGTTTTAAAGAAATCACTGTCCTCAGACTCAACTAGCATTACTGACATAGAAGATAAGTGCACTATCTGTCCCTGTACTAAGCATACTAGAACACCTTTTCCTACAAGTATATCAAAGAGTGTTGCTTGTTTTGATTTGTTACATATGGATTTATGGGGACCATATAAAACCCCTACTCATGATGGTTATAGATACTTTCTTACTGTAGTTGATGATTTTTCTAGATATACTTGGATATTCTTATTAAATCTTAAGTCTGATGTGTGCATTATCTTTCAACAATTCTTAGTGCATATTAAAACACAATTCGATAAGACGGTAAAGTGCATAAGGACAGATAATAGTAAAAATTCTTAAATAATGTGTGTGCAACTCTTTTTAATTCTATAGGTATTATATATCAAACCACATGTGCCTATACTCCTTAGCAAAATGGCATTGCTGAAAGGAAACATAGACACATACTTGAGCTCACAAAAGCCATTAGATTTCAAGCACAAATTCCACTTAAATTTTGGGGATTGTGTGTTCAAGCAGCAATATACATCATCAACAGACTTCCAAGTACTGTGATTAATAACAAAGTTCCTTATACATTATTATTTCATAAACCTCCTTCATTATCTCATCTTAGAGTATAAGGATTCTTATGTTTTGCTAAGGTTCTACAAGAAACTGATAAGCTTAAGAGTAGGTCAAGAATAGCTATTCATATGGGCTATGCTACTACTCAAAAGGCTACTTACTATATGATCTGATATCTCATACTTTCTTTGTACACAAAGATGTGCTATTCAAAGAAGATATATTTCCTTTTAAGTCTCAAGATCAGCAACACACACCAATATTCAAGTTCACTGGTCTAAATGATGAAGAACTAATTCTTACACAACACAATGATGGTTCACATCCTACTGAGGAAACAGACTCATCTTTTGTTCGGTCCAACAAGAGGAAAACAGAAGATCTTCAAGAGATAAAAGACCTCCACTATGGCTGAAGGACTTTGTATCCCTAAATGCTCAGCAAACACCTTACTCTTTGAATAAATATCTCTCATATGACAAGGTAAACAAATCTTATCAAGCATACTTATCTAAAGTGCATGCTAATACAGAACCTAGAAGCTATAAGAAAGTTATATCTGATCCTAAATAGATTGAGGCAATGAAGGCTGAAATTGATGCATTACAGACTAACCACACTTGGGATGTGGTTACTCTTCCAAAAGGGAAGGTCCCTATAGGATGCAAGTGGATCTATAAGATCAAGTATAAGAGTACAGGTGAAATTGAGAGGTACAAGGCAAGGTTAGTGGCCAAAGGGTATATTCAAAAAGAAGAAATTGACTACCAGGAAACATTCAGTCCAGATGTGATGATGAAGACTGTAAGAACTGTTCTATCAATTGTTGCTCAGAGGCAATGGCATATTCATCAGATGGATGTGTTTAATGCCTTCTTACAAGGTGACTTAACTGATGAGATCTATATGGATCTTCCTCATGGATTTAAGAGCCAGGGGGAGAATAAAGTGTGTGGACTCATTAAATCCCTGTATGGTCTAAAGCAAGCACCAAGACAATAGAATACAAAGTTGTCTCAGGCATTGCTGAAGTTTGAATTCAAACAAAGTGAACATGATCACTCTCTATTTATCAAGAAGACTGCAACAGGTATTGTACTTGTACTCATTTATGTGGATGACATGCTGGTTACTGGAAGTAGTCTACACTTGATAGAAGAAACTAAGGATCAGCTGAAACAAACTTTCAAAATGAAAGATTTGGGAGAACTAAGATACTTCGTAGGAATTGAATTTGCTAGATCCAAGAAAGGTATCTTAATGCATCAAAGAAAATATACATTAGAACTAATCTCTAAGATAGGCTTGAATGCAGCTAAACCAGCTGGAACACCAATTGACACTAACACTAAATTGACTTCCAAGCAATATGATGATGAGACTCACAAGTCAAAAAGATCACAAATGACAGGAGATGATCCTTTAACAAATCAAGAAACTTACCAAAGAATTATAGGTAAGCTCCTGTACCTAACCATGACAAGACCTGATATTTCTTTTGAGGTTCAAACACTGAGTCAGTTCTTACAACAACCTAAGAAATTTCATATGACAGCAGCACTAAGAATTGTAAGGTATGTGAAGAATCAACCAAGTCAAGGGTTTCTATTATCTAGTTGTCCAGAAAACACTATCACAGCTTTCTGTGATGCAGATTGGGCTTTCTGTCCTCAAACAAGAAGGTCAGTAACAGGTTAATTTATACAGTATAGAGGATCAATAGTTTCATGGAAATCAAAAAAGCAGTCAACCATCTCCAGAAGCTCAGTTGAGGCTGAATAAAGAAGCATGGCAACCACTATTACAGAAATATATGGCTACAAGGATTGATGAAAGAACTTGGCATTGAAGTTGCACTACCTATCAATATTATACAGACAGTAAAGCTGCAATACAGCTTGCAGCCAATCCTGTCTACCATGAGAGAACCAAACACATTGAGATCGATTGTCACTTTATAAGGAAAAAATCACTCAAGCTTTTGTGTCTACGAAGTACATTCCTACTCAAGATCAACCTGCTGATCTACTCACCAAAGGACTCACAAAAATGCAACTTCAACATCTTAGTTCCAAGCTAGGTGTGCTTAACATCTTCTCACTTCCCAACTTGAGAGGAAGTGTAGAGAATGGCTGATCAACATAATGAAGAAGATCAAGATAGCAGTTTAACTGTAACTTCCAAATACAGTTATTGCAATGTTTTCACAAATTTTGTTACTAGCCGTTAGGATTAGTTAAGTAGTTAGTAACTAACTCTCAAAGTTAGTTAGTAACCACAACTATATATATGAAGTGTACAAGTTAATCAAGAAGAAGAAAAATAAGGAATACCATATACTCTTCTTCTTTGCTTCTTCAATATTCATCTTCATCTCTATACTTCCTCTTCTGATGAGTTCTTAATCAGCTTCTTGCTGATGTTCTTCATTTAATTCTTGTAAAACTTCAACACATATACCCCTACATTTAGTGTGAGGGGCATATGTGTATCATTTCATTACGCAAAGTATGATGAAGGGTATACACGTATCATTTATCATGTTTGAGGATATGTTTATCCTTTTTCCGTTGTTATTATTTCGACCGTCAAAAGAAATTTTCTTTGACCATACTTTTTTATATACTTTTTAAATATTTTAAATTATTAATTTTTGTGAATTATAGTACTTTTAATTTAGTTTTAAAATATGTTGATTTTATTTTAAAATTAAAAGTTTCATATTTCAATTGATCACACTGAATATTAATTGGTTTGGTACTTATACTCC
>NC_061113.1:233394775-233502164 GCF_002878395.1 Capsicum annuum
GCAGGCATGTCCTAAATATTTATTTTACTTTTTTCATTATATATTATAATTTTCTAATACGTAAATGACTTATATAATTAATTAGGGTAAATGACTTATAACAATTAATTAGGAATGTTATAGTAAAATCACGGTTGAAGCAGCTGAAGCAAACATGTCCTAAATATTTATTTTACTTTTTTCATTATATATTATTAATTTTTTAATGCTTAGATGATCTACAATAATTAATTAGGTATGATATAGTAAAATCACGATTGAAGCAGCTGAAGCAAATATGCCATAAATATCTATTTTACTTTTTAAAATTAAATAATATTAATTTTCTAATACGTAAATGACTTATAATAATTAATTATCTAATACTTCAATGACTTATACTAACTATGTAGAAGTGATATAATAAAATTACTATAAAAGTTACTTATGATTTTTTTTTGATGTGAACCCCGTATAAGTCGTCAAGTTAATTTAAAACATTAACGACTAACTAATTAGAAGCGATATAATAAAATTACTATAAAAAGTATTTGTGAAAAAAAATATAAGTGGACTACATATAAGTCGTCAAATTAATTTAAAACATCAAGAGTTAACTTAGAATATTGTGTCTATTTTACCTTTTTTTCTTATGAAATATTATTAATTTTTTAATGCTCGGATGATCTATAATAGTTAATTAGGGGTGATATAATAAAATCACAATTGAAGCAATTGACGCAGACATGTCATGAATGTTTATTATATTTTTTAATTAAATATTATTAATTTTTTAATATGTAAATAACTTATAATAATTAATTAAGAATGATATTGTAAAATCACGGTTGAAGTAGCTGAAGTAAGCGTGTCATAAATATCTATTTACTTTTTTTTAATTATGTATTATTAATTTTCTAATACGTAAATAACTTATAATAATTAATTAAGAATGATATCGTAAAATCATGATTGAAGCAGCTGAAACAATCTTATCATAAATGTCTATTTTAAATTTTTTATTAATTTTTTTAAAAATTTTATTACATAAATAACTATAATTAATTAGGAGTAATATAGTAAAGTCACGATTAAAGTTGCTGAAGTAGGCATGTCGTCCACAAGCTGCCTGCTTCAGCAGCTTATTGTCACTTATATATTAGTAGTAGATATGTCTAAACCATTTCGGAGGGACTTCTTATTTCTAATCTTATATAATTTTGTATGACTCTATATTTAGTATCGGAGTAAGACTTTTCACGAAGTAGAATCAAAACATAAAGACGTAGATCCAGAAAGAAGCCAAGAAGCTAGTGTTAATATATAAAAAATATATATATATTTTGACCTAGATATATAGTATAATTTTTTGACGAAGGAATGTTGAGTGACACCCGCTTAAGTACATGTTGTTCCACCAACGCGTGCATCCATCTCAGCTTCGGCATCTCCTCTACAACACTCATCATGTGGGATATGTTCACTTTAGCCGCCCAACCTTCACTACCAGGTAACATAGTCGATCTTATAGTTGTTTTATGAATTCTTACTCCTATCGCAACACCTTGGTTGCACTTGTGCATTTCAACCTTCTGATTTTAATTGTAACATCTTCATCTATCATTTAAAAGGGCAGTCCGGTGCACTAAAAGCTACCGCATGCGCGGTGTCCGAGGAAGAGCCCCACCACAAGGGTGTACCGTACGTAGTTTTACCTTGCATTTCTGCTAGAGACTGTTTCCAAGGCTTGAACCCGTAACCTCCTGGTCACATGGCAACAACTTTACCAGTTACTCCAAGGCTCCCTTCTCTATCATTTCATCCTCTTAAAATAACGAACCTAGATATCAAATTATTTACAGTTTGGCACCTGCAATTTCATTTAGCCTCACCTCAACTTCTCTCCTCTCATGCTGACTAATTAACATGAACGTAGTGCATATTCGGCTTAAAATGCTCCTCTTACAAAAATGCTTCCCACAGTTATGGATAACTCCCCTTATCATTTACAACTATTTTGATGCTAGTGACTCTTCAGACACCTCGGGTGGTACTCTGTCATATGTTTTCTCAAAAGGTGTTCATTGATCTAGAGAGACCATATAATAGAGTGCTGGAATTAAGTGCTTTCTAAAGCTTCTTTTGTTTAAAACTTAGATTCTGACACAACATTCTAATGCAAATGCCAATTAAAGCACAAAATCATAAGCAAGCAAGCATCTTCACAAAACATTGAAAAACCTAACTTATATAACCAATTTAAATTTGTTCTTCGTGAGTTATCAACCTCGTGTTTCAGAACATCCTTAATCCCAGAAGATCCTATCCACAAAACTGCATGATACAAAAACATATTACCACTAACAAAAGGAAACTATAAGAACTCTCCCTCCTTTTTTTTCCTAGTAGCAAGACAATACAAATGTAGTTTACAAGATCATTGTTAACTTTTACGAAAGTTGGGACAGAATGAGAAAAAGACATTCCCATTATGCTTTACTCCTCCATTGCATCTGTGGAAGATTCTGTAGCTTGCTTATCCGATTTCCTTTTGTTCTTTCCTGTAACACGTGCATTTGTAATCAATAAACAAAATCAACAAAGAATGCATAATCCATCCAGGATGAGGACGAAAAATAGCAACTCTATAATCTATAGTAACTTGCCTTTCTTCTTTAGTTGCTTTAGTTTGAGTTTTGAGCTCTTCTTCATCGGAAATTTACCAGGAGTTTTATTGGCGTCTTGAGTTTTCCCTGAAACCATTAGAACAATGTCAATCAGTTTGACATAGATCATACCTCTTTTTCCACTACCGCGCACACGAAAATAGAGAGGAGGAACAAACAGAAAGTAAAGCAGATATAGCAACTACCAGAAACACCAAAACTTTTAACATATCATTCAACATACTCATAATAGGAAGCAATAACTATACACTCGTAAACACAAGGAGTAAAGCAACAAAAAGATGAGCCTTTCCCCACTGAATCAGCAATCTCAGCTCAACCTAAGAAATTGATTAGGATCAACATTATAACACTTGAGCCTAGAGCATATCAAAGACGTAGATTCACTAGATTTTGAATTCTAACTAGATCAAGCCATGGACGGAGCTAATGAAAGAGATTAAATCTCCTCCTATGAAAGATTACTCTGTGCAAATAGGATAAAAATAAAAACCTTTTAATTATATACAAATTGTTAAATCCCCTCAACATAAGGGAATATTAATTTATTCTTTTTGACAACCATGGTGTACGGGTTAGTTTACTTGCACCTAGACTAATTCCACGAAATACTTGCCACCTCCCATACGCAACACCAACATCTCTGTCCACCAACACTAGAAAACATAGAAAGAAATTACCTAGTGCTTTGTGTCTGCCGGAATTTGAACCTCAGGGCTATCAACCCACTTCATTGAACCCTTCATCAACAAGTAATAACTAATAAAGGAATGGACAAAAGTTGCTTTAGGCCTCACATTCCAATCCCATCTATGCTACTCTAGTATCTTTCTTCTTAACCTTCTTACATAAATTTACTCGTTCTGCCACTGGCTCGAGTAGCAAATGCCATAATTCTAAGGGATTCCAACCCCTACCCCTCTTCCAACACACACAAGCAGGGGCGAATTTACATTAAAAGAAAAGGAGGCATGTGAACCTGTTGTCTCTTTGTTAAACTAATTTGTTTATGTATATATTTTCTAAAATTAGTATAATATTACATGTTTACTCCCATGCTACAAGAAACTAAATGATGCACTTGGTTAAAAGTTGTGTTAGTTACCTTGAGGACTCGGAACAATTCCCACAAGGGGTCGTTTGTTAGGAGGGATAAGGATTATCCTGGGATTAACTTAGAAGAGGAGCTTATCCCATATTTGGTTGGGACAAAATGCATGGGTTTAACTCATCACGGGATTATAGTGTTTTTCTTATCCCTCCTTGAGGCTGGGATAACTAATCCGGGATGGGATAGCTAGTTTCGGGATTAATAATTGCGGGATAACTTGTTTTCCAACCAAACGACCCCTAAGTACATTTTTCTCTCTCTCTTTTTTTGGTAGTGATGCACGCATATTCTGGAAATCCTAGAATTGCCTTTGCACACAAGATCATAAGCAAAATGCTACCCTCTGCTTAAACACTAGGTCCATAAAAACAGCTAGAGCCATAAGTAACATACCTTGAGCAGCATCAGCTACAGCCATCTCCACATCCTCCATTGTTATCACACCTTTTTCTATAGCCTCCTTCTGATCCTGTTCCCCATCAATCAATCAACCTCAAATCACAAATTCACCTCAAACAACACACACAAAACACTAATAACAAAAACAATAAAAAGAAAACAAATATTGATTACAGACCCTGCGCCATTTCTTAAAGAGCTTGCGTTTACGCTTTCCGGATATGGAATGTGGTTGGACCTTCTGCTTAAGTTTACGGGTATTCGGGTCGCCATGTTTTGCTCTTTTGCTCTCTGAGATTATTGCTCTTCTCTTCTTCTGCACTTCGTTAAATTTCGCCATTATCCCCAATTGGTCTTCACTTTTACTACTTTTTTCTGGTTAAACCCTAGGGTTTTTTTTTACGATCTGGCAATTTATACGTGTAGGCCGCCGCCGGTTTACGTTGAAACACCGGTTTAGTGTTAAATGTATCGAACCCGGTCCATACGCCCTTTTTATTTATTTTTTTGGTTTTGTGGAGTGGTTAAAGATGTGGTTATTAATCTGGCAGTTCACATTTCAGTTTGGGAAAATCAAGTTTGATTAATTTTTTAAATTAAGTTGATATTTAAAATTTAGATATTAAAAAGGTAAATTAAAAATATACTTTTCATGTACAATATACTAAATATCAAAATTTTAAAGACCCTTACCAAGTATCATAATATATCAAAACTTTGGTATTAAAAGTTTTGATTTTGGTGTGATGTTTGAATTTTGATATCTACTGTACCGTGCCGGGCCCTCGTCATGTTTTAATGTATTTTGTTCGCTTGACCTTTTTTTGCTTTAGTTCATTAGAATTGTAACCCTTTTATAACTGAATAGTTCACCAATCAAAAAACTTAACACAATAATAATATCACCCTATAATATTTTTGAATACCTTATTCTTACATTGGCTTAAGGCCTCTCAATGGAAGACGAACCTTCCCATCATCTATTCTAAATCTAATTCTAGTTTTGATTTGTTAGCGATTAGATTATTAGGTGATGAAAGAAAGCAATCAGTTTCGAGTAAAATAAAACAAATAAGTAAAACAAATAAATCTGAAAGAGCCTATGCTATGCCCGAATGTAATCAAGAGCGGAACCATGATGTCCGAGATGCTTACGAAACCATACATAGCTATTTAAGTATGCAAAAAAAAAAAACATTGGAGACCAAGTAAAAGATACTCCCTCCGTTTCGGAATAAGTAAATTGTTGTGGTATTTATTGGTGTTTAAAAATAAGTGAATCATTGAATTTTTTTCCAAATTTGATTTGGCAACCAATTAATTTTTGAAAAGGTATTACAAGGTCAACTTTTTTTTTTTTGAGGTAAAAATGAAAAGTTGTATTAAATTTATATTTTTAATATTTTTTACTTAATTTGTGTGTCAAAATCTAACCATTCATTTATTATGAAACGGGAGAGTATATTGATGGGAGTGCTGGGAGTGGATCCTTTACAAGTAAAGGAGGACGTCCTATTTATGGTTAAAACCTTGGGCCCTTCCCAACGATGATTCAATTGTATCGACCTAAATCACTAAGGCCTATCCAAGCGTACCACACATCTTCGCCCAGTAGAGGTGGTGCCAGCTAGCAGCCTGGAATAAGATCGTCCGCATCTAAGGGTGTCAAACGGGTCGATTTGACCCGGCCCGACTTGGCCTGCCCCACAATAAGACTTGACTCGATTTGACTCAGCCTGATCAACTCGGGTTGGGTCAAATTTTTTTTGGGCCCAATAATCGGTCTCGGTTAACCGATTCGGCCCAATTTATATTTTAAAAAAAATGGAAAAATCAAATTTGGGCCAACTAGTTGTTGGGCCCAACGACTATATAGTCGTTTGGAGCCTCAAACGGCTAGTTGGCCCAATTTTTTAAACAATTTTTTTTTTTGATTTAAAATATTTTTTAAACGTTAAAAAAATTCCTATAAATACCCTACACTTTCAAATCATTTTACTTCAATTTTCATTCTCTCAAATCTCATTCTCTCTCAAATATTCTATATATCTCCTAAAGTGCTCAATTCTATTTTTTAATTTTGCGATTATAAAGTACGAGCGAAAGTTTCTAAAGTCGCAACTTTCAAAATTTGATATTGTCGTTTTATCTCTTACTTTTAATTAGTGTATTAATTGTTGAATATTTAATTTTACTATTTTTGTGTATTTTAAATTTTTTTTAGTTTGATTTATATTATGAATAAATTAAGAAACCTCGGTAAAAGTGTCAAAAAAATTTATCCCGAAAGTGGTAGTGGTAGTAAAAAGTAAATTACTGGCGGTAGAGGTAATTCAAGTAGTAGATATACCCGTGCCTCAGGTACCGCCAGGGACAGACCGATGTCTTTTTTCGAGATGCTCCGGCACCCAGTAAACTCGACGTAGATTAAGTATAATTATATAAGAATCACAGCAAAAATGATATTATATATAAAAAAAACCAGTGAACAGACATTTGCCTGGGTGCAGTGGCAAAAGGCGCAACTTTTGTGTCCTGTTGGGCGGGTTTGAACCCCTACAACAGCGTTTCTTTTTTATAAACTTTTTTACAACTTGCTTGCTTAGTTGCCTATACAAAGTACACTACATATATGCCATTACACGGAATTTTGGGTTTGACTTTGCAATGTTAATATTAATTTATTGTCATATTCTTTTTTCACTTCTTAATTTATTAATTTATTGAACCATTCTTCCTTATTTACTCAAAACCCTTCTTCATCAAAAGACAAAAACTTTTCATCTTTCTCTTCCAAAATTTAAAAACAAAATATCATCTTCTTCTCTTATTCTTTCAATTTTATTTTTAATTTTCACAATCTTCATTCACTAATCTCAAAACGCAGGTACTTTAATTTTCTTTAGAGTTAAAAATTCAAAATATGATGTTGGATTTGAATTTTTATATGATGTGTATCTATTTCTTATCCATTATTATTTCTATAGAAAATATTTGAGTTAGCATAAAGAGTACTTGATTTGGGGAATTTTAGGTGATCCACTATTCCTCTCAAAAAGATGAAATAACAATTGACAATTTGACACATAAATATAATATGTTGCTTTGCTAAGAGGAAAGTTAAACAATATTACTACAAAATATATACATAGTCACTTTATGATTAGATCATTAAGATAATCTTTAATTCACAATTTCAAGTGATAGTAGGAAATTACAAGCGACACCTTCTTATATCCAGTTGACAGTAGCGTAGATAGCAAGCATACGAACTGAAAATAAATTCATGTATCTTGTTTAGCATTTAGTAATTAGTTTTGAAAGATTTTGCTACTTCACCAATATCTGAAATGTCACAATTAGATCAAAATGTGGGCAATCAAGCTCTAATGCTCCTATTTCACTCGTTGCTTCATCCATACCTTCGGAAGTTCAAAGAGATACTACTCCTTCAAATATCGATTTTACATATTTGAAAGCCGACCCGGTATAAAGAAGGCCTATAGTAGAATATGATGCTAATATATGTGACGAAGTTAGAAGATATTATATTCAAAAGGGGCCTTGTCAGCCTAAGGATCATAATTTTCCGAAAACTCAATTTGGGAAGAAGAAAATTACAATGCATAAATTTTATCTAGGTTGGTTCAAGGATCCATATACCAAGTGGTTAGAGTACAGTGTATCAAAAGATGTTGCATATTGTTTGTGTTGCTACTTATTAAAAAATGAGCATGAAGTTCGTGGAAATATGGCGGATATTGTTTTTACGCAAAATGGATTTAAGGGTTGGAACAAGGCTTTAGAGAGATTCGGAACTCATATTGGAGAGGTTAATAGAATCCACAACAAGTGTTTCAACGTGATGATTCACCTGATGAATCAATCACAATCTATTCGCACATCTTTTGACAAGCATTTCGAGAAAGAAAAAAATGAATCTTGGCATCACTTGAGTGCTTCAATCGATGTTGCAAGGTTTCTTTTGAGATTAGGATTGTCATTTCGTGGTCATGATGAGAGTGTATCATCTACAAATAAAGGTATATTTCTTGAGCTTTTGCGATTGTGTGGAAACATTAATGAGGATGTTGGAAGCATTATTTTAGAAAATGCCCCAAAAAATAAAATGATGTGTTGTCCAAAATTCAAAAAGATATTGTTGATGCTTGTACAAAAAAAACAATCAAGGTTATAATGGAAGACCTAGATGGTGATTATTTTGGGATACTAGTAGATGAATCAAAAGATATATCACATAAGGAGCAAATGACACTTGTTCTACAATACGTTGACAAAAAAGATGAAGTGATAGAGCGATTTGTTGGTGTAGTCCATGTTAGTGATACATCTGCACGATCCTTGAAGGATATTCTTTTATATCACTCACTAAGTCCGTCCCAAATCCGTGGACAAGGTTATGATGGTGCAAGTAACATGCAAGGAGAACTAAATGGTCTTAAGAGTTTAATTTTGCGTGATACTCCATCTGCTTATTCTACTCATTGTTTTGCTCACCAGTTGCAGCTGACACTCGTGGCTCTTATGAAGAAAAATTCAGATGTGGATGATTTTTTTTGTTCAATTAGTAATGTGTTGAATATTGTTGGAGCATCTTATAAGCGCATGGATTTGCTCAGACAACATCAAGCTGCACAGTTAGAGGAGTTGATCATTTCTGGTGAAGTGCACACAGGACGGGGACTAAATAAAAAACGTGCACTTCAACGACCATGTGACACTCGTTGGGGTTCTCACAGTAAGACATTAGAGAACTTCATTGACATATTTTCATCAATTCTTTATGTGCTTGGATTTGCTGCACGTGAGTGCCCAAATTAGCTTGATAGACTTACAGCTGAAACTCTTGAGAATACGATTAAAGGGTTTGATTTTCCTTTTATGCTACACTTGATGTTGAAAGTTCTAATGATAACAAATCATTTGAACTCCTCATAACAAAATATGGATCAAGATATTTTCAATGCTTTGAAACTGCTCAATACTGCAAAGCAAGAGTTGCAAAGGATGAGAGATAGTGGATGGAGCTCATTACTAGATAATGTCTTTTCTTTTTGTGATAAATATGAGATAGAGATCCCAAAAATGGATGCTTGCTACATTCCTGGTAAGTCGAAACGTAGAGCTCTTGATGTTACATATTTTCATCATTTTAGGGTTGAAAGATTTTGTGTTGTTATTGATTTGCTACTTCAGGAGCTTAATTATCGTTTCGACGTTGTGAGTACTGACTTACTTCTTGGTATGGCTTGTTTACATCCCACTAAGTCATTTGGTAATTTTGATAAGAAAAAAATAATGAGATTGGCTGAATATTATTCGAATGAGTTTGATAGCAACAAACTTCGAGATCTCAGTTGTCAGTTCATAGCACATGTTCGAGGTTTTGATAATAGATTTTTCAATATGAAGGGAGTTACTGATCTTGCTAAAGTATTGGTTGAATCAGAATTGTATCAGACCTGGCCTCTTGTTTATTTGCTCATCAAGTTGACTCTCATTCTTCCCGTTGTTACTGCTTCTGTGGAATGAGCTTTCTCTTCCATGAATTACATCAAAAATGAACTCCGCAATAGCATGGGTGATGAATTTTTAAATAATTGTTTAGTTTGCTATTTAGAGCGTAAGATATTTGCAACTGTAAGTAATGATGCTATTATTCATTGTTTTCAAAATATGAAAAGTCGTCGAGCACAATTATAATTGGTGTCCTATGATTAGAAGTCATTTCTGAATTCAGACTTATGACCTGAAGTCTTTTTTGTATGAAACTTGCGATTGAAAGCCTTTTTTAGCAATGATAATATTAATTGTACTTTTATTTTTAATGTTGCATTTAAATAGTTATGTATTTATATTATGTCATCATTATCAAATTATATTAAAAAAAAATTTAAGCACCCACAACCTTAAAATTCTGTGTCCGTCACTGGGTACCGCTTAGTCAACCTTTTGATGAAGAAGTAGGTGTAGGTGCTCACGATATGGATTATTTAAAAGTTCAGAAAAATTACAGTATAAAAGAAGAAATTGAAGTAGATGCGGTTAATTTAGATAAAAATAATGAAAATATTGGTGAGACATCCGCAGTAGGAAATGCTAATGTTAGATCTGAATCGGTTAATCGTCCTCCCCGTTCCCTAAGAGATCGTAGACCAACTAGTATTACATGAAATTTTTTTACACGTATAGAAAGAGAAACTGAGGTGCAATGCAATATTTATCAACAAGTACATGAGCATAAAAGAGGAGGCAATCAAGGAGGTACAGGTACATTATTAATGAGACATATAAGAGAAAATTTTCAAAGAGATTTATTACACAAGGTGGTGAGACTGTTGGTAGGCCAACACAAACTAGAGTAGACTCAACAACCAATCAGATAATTAAGAATTATAATAAATTGAGGAACCGGAAAGAAATAGCAAAAATGGTAGTTGTGGGTTGTTTGTCTTTCACTTTTCCTTCTTCAAATGCTTTTATTCATTATATTCAAGCAATTTATAATCCTATGTTTAATGGTATTCCTAGAAGTACTTGTCGGACCGATATTTTTAGAATTTATTCACAATATGTTTATTATTTATCTACGTTGTTAAAAAATATTCAATGTAGAATGACTCTAACTTCTGATCTTGATCGTGCTGTTAATAGAAATGATTATTTAACCATTACTTGTCACTGGATAGATAATAATTTTGTTATGCAAAAACGTATTCTAGCTTTTTTGTATAATGAAGATCATAGACATACTAAAGATTTTATTGCTAAATCTATTACTAAAGGTGCAAAATTTTATGGTATTGAAAGAAAAGTTATACGTATTGCTTTTGATAATGTTTCTAAGAACAACACTGCTATTGAAAAGCTAAAAAACATCTCTCTCCGCTGTTACCTGAAATATTTCATGTTATGTGTGCTTGTCATATATATAATTTAATTGTAAGAGATGGTCTTGAATTTTTTGAGTTTTATATTGAAAAATATCTGGCTTATTGTTGGCTTTATTCAATGAAATAATAATAAAAAAAGAATTAGAGAATTTAAAGTTAAATGTGAACAAAATGGACTTACGCCGATATTTATGCCTGAAGAATGTGATACTAGATGGAATGCTACATATGATTATTTAAAAACTTGACTTGCTTATAAAGTTCCTATTACATTGACTTTTAACCAATTTTGTGGTTAATTTGCTAATTTGACCTAATGTATGCTAAATGATTCTGATTGGGATGCATTTGATGATCTTGTTAAGTTTTTGAAAGAAATTTATATATCTACGGTTGAATTTTTCAGTGTTTATTATCCTACTGTTTGTAATATTTTAGTATATTTAGCAGATATTTATGGTTTGCTCAAGAAATTTAAGAATAAAAAAGGTTACAAAGAAGCTGTTAGTGCTATGTTTGTTAAATTTAATCTTTTTTTTTAGAGAAAATGATCAAATACCCCCCTAACCTTTACTCCAAATTTCAACTACACACTTATACTTTGCGGGGATCCTATGACCCCCCTGAACTATTTTAAAGTGGAATATTTACCTCCCTGAACGCTGGCATGGCAAGAGAGTGTGTTTCACTCTCTTTTAAGAGAGTGAGAACGCTGACATGGCCAAATATTTCTTTATTTTCTTTATTCATTTTTAATTATTATTTTTTTTATTCATTTTCTTCTTCTTCTTCTTCTTCTTCTTCTTCTTCTTAAAGAACTCAACAATGGCATCCAATCCAAAATTAATTTATCAAACTTACATACTCATTAACCGAATTACCATACAAGAATTTTTAATTATTATTATTCTTTATTAATTTTCTTTCTTCTTATTCTTCTTCTTCTTCCTCAAGAACTCAATAATGGCCTCTTCAAGAACTCAACAATGAAATCCAATTCAAAATTAATTTACCAAACTTATATACTCATTAGCCGAATTACCATACCAAGAATCATCGTCCTCATGAAATGAAACATAAACTTTCAACAATGTCTTGAAATTAAAAAAATCAAATCAACACCATAATCAAAATCAACACCAAAGTTTTTCACAATATAAATTCAACATCAATTTTCATAGTTGAGAAATTAAAAAAATAAAAAGGAACGCTGAAGGGTCAGATGAGGTCACCATGACTGAGTGGTCCATTTTGAAGTTCTGAAAATAGCAGCAAGAGTGGAAAGTGAAGAAATGGGTGGAAAAAAAAGTGAAATGAAAACTAAAGAAAAGAATTTTTTGAGAAAAGATGGCCATAGAAGTGGTGCAATGGAAGAGAAAAGGAAATGAAAAAAGTTAAATAATTAATTTTTTAGAGTAAAAAAAAAAAAGAAAAAATGACGTGTTAATAACGTGGCAAGAGAAAATGACGTGGCGCTGATGTGGCAGCGAGTGCAGTTCACTGCCTGAAACAATGTCTGGGCATGAGCTTTTAGGGAGGTAAATATTCCACTTTAAAATAGTTCAGGAGGGTAAATATTCCACTTTAAAATAGTTCAGTGGGGTCTTAGGACCCCCGCAAAGTATAAGTATGTAGTTGGGATTTGGGGTAAAGGTTGGGGGGTTTTGTGACCATTTTCTCAATATTTTTTTCTGATTCCCCCTATTTACTTGGTTGGTGTTATACTAAATCCATGTATGAAATTTACTACTATGTGCCACTTTAGTACTCTTATTTATTCTAACTTAGAGATAAATGTTAATAATGATTCTAAAGATGAAAAACAAGAAAAATATAACCATTATGCTGATTTACTTGATGTAGCTGTACCGACAAATATCACTCCAACTGTCGCTCCTCATGCTCCCGAGGAGCCATCATCTTCTAAAAAAAAGCACATAATGATTTTCCTGATTAGTTTTATGATTTAAATGTTTGGAACAACGTTGAGGTGGGAACTTACACAACAACTTCTCGAGAAGAGCTAAAGTATTATCTTCGAACCCCGGTAGAGGATCGTAGACGACGGATCAACGCATTGGATTGGTGGAAGAATAATGAAAGAATATATCTTGTGCTTTCAAGATTAGTCAGAGATATATTGAATGTTCCAATGTCAACCGTTGCATCGGAGAACGCTTTTAGCCAGGGATGACAACAGTTTGGGGACAACCGACATTCACTGGGGAGCATTCCTATGAATGTTCTTGTTTGCCTTAAATATTGGATTAGAGTAGAACAAAGAAATCAAGGAATAGAGGTGGAACCAAAAAACAAACAGAATCTTGAAGAAATTATGACTTTAAGGGAGAACTCAGCACAATCAAGTCCAATGCATGATTTTACCCCCATTGATTTTGACCATCATATGCCAGTTCCCCTTTATATTAACATGAATAAGTTGAAAAAAATGATGCAAAATTTGTAGATTTCTCATTCATGTAAATTATAAATTTTGGATCATTTTGCAATCAATAAAATACAACATTCATTCACTCCTTACTTTATAATTTTTTTCATTTAAATTGAATTTTTAGTTTGAATTAAATACTTAGGTTTAATATATTACTAATTTACTATCAAACTTTACACTAAGTAATAGACAATTAAACATAACAAACATATATACACATAATGAAAAAATGAATTTCTTTTAAGTTCAAAACCTCAAGTATTATTATATTAAGTAGAATATTTTCTATAGTCTCTAAATTATATATATTTAATATTTTAACGTATACATATAGTGTATATAGTTTGTATGTATACCGTTTCAACTTTCAAGTGATATTTTAAGTAGTATATATTCTACATATATGTGTACATATTTTTTATATATTAAAATAGTATATACTTAATGTGTATATGTTTTTAAAGTAGTATAATATGTAGTGTATATATGACTATATATTATATGTGTATATATTTTCTAAAGTAGTATGTATATACTATATAGTGGATATATGTTGTATGTGTATTATTTAAAGTAGTACATATATTGTATGATACGTATATATGTGTATATATTTACAATAGATTCTAAAATAGTATATATTTAACGTATACATGTGTATATGTTTTCTAAAGTAGTATGTATATAGTATATATATGTTGTATGTATATTATTTAAAGTAGTACATATATTATATGGTACGTATATATGTGAATATATTTTCAATAGACTCTAAAGTAGTATATATTTAACTTATACATGTGTATATATTTTCTAAAGTAGTATGTATATAGTGTATATATGTTGTATGTATATTATTTAAAGTAGTACATATATTTTATAATACGTATATATGTGTATATATTTTCAATATAATCTAAAGTAGTATATATTTAACGCATACATGTGTATATATTTTTTAAAGTAGTATGCATATAGTGTATAAATGTTGTATGTATATTATTTAAAGTAGTACATATATTGTATGGTACGTATATATGTATATATATTTCCAATAGACTCTAAAATAGTATGTATATTTAACGTATACATGTGTATATGTAATTATGTATTCAAATTTTTAAAAGTAGTATATATATAGTGTATGCATGTTGTAAGTATATTATTTAAAGTAGTACATATATTATATCGTACGTATATATGTGTACATATTTTGTATACACTCTAAAGTAGTATATATATTTAACGTATGATCGTATACATGTGTATACGTGTATATGTTTTCTAATGTAGTATATGTATGTTGTGTGTATATTGTTTAACGTATTTAAAATGTATATTGGTGGGTATATATAGTGTATATTGGAAAAAAACTTTTTTTTTATTTTTTTTATTTTTGATCGGGTTGGACCGGGTTTGACTAGGTTGGGCCGGTAAACCCTTAATGGGCCGATTCCGATTTATATTTTGGAAAATTACTGTTGGGCTCGGAACCGAATTGGCCCACGAACCGATAAAAAAAAGGTCCGGATCCGGATTGACCCGGCCCGACCCCATTGACAGACATCCGCATCTTTAATTGTCCTAACAGAGTTTGTCCCCTTTTAAGTCTTACGCATCATTGAGAGGGTGTTTTGTTGCACGTTCCTGTGCCTAAGGTGGTGCTTGCGGTGTTTCGAAAATGCCCTTCGGCTATGCATCCAACGCGTCATCTCGGCGAGTGTCTCGTGTCCTTAATTCGATTTTTCCCTATACAAAACTAACATCTCACATTCACACATATTAATTGGACAAAAAGAAAAAAGAAAAAAAAATGAATGTACTGCAACATTAGAAAGATAACTAATTTTATGAATGCAAATAATATTGGAATATTGTTGTATCTATTTATTGGACCGGATTAATTCACCTGCTTCATCTCACTCTATATTCACAGCTACAGTACATAGCTTGAGGCAACATTGGTTTCAGCCGCCTCAACATATTTATTTCGGCCCAAATTCAGAAAAATCTTTATATATTATTTTATTCCTTTTGTATACCTAGGTAAATCTTTAGTATATATCTCCAATATCTTGTAAATTTTAATATATATCTCTAATATCTTGTACCTTATTTAGGAGTGTATCATACCTTGTTTAGGAGTGTATCACTTTATTATTTTGTACCTTATTTAGACTTTTTTTCAATTTCCTAAATGGTATTAGAGAAAGGTTTCGTTCCTTGCATTATCTTGTATCAATTTTCGTGTTTCTTAATTAAGAAATGCTTATCAACTTTCTGATTCACTGGGTTTGAAACATGTCAACTGACCCGTTTATGGCGACTGCACTCGCAAATCTCATAAATTATCAAAATCATCATCAATCCCAACCTTTATAATTTGGGTTTTTCATTCATTGTTTTCTCTTTTTACAATCTCATTCTTTTTAATTTTTGGGGGATTGTTTTTGTTAGATTGTATTTTTAATCATTATGTGTTTGGCGTCTGAAGTTTTCTTAAGGATCCTGGTAAAAATCTCTGATTCTGTTCATCTTCACCCACCAATTCATCTTTTTAAGGGTCGTGGTAAAGTCACTGATCCTATTCATCTTCACTCATCAATTCATCAAAAAATAACACAATCCTTCTTTCTCTTTTTTTTTCTATTGTTTCTCAAAATATCTCATTTTTTAATTGTTGGTGGTATTTCTTTTAAAGGATCAAAATAATCAATAACCATCACCATCACTAACAAAATCATCAATCACAATTAATATTTTTATTTTTTTTAGAAAAGATCCTTATTTGGTGTCACTCTTAAATCAATTATTCTTTTCATTTGACCTCTCATTCAAATAATACTTTTCCCCTATACGATCACGTCATGATATGAGAATGAAAATGGAAATACGAAACACACTCCAAACAGTCCACAAATCACAACAAACCGTGAACTAAATGGAGACCTCTCTTGGATTCGCTACAACTACACAATAACGAGATAGAAAGGGGTGTTTTCAACACCAAATCAGCCAACCCAAACTATGATTAACAACAAGAATATGAAGAACAAGATGAACTTAACAATGGGAATAACAACAACAGAAACGGGTACAATACGAGATACAAACATTACAAGATTGCAAGAATAGAAAGGATAGATAGAGTGACATACACTATTCATAAACTGATAACCTAAGTGTATTCATGCACCTAGAACCTTAATACAATGATAATAGGAACACCTACTCTCTTTGGTGAGCACAAGAGAGACCTCAACCTCCCCTATCACCCAACGTTCTAAGCAAAAATGCAACACTAGTGATTCCACCCTAGTATCACCCTAGTTACAAGTTTCAGATTTATGAATCAAGGAGAGAGGATTTGTATTTCAATGTTATACAACATTCATTATCATCCAAGCCTAATGAATGAAACCCTAAAAAGTTCTATTTATAGATATTACAAAAATAATGTGAAATATCCATAATACCCCTCAAGGGTGAGGTGCCCATCAAGTGCAAGAAGTGGGCTGATTTTGGTGTGTTTAGGCCCTCTTTTACACTTCACTTGTGCACTTATTTGGACGGATTCATTACACACATTCAAATCCATCCTCGTGGTCGTACTTGTATCATCCTTCCCTTCTTGAAAAGGATTCGACCTCGAATCCGTACCTCACAAAATCAAGAGAAGACAACAAGCACACATCCTCAAGATATGAGGAGTTAGGGTTAGCAAAATACACACATCACATTCCATGCCTAGGGGGGACAAACTTGGAGTATATCCATGGGTCCTTTGTGTTGAACATAAAAAGCTTAGTAAAAAAGACACAAAGGAAGAAGTCATCATCCACAAAAAGAGATAAGGAAGAGCTTTGTCTTCCTTCATTTGCAGCCACAACCAAACATTACTTGTCATCTTTACCAAACATTAAGTAGGGAGTGTAGAGATTTTCATATTCCAAGAGGGTGCCGAGATCAAATGGAAAAATTAGCCAAGGGCCTAAGCCGAGGATATCCCTTCCTTCCCCTAGAATGTCACTCCCACATTCACACACAAAAATATTTTCATACACATAGTCTCTATGAACAAAACTAATTGCAATGCTTTTACCACACAAGATGTTCAAAGAGTCATGTGCATTATCAAGATTAATTCTATAGACATCATCACTAACTTGAGAATTTTTAAGCACACTATTCACATGCTCAAGTAGTGAACTACATTTAAGATTAAATTGATCATCATGCACTCCAAGAGTACTACCAAGAGTACTCATTTCCGAGACTATGCATTCCTTGCCTATAAGAGTACTCTCATCTTCCAAGAAGAGATTTTCATCTTTAGGAGGAATGTTGTCACACCATAGTGGGTTAGCATATCGAATATAGCCTTCAAGGCAAGTTGTACCATTATTTTCACCACTAGGTTCATTAGGAGTGTTTATATCATCTTCAAATAAGACATTAAACCTAAAGAGAGCATGATCTATCTCACGGACAGATTTGGAACTAGCAAGTGTTTCGCTCTCTATAAGTTCACTATCACGTACCAAAGATGTTTCAATCTCCTCTTTACCTTGGTGTGGGTCGGGGTAGCCCACCTCTTCTTTTGGGAAGCTCTCATCACAAGGTGTTTGGACAAGGGAAGTTGGATTTTGTGGGATAAGTTTAGGTAGCAATTGGTGTAGCCTTTCCACGTGCCATTTCATTTCTTCAATATAGTCGGCGATGCGATCAAATGTGGCATCGAGATTGGTGGCAGCCATGGTACCTAAAAGAAAAGACAACAACGAACAACAAAAAAACAAACTTGTTAGCTCAAAAATGTCTCACCACACTCCCACTCTTGATTTTTACCTCACACTTGATTTCACAAGTGTTGAAAGTTGGCTTGTACTTCGTGAGTGATTGAGGGATGAGTCTATCTTTGCCCAGAATAGATTTTCGTTCGAGTTGACTCAAAAGAAAATTTATTTATGGACTTGAACCAACAAGACACAACGAATTCGTAAAAGAGAGAAGCACACAACAAACGCTTAACACAAATGAACGAACACAAAGACTAACAAACAATCTATTAGGTGAGTACTAGTTTGCCAATTAGTAGTGGAACCAACGAAATTGAAACTAAGGAACAACAAAAGGAAACTAAGAAATCTAAAATTTGAGCCAAAATTTGATGCGTGAACAGTAACTTGATGACGTGGCAGGCACGTATTGGTTGCGGTTTCTACAAATTTTTTTCCCAAAGTCCAAGTCTAAACAAATTTTAATTTGGATTGGTGGAATTTGTTTTAAGGAGGGAAGAATAAGTCTTGGAGCCTTTTTTCAAGTTCCAAATTTCAAGACTTAACTTTTGTAGTTTCTTTAAAATATGGACCCTTGTTTCATGGGAAAGTGGTTGAGAAATGATGTAAAGTCTTTTGGTGGTTGGGGGTCTTTCAAGACTAATAATTACTTACACCTCTTTCCTTCACCTTTTAGGATCTATCATTCACTTTATGTTCTAACAATATATAAAGAAAGGTGAAGAACTTAAAGAACAACAACAACCATACCAAGAACAATAACAACAATTTTCAAGAACAACAACAATTCCAACGGCCAACTCCAATCCACAACAACAAACGGCCAAGTCTCTTTAGTGTTGTGTCTTCGGTTTTAACAAGAGATGAATGTTGTGAAGAACTTCAAAAACAAAAACAACATTCACCAAGAATAACAACAACAGCAACACTCCTTTCAACAACAACCAAACACACGGCCAATCAAGTTTCTCAACAACAATGCCTACCACAACAATGTTCAACTACAATGGGCAAGCTTATGTTCACATAACAACATCAAAATACAAGCTCAAATCAAGATATAGACTCAATGTGTTAGTGAGGAACAAGACTAACACTTAGATACAACAAATACAAGTAAAAAACTCGGCCAAGACCCAACAAAAATATAATTTTTAGCCAAGAACACAAAATGGACAGATTGTTCTTTTTTTGGAATTTTCAGATTTCATTTTTTTTTAAGTGACCTAGCCCAAGATTTGATCTTGTAGGAACAATATCAATCCATGCTTTGATACCAAATGAATACGAGAATCACAATGGAAACAAGAAACACACTCCAAACAGTCCACAAATCACAACAAATCGTGGACTAAATGAAGACCTCTCTCGGATTCGCTACAACTACACAATAACGAGATAGAAATGGGTGTTTTCAACACCAAATCAGCCAACCCAAACTATGATTAACCACAAGAATATGAAGAACAAGATGAACTTAACAATGGGAATAACAACAACAGAAACGGGTACAATACGAGATACAAACATTACAAGATTGCAAGAATAGAAAGGATAGATAAAGTGACATACACTATCTCATGAACTGATAACCTAAGTGTATTCAAGCACCTAGACCCTTAATACAATGATAATAGGAACACCTACTCTCTTCGGTGAGTACAAGAGAGACCTCAACCTCCTCTAGCACCCAACGTTCTAAGCAAAAATACAACACTAGTGATTCCACCCTAGTATCACCCTAGTTACAAGTTTCGGATTTGTGCTTCAAGGAGAGAGGACTTGTATTTCAATGTTATACAACATTCATTATCATCCAATTCTAACGAATGAAACCCTAAAAGGTTCTATTTATAGATATTACAAAAATAGTGTGAAATGTCTATAATACCCCTCAAGGGTGAGGTGCCCATCAAGTGCAAGAAGTGGGTTGATTTTGGTGTTTGTTTCGTGTTTACCTTGTCTTTATTGTATCATTTGGAATCAAAGAGGTACAATACGAGATACAAACACAAACGCTAGAGTGATTGCAAGAATAGAAAGGATAGATAAAGTGACATATTCTATCTCATGAACTAATAACTTAAGGTGTCTTTTGGTTGGGAATGTAGTTATGTTGGGATAAGTTATACTGGGATTAGTTATCCTAGGATTATTTTTTATTGAGTATTTGGTTTGTTGCTTTCAAATTAATATGCACAGTATAATTTCTAAGAATAAAGTATTTACCCCTATCTTATTTAACTTCTTTTTTGTTTATATATATTTGTTTTCAAGCTTTAAATATTTATTCTTAAAAATAAAACTTCCATCTTATTTAGCTTAATTTTTTTGTGTGTGCATTTTCATGTTTATAGCATGTGTATTTTAAAAATAAAACTTTCATCTTATTTAGCTTTAATTTTTTTGCATGTGCCTTCCCATGATTATACCGTGTGCGTTTAAAAAAAAAAACTTACTACATCTTATTTAGTTTGAATTAAAAACTTCCAACTTAAGTTTGTTAAAGTAAAAGAAGATTTGTTGTTTATGTCACTTTATTTAAACACATATTACTCATATAATATAGAATATTAAAATTCATTTTAATTGACATATACAATATCAATTTTCAAGTTATTAAAAAACTATTTAATTTAAAATATGTAATTGAACAATAGAGTCGACTGTGAAACGATAATGTGTATTAAAACTAGGCAACGCCTTTATAGTTGTTAAAATATTTTATAGATTACTAGTGAATGGTAATTATTATTATAAAATCTACTTACTTTGGTTAATCTTTTCATTGTGTAGTAAGAACTCTTTGTGTTATCAATTCACAAAAATAACACTTGGAAGGAAAAAGTTGATGTTGAATTCCATTTTTCTATGCTTAAAAAATTATAGTACCTACATTTTGTTGGATATATAAAAAATTATAGTACCTAGTTTTGATCCTTATTATGTATGAATCTAACATATTTTATTTTTTAATTTGTTAATTTTGCATTTTGATCCTTTATATAAGAAAATAGCGTATAAGTTTATAAAAATCACAAGCAATGGAATGAAAAAAAATGCAAAGTTTAATTAATAAGAGGCTAATTTTTCTTAGTCATATATTTCCTTCGTTCTAAAATAAGATATTTTAGTCTTTTTAATTTGTCCGAAATAACACGTTTTAGATAATCAAGTAGATATCAATAATCTTTTTTCAATTTCAAAAGCAACAATTAAAGATGATGAAAAAGATTGGAGAAACGTGTTTGTAATGGATTTGGGATAGTTTTGTCATTTTATAATTTATCCCGGGATAAATTAAGATGGGATAACTTATACCACCAAATGTGTGGTATAACTTATTCCGGGACTATTATTAATCCCGGAATAAATTATCCCAAGTATTGCCAAACCAAATGGTGTATTAAAAAGTTTATTCCGAGACTATTATTTTATCCTGGGATAACTTGTCTTAGTACCTCACATCAAACGGCCCCTAAGTGTATTCAAGTACCTAGACCCTTAATACAATGATAATAAGAACACCTACTCTCTTCGATGAGCACAAGAGAGACCTCAACCTCCTCTAGCACCCAACGTTCTAAGCAAAAATGCAACACTAGTGATTCCACCCTAGTATCACCCTAGTTACAAGTTTCGGCTTTGTGCCTCAAGGAGAGAGGACTTGTATTTCAATGTTATACAACATTCATTATCATCCAAGTCTAATGAATGAAACCCTAAAAGGTTCTATTTATAGATATTACAAAAATAGTGTGAAATGTCCATAATATCCCTCAAGGGTGAGGTGCCCATCAAGTGCAAGAAGTGGGCTGATTTTGGTGTGTTTACGCCCTCTTTTACACTTCACTTGTGCACTTCTTTGGACGGATTCACTACGCACTCATTCACATCCATCCTCGTGGTCGTACTTGTATCACGTCAAGATTGCAATTCTTCAGTTTTTTTATATCTATTGTGGTATTTTTAATTTATTTTTTAGAATTTTCATCATTAAGAATCACTTTCTGACATCATATTCACTCTTGTTCTCAAATCACATCAGTAAACTTAACTGATGATATCATTGGACCAACTACTTCACTCACATCATATGCATGGTTAATATTCAATTTATTTTTTTCACATCTTGGTCATATTCATCGCAAAATTCAATTCTCTTTTCAACAGTCCTCTTTATCACTATATATTGCGTAAGTTGGGGATTCTTTCGTACCCTCCAACTTGAGGGGATTTTGAAATACTGTTGTATTTGTTTATTGGATCGGGTTGATTCACCCGTTTCATTACACTATATATTCACTACTGCAGTACATAGCTTGAGCCAACATTGGTTATTTAGGAGTGTATATCTTTGTTACTTTGTACCTTAATTAGACTTCTACCTTATTTAGAATTCTGAAGTCGGTTTAATGTTACTTTTGTTTAGGTTAATTTCATTCTTTTACTTGTCCTAGTTTAACTGCATGTGTCTCATACATGCAATGATCGATTATTTAAAATTAAATAATTTTATTTATTGTGGAGATTTGTAATGAAATACAAAAAGTTCAAACCATTTTTCAAAGATCCTTCATACTGTAATGTAATAATGTAAAATATAAATTTTAGTGTAAGAGCACGCGCACGCACACACACATATATATTTATTTTACCACCAAAAGTTTCAAGTGGTTGAAGGATCATCACTTTTACGATTACCATGCAGTACCTCTTTCCCTTGGGTCCATAGTAATAGTAGCCTAAAGAAATAAATTATAAAAGTAACAACGCATGATTTAGAAGTGAAACAAAATTGATTAGTTGAATAGATAATTGTAACTAAATATGGGAATTGCCTTTTTTTATATATTTAATCGAGGAAGGACATTGCTTATTAATAGATCCTACAAAGAATACAAATTCAGTCAATTAAGAACATAAATTCAACTAATAGCACAAATTAGATCAATAAAAAATAAAAGTAAAATTGTTGGCATAGCAATTATATTGTGTTTAAATCATAAATAAGCAAGCAACAACAACAATACGAAAAAAAATGAAAGATTTTATGACAAGAAAACCTGGAGAGGAGACAAAATTGAGAAAAACTGTCGATGAAAGAAAAGTATGATGAGGACTGAGGATAGTAAAAAATGAAATTAATATGACTTTTATCGAAGTCGGTAAAAGGTACGTTAAAGTCTATTTTACATGAAATAGGAATTATTATTTGTCGGTTTTTATTTATTTTTTTAATCATATTTTTCATGAAAAAGATTATGCTAAAATCAAGTTAGGAAAGGATAGAATATTTTTGATTTCACGTTGGGGTGAAGATTTTTTTCAATTACTATTTTTTAATATTATATTTTTTTTTGGTTTCGGGTTTGGGGTGGATTTTTTTTTGTTTTATTACTCCCTATGTTTCAAAAAGAATGACCTATTTTGACTTGAAACAAAGTTTAAGAAAATTAAAAAGACTTTTGAATCTTGTGGCCTTAAACTAAAGTTATGTCAATTGTACCAAAATGCCCTTTAATCTTGTAATCCTAAACATGACCTGTGAAAAGTTGAAAATAAAATATTGTCGGGGTCATTCTTTTTAAAACATATTAAAAAGAAAAGTAGGTCATTCTTTTTTAAATGAAGGGAGTACTATTTTCTTGATTTCAACTTGGGTGGATTTTTTTATTACTATTTTTTGGGTTTTACGTTGTGGAAGAATTTCTTTTTTATATTTTTGATTTCTAGATATGATTAGTTTTTTAAATGGTGAAAAAGAAATTCTATTTTTGTGAGAAGAGTTCTTTTTTTTTTTTGGTAATATAGTCTATATTTAATATTACTAAAATAATAGAAAAAACGTAAAAGAGTATTTTTGTTTAAATTGAAGTCTTTTAATGAAGGATAAAAAATTAATGTCCTTCACACTTTTAATATATTATAGATATAGATTATAGATAGATATTAGACATAGATATAAATTATACTCCCTCCGTTTCAAATTTCTTAATTTGATGTCCTATTTTACTTGTCTTTTTTCATTAATCAAAGACAAGACAAAAAAAAAATTTCATTTATTATCCTTTGCATTAATTACCTTTTCTTCAAATTAAATTGTAAACATCATTTAATAGGGGTACTATGGTAAACTAGGCATGTTATTAATTATTTTTTTAATGAATGTGTCATCTCAATTTGGGACGGATAATTTGAAACGGAGGAAATAGATAAATAGAACTATCTAATCTTTCATTCAATGATTCAATAATTTAAGAATTCAATAAATATTAAGTTTTATTATTGAATCAATCAAGTCCAATAGTCATTTATCAGTTTTTACTTACAAAGTTTTAGAAAATAAAGAGATTTTTTTTTACTTAGACTATGAATTTCTACGATTTTAAATTAACTTTAATCAAAAAATCCAAAATATAGAAATTTAAATTAAAATATTACCAAAAATAAAAAAATCATTCTTCTTTAAAGTGAAAATATAACCAGCTGAAGCATTAACTTAAGATATTAAGATTATGGGCCATTCACAGTGCCCTTTAAGGCTACAAAAGTACTGCTTTTATAAGTTAAAACTGCATTGGTGGGGTGCGCCGGTCCCAAGCAACAGTGCAACGCATGGGCGACGCGCAAGAGCCCAGGTAGCAAGCTACCTTGATGGACTCTTCCCCTCAAAAAATAAAGTTAATATTGTGTGAACTAATAACCCACATATCAGATATTAAACTGATAAGAACAGATACTACACTTGATCTTAGCCAAAAGGCCGAGAAAGGTATGAACTTCTATGAGCCCCGTTTGGCCCTTTAGTACCCTGCAGCTTTCTTGTTTCTGCAGTTGCTTCATCGATGTGGGAGTTGAGCAAAGGCAAAGATCAAAGACATCTTTATTTACTACTGCAATTATCCAAATTTTGGGTGAATTATATTGGGATTGCTTTGGTCTTGGTTACGTGAAGTCGTGAACAACTCTAAATATCATTCCCTCCGGTTTATTGTAACTGTTGCAAAATATGTATCTATTTAAAAATACTAAAAATTAGAGTTGTTCGTCTCTTTTAACAGTTTGATTTAACTTTTATTGAACCTTTGTTTGAGAGGTAGGTTGCAAGGTAAGCGTCAGTTCCCTTGAAGTCTACTTAGGTGTTGTTGGGTGTGCAAACTTTTAGCTGAAAGGATTGAAAAGCTAAATATAAGGTGTAGGATCTCTTGATGGTGCAAGACATTTTGATAAAAACCGTATGGACTTGACTCAAAACGGACAGTATCACACCATTACCCTACCTTGTGAGGTAGTTGTTTTAGATACACCCTGAGCTCAGAAAAAAACATTTCAAGGTCTTTGCCTCATAAATAATGTCATATTCATGCTAATACCACACATTCATAATTATTAATAGGAAAAAAGATGGATGTACCACAACATTAGAAAGATCACCAATTTTATGAATGGGAATGATCAGAACGACAATAGAGAAAAGGATATATTAACATTACTGGTATTCGACACATATTCATGCTGAAAAATTGTCCCTAAAGCTGGGAATCAAGTTAAACAGCATATTGACGCATTCTTGCCATATTTTCCTTTAGCTCAAAGTAGTGTGACATAATACATATACGATGTGATACACAGCAAGGCTAATTACAAATCCTCCATTATGTATACTGGTGTTAGAGAGCGCAATAATACAACAAACTTGATTGCCCCAAGTATTCTGACATGGAGACAATTTAAGTACGGGAATTTTGTTCTAAGATGAGAGTTCTAAAGATATTTCGCCTCAATCTCTTCCAAAGTGAGCCCTTTTGTCTCTGGTATGATGAAGAAGATGAATAGAAGAGATAAAACAGCTATGCCACCAAAGATGAAAAATACATTTCCAGCCCCCAGTAAGTCCTGCAATTAGGAGTAACCAAATATATAATTTCTCAAAGATCTATTTGTTAACTCTGGCTCATATTGATTTACCTACAGATGAGATCCATTTCTGAAGAAAAATAATGCCACACTTAAAATAAGCATAAATGGAAAAAGAGTGGGGACCCAAGAGAGAATAGCTTCGTGTACCCAATCTATCAGCTTTGTTGCTGGGACTCTTTAAGAATGCCACCAGCAGTTACTGTTACAAAAATCTTAATTTAATCCAAGTATTATAATGGAAATTTAAGCTGGCTCCCGGTGTCAGTAATAGAAAAAGATTGGATTGGGTGCTCGTATATATAATTACTTCTGTCAGGAGTCATTTTAGACTTGAATGTTAGTGCAGGGACAATATAAGAGTAAGAGAGAGCCTAGCTTTAAGAACCCAATCTAGTATTGAAATGACATACGTCTTCATAGAGCAAAATAAATAAAGAATGAAGTCTACCTCTATTAGTCTGGATTAAGGTATGATTGATTAGCATATTGTGATTGGTCCTCACTTTATGTGTTCTTTCGGGTGAAATTCCAGGATTAAAAGACAAGTGAGTCCGAAAGGCTAACCACTAATGCAGATTCTAATCAGCAGCAGAAGATGTACTCTGACCATGAGACTGCACCAGTATTAGCACCTAATAGACCCACTATTCTCCTCTAATCTTGCATTAAATTGCACGGAGTATATTGCAAAATCAATGAATTTCTATTTAAAACAAAATCTATTGGAACAAGAAGATGTACATATATCTGCACATTCAAATATAATAAGCTTGAAGGGACGTACAGGATGGCATGACAGGCAAAAGAGATTCCTTGACTGCATCTTAAATGGATATTATTTAATTATGTACAATAAAGGATTATAGCATTTAACTTTCCAATAGTACCAATTCCAAGTATCTGGTTTCACCGTCGGTTCTTTCCATCTTTTATCTCTTCAAGATTTGGCTTTAATGATAACCAAAAAAACCTCATCGAACGAATTGACAACAGGCTTCTCAACAACATGCCTCAAGTTGCTTTTAAGTGAATTCTATAACAGAGTAAGTGCAAAAGTTATCATAGAAAATTCCAGAGTATTGAAGAGTTTTCAGTACCTGAAGAGGAGAAAATGCAAATGCCACCAGAGCATTTGCACCGAAATTCACAAGAACAGTAATACTCAACCCTCTCCCTCTAACGCGCAAGGGAAAGATCTCTGAGATCATCAACCAACCAATAGGACCAAATGACAACTGCAAAAGATTACTTCAAGAATTTAGAGCATTACTTGGTCAAGCTTGAAAAATAGAAAGAAGCTGGCTAGAGATATTGTGGATGTTTTTCTTTTTTTTTTTTTTTTTGGCTCAAGCAATGTTATAAGACAAAAGAAGTCATGGTAAGAGGCAAGGGGTCGATTACAAAACCATAGGCTAGAATATTGTAAAAAAAAATTTTCTAAAATCCAAAAGAAAAAACAGATACACAGAAAGAATGAAGATGCTATTTTAGAACTATCAATACGCCAACAACAACATACCCAGTGTATTCCCGCCTAGTGGGGTCTGGGAGGGTAGAGTGCATGCAGTCCATACCACTCAGGTGAAGTAGAGAGACTGTTTCTGATAGATCCCCGACATAGAACCAATAACAATATAACAATCACAAAACATAAACGTATATAAACTAACAACGCTAGCCACAAGATAATACTAGAGCCACAGGATAATAATAAAACTATAAATCCGAAATCATAGACAACACTCAACACCACGAACAAGAAACTACAGACACAAATAAAGAACACTCCCTTACTGTTACCGACGCACTCCCTTCCCCTAACCTTCTACCCCAATCCACATCCTTCACACCTTCTTATCAAAGGTCATGTCCTTCGTAAGTTGTAACTGCTCCATATCATGCCTAATCACCTCCCTCCAATATTTCTTCGGCCTACCTCTACCTCACCTAAAATCATCCATAGCCAGTGTCTCACACCTCCGCACTGGAGCATCAGAACCCCTCTTCATCACGTGCCCGAACCAACGTAACCTCACTTCTCGCATTTTATCCTCCACCGAAGTCACTCTCATCTTTTTCCGAATAATCTCATTCCTCACCCTATCTTTTCTGGTATGACCACACACCCATCGCAACATCCTTATCTCCGACACCTTTTAACTTCTGGATATGGGATCTCTTAACTGGCCAACACTCCCCTCCATACAACATAGCCGGTCGAATTGCCACTCCGTAGAACTTACCTTTAAGTTTCGAGGCACCTTCTTATCACATAAAACTCCCGAAGCGAGCCTTCATTTCAACCACCCTGCCCCAATGCGATGCGTGAAATCCTTGTCAATCTCACTATTACCCTGAATCATAGACCCCAGATACTTGAAACTCTCTTTTGAATGGCCTGAGATTCCAGTTTCACAACCACGTCAGTCTCTTGCGACACATCACTAAACTTATACTTCAGGTACTCCGTCTTGGTCTTACTCAACCGAAATCCTTTAGACTCAAGGGTCTGTCTCCAAATCTCCAACTTATCATTAACTCCTTCCCGAATCTCGTCAATCAATATCACATTATCGGCAAATAACATACACCAAGGCACCCCCTTGAATACGTCGCGTCAACACATCCATCACCAAGGCAAATAAGATGGGCTAAGAGTCGATCCCTGGTGCAACCCTATCAAAACCGAAAAGTGCTCCGAATCTCCACCTACCATCCTCACACGAGTCTTCGCGCCATCATACATGTCCTGAATCGATCTAATGTACGCCACGGGCACCCCTCTAACCTCCAAGCACCTCCACAGAATCTCCCTGGACACTCTGTCATAAGCCTTCTCAAGATCAATAAACACCATATGCAAGTCCTTCTTCCTCTCCCGAAATTGCTCCACTAATCTCCTCACAAGGTGAATGGCCCCAGTAGTCGAGCGACCTGGTATGAAACCGAACTGATTTTCAGAGATAGTCACAATCCTTCTCAATCTCAACTCAACCACCTGTTCCGAAACCTTCATAGTATGACTCAACAACTTAATACCTCTATAGTTGTTGCAACTCTGGATGTCTCCCTTGTTCTTATATAAAGGAATCATCATACTCCACCTCCACACCATAGTAGAATATTTCATTTTTCCTTTTTTATCTGTTTTGTCTCTCAAAACATATGCCGAAAACTTAAAACTCTTTTGGGAACAAGTCAGGAAGTACAATTGTTTTATGGTTTCAACCTCTAACAGATACCTTGGAAAAAATGGAAGAATTTCAAATCCTCTGTCCAAATGTTCTTCACTTTTTGGTATGGACACATAATAGTAGACTAATATTAGAGAAGACTTGTCAGAATTTCAATGGATACATGTGAGGCAGTGAGAGAAAGATTTGTGGGAGACTTCATGATTTTGGCACAAACTCGTACTAACATATCCAACAAAGCCCCAAGTTTCCTTCTTATTATTCCTATAACATAATTCTTAATTCTTAGGTAGGGCAATAATTGATTAAAAATATACTTTCTAGTACCTCAGTGACTAACTTCTAGATACTTTTTTCTTCTACTGACCTATGACCTAATTTCATGATCTGCAAAACAATCATGTCCAACGGTCATAAAATGATCTCCCTACTTTTTTTCCTTTTCATAAGCGCTCTGCTAGTATAAGATACTGAAAAGAAGAAACAGACAACCCAATTTTCTCCCAACAAACCGTTTCAACCCAGTTACCGAATGGCTATTTTCACAATCCACTGAAATTTTAAGGCAACATCCATTCACATCCAAAGAAATAATTTCCATTGTACCAGTGGGGGTAAAAGATGATCAAAGGCCTCTTCAGAAAAGCTAAATCTACATTTACTACCAGCAAAAAAATGTGTACAAAAGTTGAACTTCAGTTTTATCCTCCTCAATAAAATAAAATAAGTAAAAAATCGTGATGTCATTTGTAATGTATTGCCAAAAGTTAGACTCACTCAAACAAATCTATTGTAGTACTTTCAAGCACAAATGCTGGAAGAAATAAAATTCGAATTACCTGGTAGCAGCCAACATACACTAGCAAAGCAGTAACAGCCACCGCCGGTACATCACCCAGGTAAGTGTAATATGATCCCAGGAGGAAAAGTGATGCTGCCTGCAGAAAATACATGATTACTCGGAGCTTCCAAGTAAAGTTAACATTGATTGTTATGAAGTTGCTTTTTTGGAAGTCATCTACTTATGTATGTTAAACATGTCAAATCCACCTCTTAGGACACAAAACATTTTTAATTTTCAGAATGCTACAGAATGTTTGACAACAATCACTTTTTTTTTTTTTTTTTGGGGGGGGAATCATTTAATACAAGCTTCATAACTTTCTAGAATTCAAATACATTTAACTATTTTTAAACTCTGAAGTACATGTTTTCTCAATTCAGTTACCATTAATTTTAACACTTTTACTACCACTATACACAGTCAAATTAACATTTAAAACTCAGTTTTCCAATGGAACATAGTCTATAAAATGAAACAGAGGGCATAGTACTTACAATCCCAGACACACCTCCAAGCAGCAGAGGCCTTCTCCCAAGCTTATCAACAACTACCACTGCTACGGCAGTCATAATGAGCTGACATGGTGAAAAAGAGGGAACCATCGGATCATTTTAATGTTGTAGCATAAGTTAACAGCAACTAGAAGCGATATCCCATAGAAGCAAACATGATAACCAGCACAGAGCCGCAGAGGAAGCAAGTAAAAAAGAAAAGCCAGACTATTAAGATAAAATAGAGAGAAAGAAAACAATCTTCCCCAAGAAACCACCTTCAACAGTGCAAGGAAAATTGAAGCTCTGGTAGCATCAGCTGCAGCAGAAAATCCAGCATCCTGCCATTGTTCGATAAGTTAGTAGGGTACAAAGAAGAGAAAGTGATATAAGAACAGAATTAGCACCCTTCACCTTTTTGCCAAGTGTACCTGAAAAATTTTTGCAGCATAATAGAGGACGCTTGGTTGCCCAGTTATCTGCCACGTGCAAGGCAAAAGAAGTGAGCGCACAGTTAGATCATTGCTAGTGAAACGGAAATAAAACTATTAGATATATAGTTACCTGTTGAAACAAGATTAGTCCAGCACCAATTGTTAGGGCTTTCAAGCATTTTCCTTGCAACATTTCACCGATTGTAGCCTCTTTTTCTTCGCTTAGTTGTGAAAGCTCAGACAAAATGTCATCTACTTGACGAGATGCTGAATCACCAATTGCAGCTCCTCTGAGCTGGCATAAGCAACATATAGCCTTCTCTCTTAAACCCTTTAGCTCACCCTTCCCCTGTATAGCACATAGAAGAATCCACCTGGGCGACGAAGGAAGCCACCACATTCCAATTCCCATAATAACTGCTAATGGGGCACTAACTCCGTACATATATCGCCAACCAGCAACAGTTTCGATCAGAAGACTTCCAGCCGTATATCCAACCTACAAATGTCAGCTTTCCACAATTCAAAAGATTCCAGTGCAACAAATGACAATACCATGAAATTTACATATAGACCCAAAGTTCCTCTACAGTAAAGATCAAATGGGACCAACTAGAATTTCCAGGCTAGTATGTAGTACTTACAAGCATCCCAAATACTATGAAGAACTCCTTAAGAGAAATCAGCTGTCCTCGTATCTGGCTGGGAGCCGTCTCAGCAATATACATAGGAGCAGCATGCATTGCCTGCCATGGAACAGAAAGAGAAAATAGAGCAATCAGTTTGAAGTTGACTCTTTAAAAAGTAGATTTCCCAAATACTTTCAGGTTACTACTCTTTAGTCCCTGACATGATCTTGATGGCCTAGTGTAACTATTGCCTCGTCAAATCAAACAGATAGAAGATATGAAGATAAAAGAGTTCATTTCTTTAACTATTGCCTCGTCAAATCAAACAGACAGAAGAAAGGAAGATAAAAGAGTTCACTTCTGTGTTCAGGAGACAACTCTTAATAAGAGGAGAACAATAGAAGAGGTCCATGTATGTGAAAGCACAACTCAGAGTTCAGGGTAAGTACAAAAGAAACCTCAGAGAATAAAGAAAATGGTAAACCGTAGACAACTTCTAAAGGAGATATCAGCAAGTGGAAAGAATTATGTGCCTAAGAACTCACCATCACAATTCACAAGTGAAATTACAAAGGTCGCTGGTAGAATATTTACAATGGAAAGAAAAGGTTAAAGACATTGCAGCATCTTACCAGTCCAATACCTACACCATACAGCAAGCGCCCAATTACCATAATAACATAGACAGGAGCGAATGCTGTTACCAGAGCTCCAAAAAAATAGAACACAGCAGACACAATCAACTCCCTCCTTCTTCCTACAGATTAATTAAGTAGTTTCAGTCACAAAAGTCACAAGTTGAAATGTGACACCAATTGCAAGCGGATAGAAAAACTAACCAAGCCAGTCGGCAATTTGGAAAGCAACGGCAGAGCCAATTAAAGCACCATACAGTGAGCCACTAGTCTGTGACAAGAAGCAAGATAAGATCTTGCCAAAGCTTGGAAAGAAGAAGCATATAAAATTTTATAAGAAAATGGAATACTTACTATGAGACCAGTTTGTACAGAAGACATATTATACCAAGAAATTCCACTCAATGTAGCTGACTGCAGAACATAAGCAACATTAACTTGGTAAAGTTGTTTTTATTTAATGAGCCAACTGCAGAATATACCCAAGTTGACATATTAGAACCATAACTTCTATATGCTAGAACTTATAACAATAGCATATGTGCTAAACAAATATTATGAATCATCAACAGTTCATTAAAAAGGAACACTATCAGCAACATTTGATGACTTCTCCACATAAAACTGAAAAAGTAAAAAATTCCTATGAGCTGTCATTGAAAAGAAACAAGCAATTCAGCTGGACACATTTCAGTGACAATCAACATCTTTGTAACACCACGATTTTCACGAGGCACACAATGTTCAAAGCCTGATCCAAATCAAACGTAATTTCAGCATATTGCAAACTACCATGAGCTAGGAAATTGAAACGGGTAACTAGAAAGACAGATAACTTTGTTTCGAACATCGTGAAGAATTACATTTTATCTCTCCCTCATTACGAACAAAAGAGTGAAACGAAATCCCATTTACACACTCCCTTTGTTCTACGAACTCTTGTCAATTCTGAACTTCGTTCGCGAAGGAACCGGACTTAAAATGTCAATTTCGGTATTTTTCCTACTTGCTAGGCCAAAGACTAAAACTTCCATATGCTTCCTCCAATATCAGTTCTCTTCTCCTTTTGTACTAAGTTGGTCCAGAACCCATAAAGGCTCTTGTTAATTGCCTTAGCCATCAGCTAGGAGAACATAAAAACGAAGTAGAGGAGCTAGAAACATGGAAATGATACACAAGGTTTCCTTTTTTCCCCCTTTTTGATGATAAAAGACAAGGACTCTTTACTAGGTAGAAGGAAAGAAGATACCTCTATGGAAATTGTAGCAGAGGATGTGGCTCCAATATCATAACCATAAAGCAGTCCTCCAAAAGCGGGGAACAGAAAACTGCAAATCATTCATCAAGACATAAACTTATCATAACGTATTCAAACAAAAAGTTAAAAGAAAAGAATAAGTACCTATACTAAGTGAATTAGCATAGGATGTAGAAAATCCCTGGATATAGTACTAATATTTTTCTTTCCCAACTTTTCCTTTTTTATTCTGGAACGGTAAACCATAAATCACTGGAAATATACAGAATTACACATTTCAGTACAATATAACCTGAAGCAAATTTGTAGTCTATCATGTTGTACCTTCTTCTCAACAAATTGATTTTTTTTCAAATCGTCTAAATGATTCATCTCCGGGAATTAATACAGATATTTACGTTTCCAACAGTATATATTAAAGTATTCTACAAAGCACAGTAAAGGATCACTTACAATTCCAAATTGTAAAGAGAAGATCCCCTTTGTATACGTATATAACTTAACAAACGGATTGTATGTACTGTATATACTTGCTACTGCAGAATCTACTAGAAACACATCATGCATTCCAAATGAACATTACAAAGTGGACTTAATTTTGAGATAAGCATCTAGTACCCCTGAACTATGACCAAAGTTGCTAGGACACACTCCAAGTTCACAGGGGTAACCCTGAACATATTTTTGTCACCCTTTTGTGTTGATGTGGCACCTTACGTGAAGTTAAAACACCCAAGGCACGTGAAGGACGATAAAAACTTACACGCACCCGGTGTATACACCAAACTAATATTCTTTACCATGATCAAGTGATTTAATTAAGTAAAATACTTGATAATTAATAATGATTAAGTAACATGAACTCTACATCCAAACACATGTCATGCATGTATTAACTTGGTGTATACACCGGGTGCGTCTAAGTTTTAACCCAGGAAGGACGGTCATGTGTCACGTCAATTAAAAAAGTTACAAAAATATGCTAAAATTTAGTTTGGAGGTTAATAGGACCTCATGAAGTTAGAGTGTGTCGTAACAACTTTGATCATAATTCAGTTGCTTATCTCCTTAATTATTAGATACTCACGGTAGTATTGCGGAGCGTATTGAGTAATTCTCAGCATGATGCTCGCCTTTCAAAAGTGGCTCTTGAGCGATGTTGATCTCATTAGACGAATTTTCACCCTGGTCCATTTCACAAATCACCATAATTTCACAAACACTTCCCCAAATAATTGATTAAGATAATAAACTGCAGCAAAATAAGTAAATACAAGATTAAATTACCGCAATTAGCTGCTCGGGATCGTTAGCTGTCGCCATTGGATAAAACCAAAATAATTGTTTAAGTTAATGTTGAATATGCTAATTATTGTTATTAAGCTGTGTAAATTAAGTTTTGGGGAGAATACACATATATAGAAAGAAGGAGAGGTCAATAGATTAGCAACGTTGCTTTCTTCAATTGAGCTGAAAATTGGAAAATGGTAGAGACATGGCGATTTCTACGGTGAACAAACTAAAATTAAATATTGAAGTGACAGGCGAGGCATGGCGGTTATCTGGAAAACAAAACAAAGGTTGTGTTAGATAAAAGGAAAAATGTTTTTTTTTTTCATGGAATTTTTACATCAATTGAAGTATTTTTTCTATTTTTATTAAGAAAGTTATTTTTTTTACTTTTTTAGAAAAATACTTTTTAAAATTTCTGATTTATAAAATAAACATCTTTATTTAATCTTTTATGATATGAACTCAATAAAACTCAATATTTTAAACTCTTTTGATGCATATGTACCATTAAGTGTTGAGCTGAAAAACATGTGATTACACGTATTTTTTTGGGCAAGTGATTAAAAAAATCATTTATAATTTTAAAAAATTAAAAAATAGTAAATTAAAAAAAAATCTAAAATCCCTCGCCCTCGTCCTACCCCCACCCCAAGTCCCAAACCCGTCTAGTACCATCCCCTATCCAGCACCCTCCCCGTCCCCCAACCCTATCCACCACCCTCCCCACGCAACACAACCACCACCACACCAGCCAATGTTTCGCCACCCCCACCTCTCCCCACACACGCAATATGATATTAATTGTCAATGATAAATTTAACAATATGATATTAATTAATTGCTATGTGGTATTATGATAATTTTAAATTAAAATTATCGTTAAAATTCACTATACAGCTTCAGTAATATGTACTGTACAGCTTCAGCAATATGATAATTTTAAAATTAAATAAGTTATATCAATATGATATTAATAGTTATTTTTATTTTTTAAATAATGATGGAGATAAATTTTATTTTAAAACATAAATTTTTAATTTATTATTTTATTTTTATCTAATGACAAAGAGAAATATATTTAAATAACGGTGAAGATGAATTTTTTTATTGTTGAAATTTTTTATTATATGATATATAGCGAAATCTCGAGTTAAAATCTCATCTTCATTGTTGAAGTTTTTGATTTTGTAATATAAATTATGGGATTTTATGATTTTAAATTGTAATTTTATGATATATAAATTCTGATTTATATTATAAATTGATTAAGTTATGTCAATATGATATACATTGTTATTTTAAATTTTTAAATAATGGTGGAGATGAATTTTATTTTTAAAAATAAAATTTTAATTTATTATTTTATTTTTAATTAATATTATTAATTAATAATTTTAAAATTTAATTAATGAAGATATTATGATATGTCATTGATTTATATGACGTGGAGATGAAGTGGAATTTTTTAAAGAAGAGTGAGTCACACAAATGGTCAAAAGGATTTAAAATGGTGGATTTTGATAGGTGAAAGAGTTCAGATGATGAAGAACTAAATAGAAGTGTCCACTTCACAAATGGGAACAAATATAAAGGCCCACGAAATCATTTCGCCAAATTTTTAATCAACTAAAATGTATAAAAATAGAAAATGTTTTGCAACCAGAGTATATGTAAAGTTAATATCTTCCTAAACACCTCATCTACTATTTAATGAAGTGAAGTAGGAGGTCTTTCTTTTATAATTACTAGTCATTTAGCCATAGATTAAATTAACAAAAATCATTTTAAAAAAAAAAACTCAAAAAACAAACAAAACAAAGAAATGAAAAGGAAAATAGAGCCGTCAAAATGGACTTGGCCTTTGAGGCCGACCCAACCCAATTTGTTATTTGAATATAGTTGGGTTACAATTTTTGAGCCCATTTAAAACTAGAGCTTATAAGTCTGGCGCAAGTCAGCCCACTGGCCCTTGCTTAACTGAGGCTAGGTTGGGTCAGCCTGTGGGCTAAAGGACTGTTGAATTTAAATTAAAAATATATGAATATTGTGAGAGAAAAAGTAATAACTAAGAATAGTAGTTACTGAAGAAGTATATATCCTACATAATATATAATTTATTACGTGTTAAATCTTTATCACCAAGATGTTTCAGTTATTGTTTTTCTTCAAATCAAACTTAAAACTAAAAGAAAAACGAAAATAGAAAGAATTAAAAATATAAACAGTGATTAGTCAATAAATTCTAGCTAGTATCTTACTCACCATTTTACTTATTCAGCATTAAATAGCTAATACTAAAATTTCTAATCATAAGTGTAAAAATTATATTCATCATGAAATGTTCAAACACTTGTTGCAGCTACTCGAAATCGATAGCACAACATTATCCAAATTCAAAGCGATAATATTTTAAGTGAATTTTAAATATTATTAATTTTTGATATATAATGTTCTAATATTATTTAACTTATTAAATTTGCATATGAATTTAGATGAAGGTGATGTTAATTAAGATAATTTAATCAACGAATTCAAATGTGCTTGACATATATAAGTGTTGAAAATGTTACAAATAATCATAGAATTATGTAGTTTATATAATAATACGTTAGAAGTATGAATGGAATGTCATACCTATTAGTTCAAATATAAATTGAAAAAGAAAATCTAACCAAAAAATCGATAAAAATAAAGGGTTAGATCGCCCCAACCCGCGATATAAAAAAATCAAAAAGGAAATAGAATGTGTTTGATCTCTTGGACTAGTTAGAATGTTAGTTTGGGCTTGAGCTTTTACGGTGAAATCATGGGGAAAAAAATTGAAATATACTCTATTGTAAGTCATAACAATAATTATTAGATTGCAATTAATGACAATTTTTAAAATAAAAAATAATAATTTAATAGCAATTTTAAAATTAAAAAAAATGAAATATCAATCATCCTCATATTTCTGTCAAAACAGTTAAATACTAGAAAAGTAAATTATTTTTTAAAAATTAGGATATCAATCACCTCATTTTCCTCAAACGGTAACTTCCTTATTATAGTCTTTCACAATTAAAACAAATTCTTCTTCATCATCATTCAATATTTATTTTATCTATGCTGGTCAGATCAGAATTAAGATCGAAAAGCAACTCAATTCCTTTCAAATTATTGGTCTTATTTATCGAAATTCTTTTTCCATTAAAATACATATTCATTTAGATTTTAACGAATTATTGTTCCATATCCATAAAATAATTGGTGTTTTTTATAGATTTAGTTGACTCTGTATGATTCACTGTGTTCACTTTGAAAGCTTGTTGTATATATAAACTGATTGATTTATCATTTTCATAGATCTTTTACATACACTATTTTTAGATATAAAATGTATTACAAATTAGTTTCATACTAATAAGTTGAGCTATTTATAGAACTCCATATGATTCCATCGTTTTTTTTATACACTAAAATTGATTTCATACACTTTAGTAATTGATTTACCGTTTTCATACACCTTTTTTGTGTATATAAATTGTTTTATCCTTTGCATACATTTTTTTTTGTGTGTGTGAATGTGTATACAAATTGATTTGATTTTTATAAGATTACCTATCGTGTAAATTCCATATGATTTATCATTTTCATACGTAGAATGTAAATTTTAGTGTTACACTGCTGCTATTTACCCCAGAAATTAGATAGTTGACTAGAGAACATCGTCGGTCAAAAACAAAAAGTGAAGGAGTTGTATATAAGTTTGGAAGAGAAATTTCAACACAAATCCAAATGAAACAAGATAATAAAGACAAAAAATGTAAAAATTAAAATTACAAAATTAAAAATCTGATAGAGATTACATATGATTTTTTAAAGAAGTAGATAAATGGAGGAGTAAAAAGAGGAGAAAGATTTGATTGAACAGAGATCAAATACTCACTTTTTTCTCTTCTAATAAATATTTATACGTTAATTTATGATAACAAATTAACACAATAAAAAATAAAATTATTAGTATAATTTATCAAATATGCTATGACTTGCAATTAAAAACATAATTTAATAATTATAAAAAAAATATAGTTACAACTTGCAATAAATAATTTTAATAAGATAATATTCACAGATGAAAGAGGAACTGTTGGCTATATTTTATGTAAATAAAACCGTGATTATGTTTATTGTACATATTTGAAATTATTCCTTAAAAACTATTCTTTGGGGTCAATTAGGCTATGGTCCTCTGACTACTAATGGTTTATAGAAGGAAAATACTGTTTGACTTAAGGGTATAGCCGGAGAAGGTAAAAATCAATTCTTGAATAGTTAGAATAGTGAAAACATCCATCTCAAGATTGCAAATATGAAGATCGTGATTCAAGAGTTCAAGCATGTGACTTTGGATTAAAAAGGATAAATAAGTTGTCCAATTAAGTAAGAGTCCTCCAAGTTTTTAAAATTAGGTGGGAGGGACAAATTTTTTTTGAGTTTTTTTTAAGTTTTTCCGTTTGAACAACTTGTCTCAGTTGTTGAACAACTAGGCGTTTGTGAAGTTGTTCAACAACTATCAAAGTTGTTGAACAACTGCGCAAATTGTTCAACAACCAGGCGCAGTTGTCGAACAACTGCGCGTAGTTGTTGAACAACTAGACGTAATTGTTTGGTAACTGAGGAAAGTTGTTCAACAACTACGCGAAGTTGTTCGGACAACTAATGTAGTTGTCGAACAACTATCCCAGTGGTTCAAGCGACTTAGTTTTTTTAAGTGACACGATTGTGAAACCCACTTATCCTTTTTTAATTGGAAACTTGGAAGGCCTTGTGGCTCATTTTTCTCCCATTTGAGTATAAACCATAAACTCTTCCAACAAGAGAGAAGGAGACAATAGGAGTCATTCCCTAAAAACAATAAAAACATAATCAAGGGAAGAAGATGTCTAAAATGTACTATCTTGTATTGTGGTCACTGGTCAGTGACATCGTCAAATAACAACAGGGACACGTCACACATTCTTCCTACACATCTCTGTTCAGGTTGGCACTATTAAAGAAAACTAAACTAAAATATCTTAATGATCTCACTCCCTCTAAATATTGAAACATACCAGAAGTGTGCCACTCTATTTTGTCACACAAACACACACACTCATTCTCCTCTCACTATGTTAACTCTAATATCCTGAGTCCTGATCCACACATGATACTAGGATAGGATTCCTACATTAGAACACTCTACCCTTAGGTACACCAGTGACACCATTTTAAAGAATGTGTCATTGGAGGGGAATGCTCTTTCATAGCTCCTATAAATGCTGGTGCCTTGCTTCCAATCTTGTAGATGCAGACTATGGTTTCAAATCTCAATGGACTAGTCTTAGTCAAATAACTTTTGCTTTTTATTCCTGGAAACGGAGTCCAGAATTGTAGATTCATTGCCCGCTTTTCTTCTTAAGTTGTTCAAGTCTTCCTCACTAACCAAGCCATTCAGCTTTTTGTTCAATGCATATGCTTCACCAAGTCTCATCCGACATTCTTTGCTTGCAGAATCATGGGAAACAACTGGTACAAAGAAACGCTGAATCAATATCTACACATTTACAGATGTTGCCATTCATTCGTACAAAGAGCACAAAGCGGTTGAGAAAATCACATGGCATGGCGGAAGAATCAAGATTAAGTAACAGATTGTGCAACATCTATCACAAGAACTAGCTGTATTAAACTTTTTTCAAGATCTCGACAGCAAAAGTCTACCAGAATTCAATTTCATATGTATGCATGACAAGGCCGAATCAACCATAATGAATCAGTTAATACAATGTGAAACTTTTGGACTATACCTATTGTTTTAGGCATTTCTGAATTACCAAAATGAAAGAGATACAAATCAAATCTATGTCGCTGAACTAAAATGCATGTTTCTGAAAAAAAAAAAGAAAAAAGAAAGGGGGTACCATAGGAAAGAGCATGTGCATGCATGTAACATATAAATATAAAGGGCATAGAGCATGACAAGCGCGAGTACCAGATAGAGAACTTGACTGCAAGAAGCAGTTGTTAGAGAATTTGACTGCAAGAAGCGAAAACAACTGACCTGGTTTGGGATAATCTAAGCCAATGATGCATTTTGCTTTACGTTGGACACTTATGGGAGCAGTCCAAGGCTCATATATGTACTCCTTAGGCATATCTGTCATTAAATTTAGATTCGATAGTAAAAGAGAACAAAGGAAAATCATTACAGCAATAAGAGAAGCAGTTCATCAACGTACCTTTTAAAACAGGGAGAAAATGCCTGATATAGTTCCCGGCAGGATCATACTTTTTTCCAAATGAAATTGGTGAATAAATCCGATTATACTGAAAAGTAGGGAACCCCAGTGGTCATAATCATGGAGTTGATCCAGGACAACTGATTGAGACTTGGAAAAATGTAAACTAAGAGCACTTCTAGGGATAAGCCATTAGTATCACCTAATTAAATTTGCTTAACATTAGAAAACACCTGATTATTTTTGAAGTTTTAAATTGGAGCAAATAAAAGACCAGTATTCGTTCAACTTATTTTCATACAATGTGATCTTTGGAATAAAGCTTCTCATAAACAACAAAATTATGGTTAACATTTACCTGGTAGAAAAATGAAGAGCATGATAGCCACAACCAGTTTCCGTTGTTGATTGCCCAATCAGAGTCAATAAGAAGTCTTTCAAAAACATCACGTCCTTTCTCCCAATGCACAAACTATCCACACAACAATAACCATTAAAAAGAGAACATATCAGAAAAAAATCTATCCAAGACTTGAAGTAACTCTACCAGATCCCCACGAGTTAAAAAGCATGCAACACTGTGTCGAGCAAGATGGTGCATCCAACCCCACTTTCGAAGCTGAAACATTAAGAACAAAAATCCGATATGTTAATGACTATCAGATCAGACAAAAAACCACCAATAAGTATCTCTCAAGTATATATGGCGATAGAAAGGTCCAGCAATCTAACCTGGGTCATTATGGCGTCAATCCAAGGAAACCCTGTCCTGGAATCTCTCCAAGCAGCAAGCAATTCATCATCATTCTTCCAAGGTATCTTATGGAAAGTAGACAGGTAATAATTGAAGAAGGAAACACTCAGGTCCGTATGAGATAAGTCAAATATAGTAAAACGTCAATTGTTACAACATAAGAAGTTGTTCAATAATTATAAACAGTAACTAAAAGATTACGCGAACAGAAAAATATAGAATTATATAAAAAATAAATTATAAGGCTTTCATCAACATAATCATCAAGCTTCCACTTTCCAGAAAAATGGTAGCACATGTGCTAACAAGAACAATAAGCTCAGTCATCGTCAGAGTACTTCTCATAGAACAATGTAAAATGCGTCTTAATGATAGTTTACCTGAATAATATGTTTGGAGTGGGAGGGTCAAGAACATCAAAGAAACCAAACTAAGAGCAGTAGGAAAAATAGGAGAAGGCAAAATCCTACAGATAGTTCTGGAAAGTTGACTCAAGTGCTGGTGTGAGTATCCTCAGTTCACTCATAATATGCAGATAAACTAGATCCTCATATCAGACAAACAAGAACATAGAAGTCCCTATCAAGTCCTCTGCATGCTCTTGAGGTATTGATACATTCAGAAGTTCTTCTCTACTGCCATTTGTGAAAGTTTTATGACACTTCATACAAGAGATGATACTTAACAAGAACTCATAAAGACAGTGATAGGAAAAAACCTATAGAGGAAAAAGCAAAAGCACAAAGAAATGGAACTGAGGAACATGTTCTGAATCAATGAAGAAGATTGCTCTCGTCACCTGTTTGCATATTCTGTTACCCTTCATCTGATCAAAATTAGGAGTCCCGAAGGCAACTGTATAGAAAAAGTCGCGCCATAACAACTGCAGTAGTTGAAATTGTAAGTCACTTGGATGCTGACTGTTGAGCTTTGAACTTTAAACGACAAGCAAACTGACCTGTCCAAGAAGAGAAACAGGTGGAGAGGTATGCTTTTTAACACTTTTCTGAATGTCCTGAATGCACTGATAGAAGTACCTGGAAGAGAGACAACCAAACTTCCAAAAGAATTGGAGAAGTAAGAGATTAGAATATTTCAGAACAAAAACTACAAACTCATCCGACCTATGCACAGCTCACCTTTAAGTAGGGTGATAAAACAGTTGTTGCTGGTTTTAGAAATGCAGATGGATCACCCTTGGGTTTCTCAAAGTTTGCTATCCATTCCTGCAGGAAAACGAGCAGCTCATTTTATTAGATATTGGTTTAAAAAAGCCAAGGAAAATGCTAGCGCTAATTCTACAGCATGAGGCTAAAGCTTGTATGCTAAACACTAAAAGGCACCTTGTTAGCAATTGATTCTTTCAATCTCTTTAGTGCTTCTGATTCGCCTCCTTTAAAAGGAGTCCTTTCGTCCTGCATGCAAAGTTTCTTGTAAGACGTTACCTGAACGAAAAACAACAGCAACAACAACGTACCCAGTGAAATCCCACAAGTGGGGTCTGGGGAGGATAGGATAAGTGCAGCCTTACCCCTACCTCGTGGAGATAGAGAGGTTGTTTCGGAAAGACCCTCAGCTAAAAAAAAATGCATAACAAAGCAGTATCAAAGTGAATATAAAAAGGTAAAGAAGACAAATATAGAAAACATTATATAACCTTCAGGAAAGGAGCAGACAACAACTAAATAATGCAGCAACCAAAACACGAGAAACAACAGGTAGAGAAAACCAGAAGGACTTCAATGGAAATGTAGTAACATCATACCTCTGCTAAATCTCCATAACCAAGTTCTCTGACAGTTGGAACTCCTGAGAGTGCAAAACTTCCAGTATTTCCAATAGGGGGAAGTGAAGATATTGCAGTTGAAAGCGGGGTTGATGCCCAAGATGGTTGCCCAGCCAGTTTGAGAAAGGACTGATAACTCAGAGGTGGGGATCTCCCATTCTTTGCAGACATTCAAATACAAGTATTCAATATAGAATACAGATTTACTTACATGAAAATCCACTGATTGAAAAAAATAAAAGACTACTCCATTATTCTTAAACATTTTTTTCTCATTGGAAAAGAAATAAACTTGTCCCCTGAGATTTTCAAACCTAGTTTTCAACTCATATGATAATGCACTTACTTTTTGCATTATATCGGCAGGATTGTAGAGGGTATGACTCACAGGAGAGAAAATCTCTACACCAGTTACAGAAGCATAGGTCTGTGGAACAAATATGTTTCTTTAGACAAGCACTAAATCATTCAGAATGTGAATAAAAAGACTGCTTAATATAGAACTTATCTAAGCAACCAACAAACACCATCCAGGATCTGCCTTAAGCTCTCCTTTAAGTACTCAAACCTTTCCTCAAATGGAAAAGAAATTTTACCTTGACTTTTTCATCTAAAGCTTGATAGTAGAGCTCCGTGTCGTACTCAAAGCAAAGTTTCCCAATGCTCCACTGGAAGTTGTGCCAAGGGTTACACAAATCAATGGCTGGTAAATGAATTGGTTCTCGAAAGAAGAAGAAAATGTTACAAATTTGCATTCGTGAAATGCAACTCAAAAGAGGCAAGATAACCCTGAAAGGAACCATCGCCTTTTACAGCATATAGTGCGGATCAATCAAGAGCTTGACACTAGTTTCAAAATATCATAGTTTTCCAAGACATTAGAGCATACGCATGACTGAGCTTTCTTAAGTAATATTGAACAATTGTATGACTAAACAACGAGTATAAATAGATCTATTTGCTCAGCCATAGCCCATATATGGATCAGAGTTCTTAGAAGGACCAATTGCATCACTGGAACAGTAAAAACTCCACAAATTATTACATGACCTAAATTGTCATGTCCAACTTAAGATTTAAAAATTAATTGACAAATGTCTTAAATCTGAACTTCAAATGATTGCTCCAATATTAGTAATCAGCACGAAAACCACATACAACACTTCCAGCACACAAAATCAATCATAAACCCTGAATCACATGGCACTAACACATTTTGATAGCTCACAAACTCGAGAAATCATTTTTCTCGTACTTATATTTCTTAACTAATTATATTCCATTTGCTGATAATTAGTATTTCGAACTGTAACTGTCACAGAGGTACTGCATCTGGACAATCTTGTCCATCTCCAACACCGAAAACAACTTGCTGGACACTTAGCAACATTAAGTATTTCATGATAGGTTCCTACCTAAGTGTAGAATTGAAACCTTAGCAAATTTTAAGAACTTAATGTCCGATACACAACTGTATACACTTATCTAAAAGACAAAAAGAAAAGAAAATACTACTGGAAGGTGTATTTGCACCTTTAAAATACTGAATCTTACTCTAGCTCCAACTCTTTCAAGTTATTACTTGCATACTAAAATAGTTACTACTATATACAATTTACACATTGAAGAGTAGAACAAAGTTGACGAGCCGTAGAAGTTGAAGTTATACTCCCTCCGTTTCACGTTATTTGCCATTGTTGATGTCTGACACACCCCGATGAATTTTATATGATGCTTTCAAACTCTAGATTTTACTACTATAGATTTTACTACTACTGCTTTATGTAGTTATTTAATTCTAAGGGTATATGATAAAATTTTCTTGCTTTCATGAATTGAACAAGTAAATTACACAACTACTTTTAATATAGGAGCCGAATAATATGAAATGGAGGGAGTAACAGTTATTAATTACCTCCTTCAAGCAGCGAATCAACACGTCACCAGGGTCACCCTTGAGCACCAACAAACGTGAACCAAGCTTCTTGAGGCTCAAATCAAGATCAACAAGGCTTTCAAGCAAGAACTGGATCCGGTTCAACCCGGATTTAGAGGAACCCGTAGAGAATGCAGTCGGGTCAGGCTCCATGTAGTGTGGATCAATAACGAAAACTGGGTACAGAAACTTCGACCCTTTGGCTGCATACTCCAATGCTGGATTATCATGGAGTCTCAAACCCTTCCTAAACCACATCAAAGAGTTCGAACCGCAAGCCGCCATTGATTCGTAAACAGACGTGGCAGATAATGGCTAAACCAACTACAGGCAGAAGAGAGATAGAGTCGCATGAAAACAGAGACAAATTTCAACGTATAAACGGTTAGCGGTTTCCCGCCATAAATGGGTTTTAATATAGTGGTACTTGTATAAAGGAGGGCCATTAACTAACGTGAGCTGGGTGCTATGTATTGGCGAAACAGAGAGCTATTTTTTCATTTTCATGAGGAAGTTATGGTTAGTACGCAGCAAGCGTAAGTTAAGGCAGAGCAGGAAGTATTGGCTGTAGAGAGACCACGTTGTTCTATGGGTAGGTAGGCTTTTTGATGAGGTGGATTAATTTGGATCCACAATTACCTAGTCTTGCAATTTAGGGCCATGATTTGACTTGAAAATTTATTTAAAGTTAGAAATATTGTTTCCATATATAATTTAGATTTTTCAAATTATATCTTTTAATCATAATAATTTATGAAATTATTAAAAAGATTTCAATCTTTATACGATCTCAGTTATCAAATGGGCAAATTATACTCCGTGAAAAAGATATCAAAATAGTTTACGTCATTGCATTAATAAATTACATATTTTCATATTCAATTTTATAGATAAATGTTAGCGATTTTATGTTATTACAACTTTAAAATACACATAATTTTACAAAGATTCACTAATAAATAATAGTGGTAAATAATTATTTTTAATATAATTTTTCGTTGCTAAGAAAATAAAATAAAAAATATATAATTCTTCAACATGGTATATACAATCTTTTAAGCTCCAGATTTCTTTTACAAAATTTATAATGATAGGTCTTTTTTAAAAAAAAAAAAAGTAAAATCACTATTTGCAAATTGAAATCCTATTTTTTTTTTTTTTTGGAGAATTAAGATTTACAATTGAAGTTGAAATTTTGTGTAGATTTCAAAGCAAAACTTGAAATTATGATCTCAAATCCTATAGTCAAAATTGTGGTTTACTTTTTTGAAAACGAAAATAATCATATTATCATAATTATTTTTACTTTTTTCTGAAAGAAAAATATAATTCTCTTACACATTTGGCTAATCTTTTTTTGGAGGAAAAATTTTGTACCTCTATAAATTGAGTATCTCCATCTCATATCACAATACAATAGAATCCACAATATAGTTGTTTTAAAGAATTTTGTTAGAGAAATTTTTTGCCCAATAAGTTTAATAATTTTCAATATTAGTTTTCAACATGTAAGTCAGTTGATCAAAATATATCAATAATTGTTATGGATAGTGAATGTTGATTACCACTAATATCCCACTTACGGTTAAGTGGAAGTTAGTCTCCACCACTTTATATAAATTAAAGTTATCAATTCATATTCCACCATGATATGATGGCTATAAATAGCCTACTGATGACAAAAAAACGAATATAAAAAAAAAAGATTAATACAAAAGATTCTCTCTCTTATTTTCTTTCTTATACTTTTATACATATATAGCCTCTTCCATCTTGAAAGAAGTAGTGGACAATTACTACAACTTTGATTATTCTTTATTTTGTGTGTGTTAATTTTGTTGCCTTCTTTACTTAATTTATATCGCGTTATCAGCACGAGCCTCTGCAAAATTATTCCGAAGGTATTTAAAGGTTAGTATTTTATTTTTTTTAAATAATGGCTAATATTTTCAGACGCGATTTTAGTGCCCTAGATATATCTTGTAAAACTTATATGTCCTGCGCACTAGACGCAGAAATACATCTAAATACAATGGGTCTGGCAGACACCATTAAAAATAACAATAAGGCATCTGAACAAGATAAGGCCAAGACCATGATATTTATTCGTCATCATCTTGACGAAGGGTTAAAAATAAAGTACCTCACGATCAAAGATTCTCTTACATTGTGGAACAATTTAAAGGAAAGATATGACCACCTGAAGATGGCCATACACCCACAAGCTCGTAATGAATGGACCTATTTGAGGTTTCAAGACTTTAAAAATGTAACTGAATCTAATTCTGCGATGTTTAGAGTTAAATCGCAGTATGACTTATGCGGAGAAAAGATCACAGATCATGACATGATAGAAAAAACACTTTCTACTTTTCACTCCTCGAGTATGGTCCTGCAGCAGCAATACCGAGAAATGAGTTTCAAAAAATATTCTGAATTAATTGCTCATCTTCTTGTTGCTGAACAACATAATGACCTTTTAATAAAGAGTAATGAAACTCGGCCTCCTAGTACTGCTCCATTCCCAGAAGTGAATGCTGCAAATTTTCACCCAACTTGGCGTGAAAATTTCTGACCCCAGTCGAGGTCGAGGTCGTGGTCGTGGTCGTGGTCGTGAAAGGTATTTCAATCAGGATAATCGTCTTGCAATAAACAATAAACCTTGGCATCAGCTGTACAAAAAGAGGGGTAAAGCTCCTGAAGTAGCACCAAGGACGAATCCTGAAAGTAAATGTTATCGATGTGGAGGAAAGGGGCACTGGGAGCGTGTCTGTCGTACGCCTAAGCATTTGGTAAAACTATATCAGGTGTCCCTGAAAAAGCCAGAAAATGATGTTGAAACAAACTTCCTCCTAGAAGATAATGTTGAGCCTATGGACTTGGAAATGTCAGATTTCTTTGCAGTTCCTGAAGAACAAGTAAATCACCCTGTAGGTGATAATAATGATATAATCCGATTAGGTTAATTTTCTGTTAAGTTTGTATTAGTTTATTTTCTTTTGTTTGTTTAAGTTAAAATTAATTTACATTTCTATTATCAATATTTTAATAATCTTATAAAGTTTATATAATATATTACGTGCTAGTGCCATAGTATAGTATTATGATCACTAAGTAATTTTGATTTTGTAGTACGCACATGAAGATTTAATAGTGTGAGCTATTTATATAATGTTATAGTACATAAATTATGCTAACGTTATGACTAGAATTATTTATTGCAGTAATGAATATTCATAGAAGAAATATTATGAAATTAACATGAGTAGTCAATAGATCATGTTATTACATACAATATTAAATATGTGTACTTTAGATGCACGTAGTTAGTAATAGCAAAACTATTATGTAATAGAGATGTTAATTGTTTAGAACACAGCTGCAATTAAAATATGGATATGAAAATAAAATAATGTGTAAATGAATGATATTATGTGCTAATTATATTATAATGTTTATATTTTTATGTTGAAGAAAATATGGATACTCCTCAAGTCTTATTTGGATCAATAATCGATCATGACGATAATTGTGTAATTGATAGAGGGACAACACATGCAATATTTAAAGATGAAAAATACTTTTTTCACTTACTCAGAAGAAGAGCAAATATTATAGCAATTGCTGGTAATTCAAAATTGATCGAAGGCTCCGAAAGAGCTACTATATTTCTGTCTAAGAGGACAAAACTAGTTATAGAAGATGCAATGTTCTCTTCTAAATCTCCAAGAAACTTATTGAGTTTTAAAGATATTCACAGAAATAAATATCATGTTGAGACAAGAAATTAAATGAATGCCGAATATCTTGGCATTACAATGAATGTCTCAGGTCAAAAACAAATGTTAGAGAAATTACCAGCTTTGTCTTCCGACTTATACTATGCCGAAATTAGTATAATTGAAGCACACTCTATCGTAAACCAGAAGTTTACTGATATATATACATTTGTGCTTTGGCATGGTCGAGTAGACCATCCTGGCTTAATAATGATGAGACAAATCATTGAAAATTCAAAAGGGCATCCCTTAAAGAACCTGAAGATTCTTACACTAGGTGAATTTTCATGTGTTATTTGCTATCAAGGCAAATTGATAACTAGGCCATCGCCACTGAAAGTTAGCGTCGAATCCCCTCAGTTTCTAGAACGTATACATGGGGATATATGTGGGCCTATTCACCCACCTAGTGGGACATTCAGATATTTTATGGTCCTAATAGACGCATCTTCAAGATGGTCGCATGTGTGCCTCTTATCATCTCGCAACCTGGCGTTTGCGAAATTATTTGCACAAATAATAAGAGTAAGGGCGCAATTCCCAGATTATTCTATTAAGGCTATTTACTTCGATAATGCTGAAGAATTTGCATCCCAAGTTTTTTATGATTATTGCATGTCAGTTGGAATAAAAGTTGAACATCATGTTGCTCATGTTCATACTCAAAATGGCCTTGCCGAGTCATTTATTAAGCGCCTACAATTAATAGCAAGACCATTGCTTATGAAAACAAAATTGCCTACTATTGTTTGGGGTCATGCTATCTTACATGCAGCATCACTTGTTTGTCTCAGGCCAACTCATTATAATAAATACTCTCCATTTCAATTGATTTTGGGCCATGAACCAAATATTTCCCATCTACGAATTTTTGGATGTGTTGTATATGTGCCAATTGCACCACCTTAGCGTACTAAGATAGACCCCCAGAGAAGGTTAGGAATATATGTGGGGTTTGAGTCACCCTCTATAATTCGCTACCTTAAACCATTGACGGAAGAATTATTTACTGCTCGATTTGTAGATTGTCGATTTGATGAAACAAAATTCCCGCAATTAGGGGGAGAAAAGCGTGAACTTAAAAGAGAAATTGAGTGAAAAGTTTCATCATTATCTCATTTTGATCCACGCACCCCCATATATGAAAGTGAGATCCGAAAGATCATTCACTTACAGAAATTAGCAAATCAAATGCCAGATGCATTTACTGATTTGAAAAGGATAACCAAGTCATATGTCCCTGCAGCGAATGTGCCTATCCGAATTGAAGTTCTAAAAGAACCATCTTTTACTGTAATAGCTTATGAATTCAAGCACGCCCGAAGTGTGGAAGGCCTTTGGGTTCAAAGGATAAAAATCTTAGAAAAAAAAAATGCGAAAAATGATAAAGATGGTATTTTAAAAGATTCTCCTGAAGAGACTCAAAATCTAATTGATCCTGATATTCCTGAAGAAATCAGTGAACCCGAGACTCAAGTGAATGAAGAACTTTCAATAAGTTCTACTACTGATGAGGTAAATTTAGATCGATCGAAAATTATGGTGGATAATGTTTTTGCATACAATGTTGCACTAAACATCATGCAAGATAATGAGGACCTTGAACCTCTATTTGTCGAAGAATGTCGATGAAGAAAAGATCGGCCAAAATGGCAAGAGGCGATTCAATTTGAATTGAATTCACCTACTAAACGGGAGGTTTTTGGGCCTATAGTCCAAACCCTAAATGGTGTAAAATCAGTTGGCTATAAATGGGTCTTCGTACATAAAAGAAATGAGAAAAATAAAATTATAAGATACAAGGCACGCCTTGTTGCACAAGAGTTCTCTCAAAGACCCGGTATTGACTATGAAGAAACATATTCACCTGTCATAGATACAATAACGTTTCAATACCTCATCGATCTAGCTGTACATAAAAATCATAAATTTCATCTAATGGATGTAGTTACAGCTTATCTTTATAGTTCACTTATAACGATATTTATATGAAAATACCAGAAGGATTAAAAATATCTGAAGTATATAGTTTAAAGTCTCGAAAATTATATTCAATCAGATTACAAAGATCGTTGTACGATCTAAAACAATCAGGACAGATGTGGTATAATCGTCTAAGTGAGTACTTGAAAAACAAAGGATACATAAATAATGTTATTTGTCCTTGTATTTTTATTAAGAAAATGGTGTCGGGGTTTGTTAGACTCGCCATTTATGTGGATGATATAAATCTCATCAGGACTCCAGAAGAGTTTCAAAAGACAATCGAATATCTAAAGAAAGAATTCGAAATGAAAGATCTTGAAAAGACAAAACTTTATCTTGGTCTGCAAATTGAACATTTAGCAGACGGAGTATTCATTTACCAAACTGCTTATACCCAGAAGGTATTGAAACTATTTTACATGGACAAAGCATATCCATTAAGTACTCGAATGGTTGTTCGATTACTTGAAGTAAGTAAAGATCTTTTCCAACCTCTGAAAGACGGTGAAGAGATTCTTGATCCTGAAGTACCATATCTTAGTGCTATTGGTGCATTTATGTACCTCGCTAATGCTACAAGGCCAGATATAGCATTTTCTGTTAATTTGCTAGCGAGGTATAGTTCTACCCCTATGTGAAGACAATGGAACAGAGTTAAACATATATTGAGGTACCCAAAAGGGACTATTGATATGGATCTGTTTATACTAACAAAATTTGTCTAGATCTTGTTGGTTATGCAGATGCAGGTTATTTATCTGACCCACATAAAGCATGGTCCCAAACAGGCTATGTATTTACATATAGAGGTACTGCAATATCTTGGCGATCGACAAAGCAGTCCATCGTTGCTACTTCTTCTAATCATGCTAAGATAATAGTCATCCATGAAGCAAGTAGAGAATGCATATGTCTGAGATCAGTAGTACACTCCATCAAAGAGAGATGTAGCCTAAAGCTTGACATCAAGGTACCTACAGTCATATTTGAAGATAATGCAGCATGTATAGCTCAACTAAAAGGAGGCTTTATAAAGGGAGATAGAACGAAGCACATTTCACCCAAGTTATTATTCACATATGACCTTTAGAAGAATGGTGATATTGATGTACAATAGATCTGCTCCAGTGACAATCCAACAGATTTGTTCACCAAATCTTTACCAATTTCAACCTTTGAGAAGATGGTATACAAAATTGGGATGCGAAGACTGAACCGGTTGAATCGGGGTCTTCATCAGGGGGAGTAAGAATATGCGTTATACTCTTTTTTCCTTAACCAAGGTTTTTATCCAACTGAATTTTTCCTGGAAAGGTTTTTACTGAGGCAGCATTCAAATGCGTATTCAGTAAATATTTCATAGGCATCCAAGGGGGAGTGTTATGGATAATGGATGCTAATTACCACTAATATCCCACTTATGGTTAAGTGGAAGTTAGTCCCCACCATTTTATATAAATTAAAGTTATCAATTCATATTCCACCATAATATGATGGCTATAAATAACCTACTGATGACAAAGAAATGGATATAGAAAAAAGATTAATACAAAAGACTCTCTCTCTTATTTTCTTTCTTATACTTTGATATATATATAGCCCCGTCCATCTTGAAAGAAGTAGTGAAAAATTACTACAACATTGATTATTCTTTATTTTGTGTGTGTTAATTTTGTTGCCTTCTTTACTTAATTTATATCAATAATATAATTTTTAATATGTTTTTATTGGTCATATAAATTTATCATCTTTACGATTTACAACCAATAGCTTCTACATGATGTCTTCTCAATTTCAAACTCAATAAGTGGTATCAGAGCCAACGATCCTATGGTTCAATGAGTTGATGATTTGATTGAAGACATGCTAAGATGAAAGTTGCAAGCAAGTTGACGATAGCGAAGATATTTTGTCAACAAAAAAAGTAAAAAAAATTACATGTGTAAATAACTGTCAATTATATTTTCAAAAATCTTGTTGCTACGTCTTTAAAAATAAAATTCACTTTTAAACCTGCAACGGACTCCAATATTTTTAACCTAAAAGGGCTCATATACTTTTAATTAAAAAAAAAAGGTCTATTTTTAAGCATGTCAAGCAATAATGATATATGAAGATCATGTGAAGAACGAAGATAATACATGTTAAGAAGGGGAATCAAGTAAAGTCAACAAAATCAAACCAAAAAGAAGAGATTTGTTAGTTTTTTTGTTCTGATTTTCTTATCAAAATTGAGTTTTACTTTTTTTAAAAGGAAAATAAACGTATTATCATAATTATTTTTACTTTTCATAAAAGGAAAATATAATTCTCATCCATATTTGGCTAACTTTTTCCTTGAAGGAAATTTTTTGTACCTCTATAAATTAAGGATCTCTGTCATACCCTAGCACAAAAGAATCCACAATATAGTTATTTAAAAGAGTTTTGTTTAGGAAAATTTTTCTCCCATATTAGTTTTCAACATGTAGACAGTTGACCAAAATACGTCAATAATATATTTTTGTGATGTTTTTATTCATCATTCGATGTATTATCTCTATGATTTGCAACTAATAGCTTTCACATTACGCCTTCTCAATTTCAAGTCGAACACTTAGTTCTACCTTATTGATTTAACCCCACCCCACTCTCGTTATTTTGATTGACTCTCATGCTAAAAATAGATTTTCAATTTTACTTGTTCATTTTACTAAATCAAAGAAATATTTTATTATTTTTCTTTCAATACTATCATTATCATTAAAAAACTACATAAAATAAGCGTTCACTTTCAGTTGTCACACTTTTCGTCACGAAAGTCAATTAATACATTTTAGGAGCTAAATTGAATTATTAATTTAATAGTTTGAATTTAAAATTTAGATGTTCAAAAAGTATGTGAGTTATACTGTAAGTTGCAATCCTTCTCATATTAATATGATAAAAAAATATATATTTTAAATTATTGATCAAAATTTATGCGGTTTGATTCTCAAGAAGCCAACATGTAACAAGTAAAAGTTCAAAGAGGGACGAGTAGTCAAAATTCATGCGATTTAATTCTCAAGAAGTTAACATGTAACAAGTAAAAGTGTAAGGAGGGGCGAGTAGTCAAATTTAAATTTTTAAAATATAATTAATAAAATTTATTTAGTAAAATAAACCCGTAATAATATTTTATTAATGAAAATGCCATATCATATGGAACAAATAAAAAATAGAGAGTATACTAGTTATATGTGCGAGGATTTCGTGGGTGCACCATTTAATTGGTACCCTCGTATTTTATTTTGCACGAAATAGTTAATACTTGTGTACTATTCTGTTCACGCAGTCGGAAAAAAATATCTTTCATAAAAATATAATAAATAATTTCAAGTGGAGTATTTGTGTGTTTTATATATATATTCAAATATCATTCGATTCGTCGATCCTCAAAAAGAATATACCTATATCAAATTTGTTGGCTTAATGGAGAGACTTCTTCAATGTTCTAGACTTTATTTTCTTTCTTCTTCTTGCTTCACTTCATAATAGTGTACATGTCCCCGTTGTTGTGTGATAGAAGAGCTATTTGCATAGAAGTATATGAATTGTATGATAGTAGTATTAATGTCTTCAAAATAAAATTGGTCTTGAATTTGCTATTTATTTCCTGTATATGCTAAATTGTACTAACTAAGATTTGGATAAAATGTCAATCTATGTTGTGTTAAATTATAAAGGTAAAAAATCTTTTCAAATTCTATGATTAATTACTTATTTATGTATAAAGTTATAACTGAAAGAATTCATAAGGGCTATAAACTGTAACCAATAGAATAATTAATTTTATTACTGGAAGCCTATGTTAATGTCAGTGGCTCCATTATACGTATAGTATACTGCTCCTTCTGAAAAGGATGCAATTATTATTTATTTAACATGAAAAATGAGAAGAAAATATCAAAAAATTAACAAAATAGATAAATAGGAATGCTGACCATTAAGAGATGTCACGTCATCATCGCTTCTATATTCTTTTAGTACGTCCACGCTTCTACATTCTTTTATTATTATATATTGATTGATTCGAAAAAGGACCAAAAGTACCACTGCTCTATATCCGAAATTGAGCAAAAATATCTTTTGTTAGTTTTTTTATTCAAAAATATTCCTCTATAACGGAATAACACCAAACAAGTCATATGGATAAGAAAATGTCGCATCAGTAGAAAATCATCCTATTTAATTGTCCATCACACATTCATACATATTAATTGGCCAAAAAAATAAAAAAGAAGCGAATGTACTGCAACATTAGAAAGATAACCAATTTTACGAATGCCAATAATTATAGCAACAATAGAGAAAAAGATATATATAACATTAAGGGGATTAGAGGTTATATTCATGCTGAAAAATTGTCCCCGGAGGTGGGAATCAAGTTAAACAACATATTGGAGCTCTTTCCTTGCCATGTTTTTCCTTTGCACAAAAATGATGTAATACACTACTTCAAACCACATTTGTTCTTCAATTACCTACTTCACAGCATGCTTCTTCAACTAAGTAACCCTTACACTCCAACCACAGGATGGAATCACCGGTCCCGGAAAAATTAAAGGACTTTCAAACTTACAAGGCAATTAGGATTTCCAACTTATGGAATAAAGGCAAATTACTGATACATGGGCAGACAGTCTTAATAATCAACCATAGAAAAAGTATAAAAGTCACTTTACAAGATAAAGTACAAATAATGAAAAAAACGTAACATTAAGGGCTCACTGCAGTGCCCGTTGGGCCGAAAAGCTCAAACTCCATTGGTGGGGTGCGCCAGGCCCAAGCAATAGTGCAACGCATGGGCGACGCGCAAGAGCCCAGGTAGCAAGCTACCTTGATGGACTCTTCCCCTCAAAAAATTGAGTTAATATCGTGTGGACCAATGGCCCACATATCAGATATTAAACTGATAAGAACAGATACTACACTTGATCTTAGCCAAAAGGCCGAGAAAGGTATGAATTTCTATGAGCCCCGTTTGGCCCTTTAGTACCCTGCAGCTTTCTTGTTTCTGCAGTTGCTTCATCGATGTGGGAGTTGAGCAAAGGCAAAAAGTATTCACTTGCACTAATAAAGTATGTCCTTGGAGAACATTAGGATTCCTTTGAACTTAGGCACTTGACTCTGTGAACAACTTAATTAAAATCATTTCAATAATTAAGTCTAGTAAAAAATGTGATTACGGAAACCTATAATTTCGTTTATGGAGACAACACGAATCAAGTTAAGAATACAAACAAATACTCCCTTCAATCCAAAATAATTAATGTTTTAGACTTGTTTATGCGAGGTCTTGAATTCATCTGCAATCCTTTCGCAACCTTTACTAATGTTTTTTCTTCTGTAATTTTTACTTTGGAACGAAATTTAAAACAATTTTGCGTCTCATCTCACTCTTCTTACATTTGTTATTAACTTTTTAGGCATTAAACTCCTGTCTAGACCCAAATTCCCTTTGAAAATCTTTCTTTTTTTTGGGTAAGAGTATTTATATGTATATTATAGCACATTAAGAGGTTACAGATAGTTGTTCACTATCAGAACTAGTGATTATAGACAGATTAAAACAAGGTAACTATTATACGTAGACACAAACATTAACTTGATTGGTGATATTTCTTCCTGATCTGCTTCCACTTTTTCTTGACAGACTCTTGATGGAATTAGCATGATAGAGGGCTGGTTACATGCTGCTAGATCAGATCTTTGCCAGGCCAAAGCATTTGCTACTTCCTTAGCTTATATAAAGTTATTCCAGGACTACTAAATTTTCCAACATCTTAAATAGGAAGCTCCAAGATGCACTAATAGAATCGTAAATAGGTTGAAATAGCTTAGTGAAATTTGTTCTTCTTTCGGGTTTACCTTTCGTAGGTAAGACAACTGTAATCCTTGTGAAGAGCTTCCAGTTCAGCTAATGTCTGACTTTGGAGAATTGCTTCTTTTACGGAGCCAGTGAAGACAAGGATTGGTTGTCTTTCAAACATCGGATTTCGAGTACTAGCCAAGAAGAAAAACTGTCATCTCAGCCATATCCATTTGGGAACAACACCTCCAAAACCGCCTGTAATTTTCTTTCCACAGTAAGCACCATTAGTGTTTAGCTTTATATATTCCTGGAATGGGAGGAATCCATTTGATAAGAATTTATGACCGACTACTCAATATTATATTGTTGCATAAACAAACAATCCATCTGAAAGTCCACATAGAACACCTCAAGACATCTAGAATGAGACTCAGTTTATCCTCCATGTACTATTCGTATCTTATGTTAAATATGATCACTTATTAACTTGTCTAGTATTATGTAATCGAAAATCCATCTTAAGATTCATATTTATACGACATTCATCTTGTGACAGGGAAGGGGGGGAAACTGTATAATGTATTTACATTCAAATTCAATGCATATGGTCACCACCATCACCATTTGCTCTTCACATCACGGTCCAACATTTTCAATTCAAAGGATAACATATCAGTGAATAGCTTAGTTTCAAAAATAACCATCAGACACTTTAAACCGGCAAACGGATAAAGCGTGCATGACTACATTTTGGATCCAATTCAAAATCTGACACCATATCAATGATAAGAGATTGAACAGCAAATGTATCAACCTGAAATTTGATAGTGCACATGCGCTTGTAACTACAGGTCCAATACAACGACTTTTTATTAATGAAGCATGGCAGTAAATCCATATAATTGTCCAGCTGTGCTTTAGAAATTGCTTTTTGAAGACATTGAAACCTATTCCTTCTTGGTGGGTTGCCAGGATTGGTACCTAGTCCAGTCTCTCTGTCCAGGATTTAAAGTGTGTCCCTTGGAGTGATATATGTATGCATCGCCTTCACCAGAAACGTTTTCCTTGTGCTCAATCCCGTACCTCTGTGGTTTCAGCAGTAGCAGCTGCATGCCATGTAATATAATAAGAATTCTGAAATGTAGTATGCATGTAAGGAAACTTGTCAGGGCTTACTTCATCTCCGGTGTGATCAGTGATGTAATGGAGCCAGCCATGCCATTCTGGTGGAACTTGTGAAGCATTGTAACGATCCTTCTGCGCATACTCCACCCACCGGTGTCTTCCTATATAATCATGTCAACAGAAGATGCTTTTACTTGAGCAATCATAAAATTAAAATAAACGAATAAATCACTGAGGTCAAAGGTCTCCCAAATTTGGGTTACAGGCATTATTCCCTATATTCCCACTATACAAGGGGATTACGCGCAATGTAACTCCAAACTATCACCCTTAAGGTTATCCATTGTGTCTAGAATTTGAAACGTAGTCAAGCCTCCCATTACGACCTGGAAAGCATGTCTAACTATGCCAAAACACTTATTTCACACAGAGAGACAAACAAGCCTCCTGTAAAGTTAACATCCTCGACCAAGAGAGATTAATAGAATACACATAATGAAGCAGACCATTTGAACCGCACTAAGTTCTGTAACCATAAAGTGTCTCTTTGAAAAAGTAGCAACTCTTGCTTGTAGATAATGCAACAGGTGGCAACAACTACTCAGCAAAGCCTCCTGTAAAGTTAACATCCTCGAACAAGAGAGATTAATAGAGTACACATAATGAAGCAGACCATTTGAACCGCACTAAGTTCTGTAGCAATAAAGTGTCTCTTTGAAAAAGTAGCAACTCTGGCTCGTGTATAGTGCAACAGGTGGCAACAACTACTCAGCGAATAAAGAGCAAGAGGCCTTTGCTCTTTTACCTCGAAGAAGGGGAATATAACCTTCTTACACGTGGCTACATAAAGCATTTCCTCTGATCGTATTGAGGGGAAAATATAGTAGCATAAGATTTTACAACCCAAATGATACAACCCTCAACTTTTAAGTGATACCCAGGAAACCCATAAAATTGAAGATACATTCTGTGGCACTCGTATCAAATGATTAAGACACAGGAAAGTAGTTACCAACCAGATTGTGTATCCCCTAGCTTCTCATAGTATTTGTTACCAAATTTATCCACACCAACAAGTGTTGCACCTATGTTGTGGATCTTGGTTTGCCTGAAATAAACAAGAAACAAATAGTATTTTAGATGGACAAATTTAAGAAATCGCTTTAACAAGAGAGAGAGGTAGCAAGGTCTTTCAATGGTCTCACTGATACCTAACTGAGAAATTTTTTTTAAGAAAAATTATTGTCTTACCCAGGCATGTATCTTACTGCTGCCTTGTAAGCATGAAAAGTAATGAGTTGGATAAAAAATCTTAAAATCTAAACCAAAGAGGCAAACGAGAGTGAGACCATAAAAATTTTCTGCTAATTATGATGTTTCTTTAGCATGAGGAAACAAGTTGAGAGCTCGGGTCGAATCGTTATTAACCCGAGCTCCTAGAATTGAAATACGGCTATACGAATCCTCCCCGGCCATGTTTCTCCATTTAAGATCAATCCATATCATCCGCATACCAAATGAAAATAAAAAGTGAAAAATAAGTTAAATATATGTAAGGAAAGAATTATACTTGAGAATCGCACCCCATGTTATATCAATATGGTCATTTTTTGCAAGAAACTGGTTATTAATAACAAAATATCAAGAGAACCAAAACCGGGAAAAGCAGACAACAAGTGTTTACATCCTCTTCCAATCTCCTACTTAAAAAAAAACATGCTCATAGCACATATATAAGTGCATCACATGGCTTTTAACAAATCCAGATGTGAAGACTATAGTTGTTGATGCAACTAGATTCAAAATCCATATCAAGTTTCAATAGCTTCTATCAATTGACAGCATATATTGGGTAAAATGTTTTCAAGAGATGATGCTGAAGACTTATCATAAGAGGGAGGTCATGTGCTTAGACGTACATTCTGGGCTAGCTTTGTAGAAAAGGAAGCTTCATATCTCTTAAGAAAAGAATTTTTTATAGAAATCTTCTTCTGAAGATATAAATGTTTATGGAGAGATGCCAGTCATTCGGACAAATGGAACGTATTACTGGAGGTCTGTAAAACAAAGTTTTAAAAGGGTTCTCCTAAAATTAATTTAAAAGGGGATTGTCCCTCCCAATACAACCCAGAGTCCCGGATTATAAGATTATGCATGCAATATTAAAGAGAAAAAGATTTTACCAAAGAGAAAGTAAAAATAACTGCAATTTCTGCACTACTCTAACTAGTGGGGATTTTTCCTATGCCTTTGGCATTGTTTGAAATAAATGTTCTGAATCTGAACCTGGTGTTTTAGTTCCAATCTATTTTCTGACAATGCAAGATTTCTTTAGCACCTCACCTCATACGCTCATGTCTCCATTTGCAAGAATTTCAACTCAGACCTTGTTGGTGGTTGCTGACACCAGTAGTTGGAGTGTGTGAGAGTAAAAACCTTGAGAAACTAGCCAAATTAAAATTTTCTGACAATTGCAAGAAAATAAGTTTTCTTATTATATGATGAGATTCTAAAGTTACAGCATGTTTCTACCAAAGCAAATTTTCCTCAGGACTTGAAACCTTCGCAACTGATGAGAAGAACTAAGGATAAGAAAGAGAGGATCAAAATAGTTAATTATGAAAACAAAAGAATATAAACTTTCCAAGATTTACATGTACAACGCCAATGGACCTCATAGGACTTCGTTCATAAAAGAGTTAGCTACCTAGATTTTTTTAGAAAAAAAGAAAAATCAGCCTCAACAATGAAGTCAACCCCCTAACATGGAGCTGATAGAAATCAAAAGAGATACATGCTTGACATGATCTTGATATAAGCAAGATGAACATAGAAAAGAGAAGAACTTAAAAGCTTGGATACCATTAGAATGAGTTCATTTCCCTTGAGATTGTCTTCTTGTCTAATAATATTTAACCAAGTAACAGCTCTAAATCCGCTCATTTCATCAAAAAAATGGACAATCAACTAACTATTACATACTAAGGAGAATATCTAGTTCAGCAATAAAAGAACTACAGAAAATCTATTTGTTTTTATAACTAAGAAAATCCCTGAGGGCCAGTGCACACTGTTTGAAACTAGCTGGATAATGAGTCTGCCCATCTACCCTTCTCCACTTATATACCAGGTTTTTATCAGCGGCAGGGTTCGAACTTGTGATATGTGCCTAACCCACACATCACTTGTTGCAATCTTACCACTAGATCAAAATTGGGGCAGAAAAATGGAAAATATTTCAAGCAGTGATGAAATAAACAATCACAGTGAGATCTTTTCCCATACTTGAAAGATGCAATGACCAGTCAAAGACTTTTGCAACTGCTTGATACTAGCTAGGTTAATAAATTTTACTTCTGTTCCTCTCTAATAAAAACACACAAAAGTTACTCTGTGCATCCTGAACATGTGATCGTCAATTGTAGCAGAGCCAGGTAAAAACAAGACTTCGCCACCGAAAAGTTTTAAATTCCCTATCATGACTTCATGTCAACTTCTTAGCTCAAGTCAACAAAAATTTAGGCAATCAAAACCAAATAAATGGAATGAACAATTTTTTTCAACAGTTTGACATCAATACTATAGATGGTAACAAGTACAGCTAACAACACCATAGATCACAGAATAGTTCCATGTACCTTATTTTATTAAGTTCATTATGTAACCTCATATGGACCGGAAACTCTGTATTGAACAAGTTCATAAAGATGAACAAGTCAACCCCCTAACTTACCCCCATTGACAAATGAACCATTTAGTTATGAATTCATCATTTCAAGGGTGGTTAACCAAAAGTGGTGCAATCTTTTTACAGAACTTAATCAGAAAGAGAGCTAAAAATGGTACTTACAGAAGATTTCCATCCGGGAGACACCTCCTGGTAAAATGCAAAGATGGAAGAAGTAATTAGCTGAGACTTTGACACTAATGACATCACATAAAAAACAAGAATGTAAATGTTTTTAAATAATGACAGTGACTGAGCACCAAGCAAGTATGTTTAGTTTGGTCGTAAAAAACTAATGCTCCAAAAAGCTAGAATCAATCATAATATCCAATTTACTTTGGTTACTTCAAGAACAGAACTAAGTCAGTTTAAACTGGTTATAGTAACAATAGCTCCTTAATCCAAAACTAGATGGGATTGATTCAAGTTGGTTATTCACACACACAAAAAAAAAAAAAAAAACTATAAAGATCAGAAGTTTGCTGAAAACATGGGATTATAACTTTATCACATGTCATTATGCACAATAATAATGAATCGAAAACACCAAAACATTGCACCCAAGGGTGTGGTCTAGTGGTCAATGAAATAGGTGAGACCATGAGGTCTCAAATTCAAATCCCAGCAGAGACCAAAGAAAAATAGTAGGTGATTTCTTCACATCTATCCTATTCTTTATGGATATAGAGATACCTAGTACCTATTGCTAGTGGGACGAGGCAGGTACCCAGTGAAATTAGTCGAGTTGTGGGCAAGCTTGACTCGGACACCACACTTATCAAACAAAACAAAAAGCATTTTACCAGAAACATTTCATGTTATGTAATCGTTCAGACATCAGACCATTTAATATAATAATTGATTTCATTTCATGTTATGTAATCGTTGAGAAATCAGAGCATTTAATATAATAATCGATTTCATTCCAATATTATCTAATTGTTCCTGTTATTTCACTTTATTTATTTATTACTTTATTCCGCTAGCATCTGGGGTGCTTGAATATTGGTTGCATTTGGTGCTTTGCGTGTGCCGTTTATTGTTATTGGATTACTGTTGTTTTTAATCTTCGTTGTACTTTGTGTTGAGTAGTTAGTGGCTTGGGGGCTCATGGTGGTTTAGGGTCATGTCCTGGGGGTCATAGGGGGCTGGTGTTGGGCTAGGTTCGAGATGCGGAGTGCAAGGTATTAAGGGAGGGGACAAAAGAGGTGATAGTGTGAGGGTAGGGTCGTGGAACATTGGGACCCTGCAGGGTAAGTCAATAGAACTGGTTAAGACTCTTAGGAAGAAAAAGATTAATATTGTGTGTGCTCAGGAGACCAAGTGGGTAAGATTAATATTGTGTGTGCTCAGGAGCCCAAGTGATAGGTTCCAAGGCTAGGGATGTACATGGATACAAGTTGTGGTATTCAGGTAGTGATAGGCGTAGGAATGACGTAGGTATCTTTGTGGACGAAGAGCATAGGGAGTGGGTAGTGGAGGTTAAAAAAATTAGTGATAGGGTTATGACAATCAAGTTGGACTTGGGGGGGTTTACTTTGAACATCTGTAGTGTGTATGTGCCTCAGGTGGGCCTGGACGAGGAAGAGAAGAAGAGTTTTGGGGAGGGTTTGGATGAGGCGATTAGAGGCGTGCCTAGTTCGGAGAAGATTTTCATAGGTGGGGATTTCAACAGGCACATCGGGTCTTCACCGTTAGGGTATGATGATGTGCATGGGGGCTTTGGGTTCGGGGTTAGGAACGATGAGGGAGCTGCTCTTTTGGATTTTGTGAGGGCCTTTGGGTTGGTGGTAGTGAATTCCAGCTTTTCAAAGAAGGAAGAGCACTTGGTTACTTTCCGTAGTAGGATAGCCAAGACTCAAATTGACGTTTTGCTGCTTAGGAAGGGGGATAGAGTTTTGTGTAAGGATTGTAAGTAATCCCGAGTGAGAATCTTGCGACCCAGCATAGACTCCTAGTGATGGACTTAGGTATCAAGAAGGGTAAGACTAGGCGGGCTCGGAAGGGTCGGCCTAGGGTTAGGTGGGGTAGCCTGACTCCGGTTAGTGCTTTGGAGATAGGGGCGAAGTTGGAGGGGTTGGAGGTGTGGGAGGGCAGGGGGGACGTGGATAGTATATGGGATAGGGCTGCTGGTTGCATCAGGGAGGCTGCTAGAGAGGTGTTGGGTGTTTCGAGGGGCGGGTTTGGACGGTATTGGGGGGATTGGTGGTGGAATGAAGATGTTAAGAAGAAGGTCGAGATGAAGAAGGCGGCTTACGCTAAGTTGGTTGAGAGTAAGGAAAAAGAAGAGAAGTGGGTGAGCAGGGAGGAGTACAAGGTAGCAAAAAAGGAGGCTAAGTCAGCAGTCACGACTGCTAAGACAGCAGCTTTTGAGAGTTTGTATAAGGGGTTAGAGGAGAAAGACGGGGAGACGAGGATGTTTAGGCTTGCCAAGGTTAGGGAGCGGAAGGGTCGTGATCTGGACCAGGTGAAGTGCATTAAGGAAAGGATGGCAGAGTTTTGGTAGAAAACGACCTCATTAAGAAAAGATGGCAGTCATATTTTCATAGGATCTTGAATGAGGAGGGGGACAGAGGTGTGGTGTTAGGGGAGTTGTAGCATTCCGGGGAGAGTCGCGACTTTGGCTTTTGCCGGCGCTTTAAGGTAGATGAGGTCAGTGAGGCTATTCGCAAGATGCGAAGGGGCAGGGCGATGGGGCTCGACGAGATTCCGGTGAATTTTTGGAAGTTCTCTGGCGGTTCAGGATTGAGGTGGCTGACCAACTTGTTTAACAATATTTTCAAGTCAGCAAAGATGCCTGAGGCGTGAAGATGGAGCACTATAATTCCTTTATATAAGAACAAGGGTGACATTCAGAGTTGCAATAACTATCGGGGTATTAAGTTGTTGAGTCACACGATGAAAATTTGGGAGAGGGTGGTGGAGCGGAGGTTGAGGAAGTTTGTGTTTATCTCGGAGAATCAATTTGGTTTTATGCCTGGTCGCTCCACGACCGAGGCAATTCACCTTGTGCGGAGACTAGTAGAGTAATACAGAGAGAGGAAGAGGCTGGTGTTTATTGACTTGGAAAGGGCGTATGACAAGGTTCCTAGGGAGGTCCTGTGAAGATGCTTGGAAGCGAGGGGGGTCCCAGTGGCGTACATCAGAACGATTAAGGACATGTACGAGGGAACAAGGACACGGGTAAGGACAGTGGGGGAGATTCGGAGCATTTACCGGTCTTGACAGGGTTACACTAGGGATCAACTCTTAGTCTGTTTTTATTCGCTTTGGTGATGGATGTGTTGACGCGAAATATACAAGGCGAGGTGCCTTGGTGTATGCTTTTCGCGGATGATATAGTTTTGATTGATGAGTCGCGACAAGGGGTTAATGATAAGTTGGAGGTTTGGAGACAAACACTGGAGTCCAAAGGTTTCAGGTTGAGTAGGACCAAGACAGAGTACTTGGAGTGCAAGTTTAGTGACTCGAAGCAAGAGGAGGAGGTGGTAGTGAAGTTGGATTCTCACGAGGTTTGCAAGAGGGATAGTTGTAAGTATCTCGGATTTATGATCCAGGGTAATGGAGAAATAGATGAGGATGTCTCTCACCGTATTGGGGCAGGTTGGATGAAATGAAGGCTCGCTTCGGGAATTTTATGCAATAAGAAGGTGCCCCCAAGCTGAAAGGCAGATTCTATAGAGTTGCAATCCGGCCTGTAATGTTGTATGGAGCGGAGTGTTGGTCGGTTAAGAATTCTCATATCCAAAAGTTGAAGGTGGCGGAAATGAGGATGTTGCATTGGATGTGTGGATTCACTAGGGCTGACAGGGTTAGGAATGAAATTATTCGGAAGAAGGTGGGAGTGGTATCAGTGGAGGATAAAATGCGGGAAGTGAGGTTGAGATGGTTTGGTCATGTGATGAGGAGAGGCATAGATGCCCCAGTTCGTAGATGTGAGAGGTTGGTTTCCAACGGGGTAGGGGTAGGCCGAAGAAATATTGGAGAGTAGTGATTAAACGTGACATGAAGAAGTTACAGCTGACTGAGACATGACTCTGGATAGGAAGATTTGGAGGAAAAGCATTAGGATAGAGGGCTAAGGGTGTGGATGAGTCATAGTCAGTAATTAGGTGGACTTTGATGTCCTCGGTTTGACAATGTGCAATTTGTTGTGGATGTCGTATGAATGTTATTTTATGGTGTTCTATGCTTTTGTCTACTGCCTTTTATCTTGAGCCAGGGTCTATCGGAAACAGCCTCTCTACTTCTTTAGAGGCAGTGGTATGGACGGCGTACAATCTACCCTCCCCCGACCCCACTTATGTGGGAATATACTGGGTTTGTTGTTGTTGTTGTTGTTGTTCCTGTTATTTCAATTCCAAACGAACTCATTTTCAACAAAACTACTAAGGGTAAACCAAACAACAGATATTCCAAACCCTCTCATTCTCAAACTTGAGCTTACAGCGGGAGATTGAATGGGGATAATCAACACAAAAAACGAATTCATAATCAGATATACGGAATCAAATTGATAAAAATTGCAAATCAGATTATGCAAAATTGCATAATAAAAGGGAAGAGAACTAACAGGTATCCTTCTTGTTTGAGCTCCCTGACGAAATTTCCGATGCCTTTTTCCTTGATCGACTGGAAAATGCTCCTTACTACCGACGCCATTTCTCTTCTCTTCTCTGAATTTCTGTAAACAGACGCAGAGATTTCCTTACTACGATGAAAATCGGTATGGGTTACAGATCCGAGATACTGACCCGCTTCGAATCCTTTTGGAGACAATTGGGCTGGCTAGTTTTTGGGCAGCTAATTGGTACTGAGGAGAAAATTAGTACACTTTTGGTCCTCAAAATTTTGAAAAAAAAAAAAAAAAATTAGCGTTGGAAATAGAGTCTGAGTTGTGTTTTGAACTTTTCTTAGACTTTTGGGATAAAAGTTAAATTGTTATGAAATAATAAAGAACAAGAAAGAAAGAGTCGACAAAACAGAAAAAGTAATTCTTATTTCTTCTCTTTGAGGATGAGAGATCATCAGATTGTAAATACAATGAATAAAATCCTCTATTTATAGAAAAAATTTACCCCTAGTCTAAGTAAAAAACGGATGTTTCAAGTCCTAATAGATACCAAAGTAGATCTTGATAGATATTCATTATAATGTAAATACATTTATAACACTCCCCCTTGAATGTCTAATTGGCAGATAATGTGCCTCGTTAAAACCTTACTAGAAAAAACCTAATAGGAAAAAAAATTCAGTGAAGAAAAAAGAGTACACATCTCTAATAATACGCATTTCGGCTGCCTCATTAAAAACCTTACAAAGAAAAACCAGTGGGACAAAACCTCATAAGGAAAAAAGAGTACAACGCGTATTAACTCCTCTAATGAGAACATCCTTGACTTTTGCATCTCGATCTTGTGCAGCATCTTCTTGAAAGTTGCAATTGGAGAAGATTTGGTGAATAAATCAATCACATTGTCAGTTGAACGAATCTGTTGCACATTAATGTCATTATTCTTTTGTAGCTCATGTATGTAGAAAAGTTTTGGCAAAATGTACTTTGTTCTATCTCCATTTATGAATCCTCCCTTAAGATGTGCTATGTATGTTGAATTATCTCTGTATAAAATTGTGGGTAGATTGTCATATTTCACACCACATTTTTCTTGAATGAGATGTATCATGGACCTCAACCATACACATTATCGGCTTGCTTCATGAATAGCTATTATCTTAGCATGATTCGATAAAGTGGCTACGATAGACTGCTTTGTATATCTCTGAGATATAGCAGTACCACCACATATGAACACATAGCCTATTTGAGATTGAGCTTTATGCGGGTCAGATAAGTACCCATCATCAGCATGACCAATAAGATCGGGACTGCAATCTTTAGAATAAAACAAGTTCATGTGTTTTATCCCATTTTGATGTCTCATAGTAGGAGCAGAAATATACCTTGCTAACAAATTGACTGAAAAGGCTATAGGCCTTGTAGTATTTGCAAGGTACATGAGTGCATCAATTGCACTAAGATATGGTACTTCATAATCAATTCAATTCGATATATTTTAAATTTCAGCAAATAATCTATTGCTTTGAAAACTCTCCAAGAGTTTCAATGATGTTCAAGCAATAAACTTATATAATATAAGGATTATAAATAAGTTTCCCAGGAACTTTTATATGCTTCAAGCAGTTTGAATCCTTAAAAGTTTTCACATAAGTTTTGTCAAGTGACAATATTCAACATTTCATGAGTAATATCTTCAAGTGCCTGGACTGCAAATCAAATAAGTTTTATGCTTACCAAAATGCATCCTTTCATGTCACTTGATAAATGTTTCTACGTCAGCATTCTTAAATAAATGTAGAATTCAGATCCCCGTAATCTTTCACAATATTGCGCTAATATTGTGTCAAAGATATTGATGATATATCATTTTGTATCGGCTCACAATGCGACATAACATTTTGAAATCTCTTCACTTCATTATTTTCAGGCACATGAACCTTACATAAGGTTTCATGAAGTGTTATGTCGTAGGCTCTTCAAGAGTTCATTGCCTTCTTATTATGATTATTTGCTCCTTATTTTTCAAGGACTATTTCATTTGAAACCGATTAGTCTATCACCCTTTACGCATGTATAGACTTTGTCCTTTAGGAACACAAAATAAGAGCACTTGCGCTTAATATGAGATGCTTTCGGCATTTGACTTGAATTATCTTTTGGATGAGGATATGATAATAATTCCTAACATATTTCATAGCGCTTATAATCTCCCCCTTATGTTAGGAAAACTAACATACATCCTCTACTTCTTTGAGGAATCCATCTTTGTGCATTATAGTATATTCATTAATCGTATACCGCACATCAAAATTATTAGATGGAATAATTAGTTCCCGACCTTAAACCAATTGAGAGGAAAAAAATAATCATAATTTACTGGTCTAATGCATACAAATGCTATTGCAATATATCATATTTTAGACCAATACATGAAGTTTTGTTCTCATTAATAGTGGTTTAGGTATTTATCGAAGACATTCAATGCCAAACCATTATCATCAAGATAACTTTCTTGATTACACAATCTGAAAATTATGTTCTTAACTCAATTTTATTGAGCAAGCAACTTTATGAATGTCAAACTATAGGTTGACAATGAATGTCGTACATGTGATCATCTCATTGATGTATCTTTTCAACATATCACATGATAGATGAACGGGCCCTCATTCACCTTTTATAATTTTCATATTTGAAGGGATCCAATCCCAATATTAGTTAGTCCAACCAACTTATCATGAGAACAAACGACATAAACAATTCTTGAAGAATCTTCTAGTTCTTCAATGCATGCACATCTTTGAGATGTCACAATCGTTCATATCAATTTATGAACTTTTATTCCAGTAAACTCCAAATTTACCATGACATGTACTTTTTCTTTAGTAAATTTCAGATTTACTATTACATGAATAAATTTCAGATTTACTACTTTAGAAGTAGATTTCAAAATTATTCAACCTCTTCCAGAGGTAAGTTGTAATACAATCACAATCAAGTGCCTGTTTGCATTAATAAGTTTCTCATTCCCCAGAAATGGAATATAGCAAATCGAGGCATACATTTGATATAGAGAAATTTTTTTTCTCTCAAGCATATCCTATAATCATATAAACATGTGAAAATATCATCACTTTTGATGATCATTATCATATTGTCCCTCCACACGTATATTCGTGCATTCAATCACTTGTCTTCTTTCAGACATATTATGCACTGCTACCACATACACCTCAAGAATAAAGTAAATTGTCATATGTCAGACTTATCATATATTGTTACCACATTCACTTCATGGAATGGAGCATATTCAATGAAATTTCATGACTTTTCATCAAACACCCATTATTTTGCCTTAGCCATCACAATATCATCAATATGATGTATTGATATTCAAACTTAATATTTGATCCATATAAAGACGTCTTAGGCATGAATCGATGGGACTTGAACCCAACATATTATCATTCTTTTTAATAATATTGTTCTTGAGGAATTATTTAAAATATAAATGGTTCCAAACCAATTATTTTTTCTCAAATTCAATAATAATTATATTAGTAGTAGCAAAAGAAAGATAACATAAAGAATTACTAACCTTGAAATCCTTCGGATTTATAATCTCACCTTGTTTGACAGAGTCTCGTGCTGATAACGTGTTATAAAATAATAAATAACAAAGAAGAAGAGTAGAGAGAAAAGAGAGAGTAATTATTATTTCTTCTTCTCTTGAGGGGCGAGAGATCATCAGATTGTAAATACAATGAACAAAACTCCTATATTTATAGGAGAAATTTACTCTTAGTCTGAGTAAAAGACGGATGCTTCAAGTCCCAATAGATATCAAAGTAGATCTTGATAGACATTCACTATAATGTAAATACATTTATAACATAAATATAATTTTATGCTCTTAATTTTAAAAATTTTTAAAATCATCGAACTTAATTAATTTACTTATAAGATATAATCAAATATGAGAAAAGATAATAATATTGTCTTTGTTGTTGGTATTGCATAAAGAGTCATAAGAATAGATTGTTTAAGATTTTGTTGTATCATAAGGAGATTTTGATCTGAAAAAAAATAAAGTTGTTTTTAGTTTTGAGATCTTTTATCGTTAAAAGTAGAAGGAAGTGAGCAATGTGGTAATTAGACATTTAACTTTGGTTGTTGGTTGTAATTAATAGGATATTTTTATAAAAATAAGTAAAAGGGCCATTTATAACAATACATAAAGTTGTAATTGAAGATGACTTTTTCAAAAATAATTTGAAATTGAATTTAAATTTCTCATGCCCAAATACCCTACTTTCCACTAAAGTAAAATAATTTTTGGAAGAAAAAATGAAAAAATTATGGCCAAACGAATCCTTAGATAAGTGTTGATTTGGATTGATTTCTGACTTTTGACTCATACTTTATTTGAATGGTGATTTTCATGGTATGGTTAGTAAAAGAATCATATTTATTTTTATTATTTCTTACAATATATGATGTGATATTGTTTGATATCCATAAAAACTCTCACTTTATATAACCATTGATTTGGTGATATCCCTTGATTTGCTTGTTTTCTTTTCAATTATGTCATTGCTTAATAATGTATAATCTTATTTTATTCTCTACCCTATATTAGTCAACTTCACCTTCTACTATGATCTCACACCCACCAGCCCTACTCCAAAAAAAAAAAATATTTTAATTTTTTTTTTTAGAAAATTTCAAGTTGTGCTTGAGTTTTTAATTTCGTCATTCCTCTATAGCAGAGCGGGATGACGTCAGTTAGATCAAAATTTTAAATTTCAAAATTTTTAACTGTGCTGTCTCATGACAATAAGAAATTGTATTTTTAAAATCTTTGTAGTCCATATCCATAACGAGATGTCTTTTAATAATGACTAAACATATCGTTATAATTGTAAATTTTCTTTTGATGTATTACTTTAAATTTTGACTTCACGCTATATATATCAAGTACTTTACGTTTTATTTTATTTGAACATGTGGACTCGTCACTTTTCTTTTGAATTCCGTAATATATTAATCAAACAGTTTATGTAATTTTTTTAATGAAAAAATAAAACGAGACATCTATTTTTTATTTAGAGATAAGTAAAATAAAATATCACTAGTAATAAATAAGAGTATGATAGTCTAAATACATGATTTCTCAAGGGATTGTAAATATAAATGTGACAAATAGAATATTCTGGAGGGTGTAATTAACTTAGGCGAAATAGTTTGATAAACCTTGTACTTGTATTTGTTTGTCACTTGAGCCCTCATATTAAGATCTTGGCCAACTATACTTTTGAATCGGAGCAAAATAAAAATTTTAAACCCCCTCTTGTCATGTGCATAGTTCACTGACCCCTGAATGAATAACATATCGCGTCACTGTCATATAAATTAATGACATGTTATTATTTTCATTAATTTTTTAAAATTATTAACCAAAACTATTAAATAAGTAAACAATAATTACTATTTATTTTTTAAAAAATAAATTACTATTCTCTCACCTTCCTCCACTTCCCACAACCACACCACCTTCACTTTCATTTTTTATCTTTCTAATAAAAGGCCTGTTGAATTTCGACAACCCATGAAACCCCCTACCCCATTGCTTATTTTTCTACCCACGAGCAACTCTCAAATTCCATTGCCTCTTTTTCTTTGCTTGAGTTGTTCTCAGTGGAAAATGTAATTTTCTTATATTTGCTTATAACTTGAGCACAAAATTCATGCCAAACAGGTGAAACTCTTCTCCATTTAATTTAAAATTTCAAGTACATGTTCACAAAAAATAAATCGCAATGAATTGTTATTATAATTTTGAATTGATTTCACAAATTCACAAGATCGATTTGTTATTCTTCAAAATTGTCGATGGAGTTATTAAATTTCTCAATACCTACTATCAAATTTATTTTACACTTACTCTTTAAATTAGGGTTGTTCAAAATGAACCGTAACCGTTAACCCAACCGCAAAATTAGTTTATTGGCTAATTGGTAATGGGTTATCGGATTAATGGTTGGGGAATGGATAAATTTTTTATAATTAATGGCTTATTGGTGCGGGGACGGATTACTCAGTTTTCTTATCGGGTAAACCGTTAATCCATTAAGAATTATTATAATTATATTTTTACTCCTAGATATATAAGTATCCTTTGTCAATCCAACATATGAAACTCCATTTATTATTCTATTCACTTCTTAGTTTAGAAAATAACATGTCACTTCTTGTGACATCTAACCATAAAGTGCAGTCAGACTCTCTAAAATGTAAAGAAAAATTGAAATTATTCTTAAACCAAAACATAAATTATTCTTGACAACACAAAGGACCGCATTAAAAGTGGAACAACCCAAATATGCCCTTCACAAAGTTTGATATAAAACATAAAAATTCAAATAATATTAAAGTTTTAACTATTTTTTGTCAATCCAGTAATTAAAAAGGTTTCTACATATATTTTAGATCTAGAAGAAATTTTTTATTTGATTCGATATTTTAATCTATTAAATAACTACACGAACAAAACTCAAGAAGCCTAAAATATTGATGAATAGATCAATCATAGTATACAAACAACTTAGTCGATGAAGAAACGGAGGAACTACCAATAATCGCTCGATATTTCATTCTCTCTTGAATTTATTCATTACACCATCCGATAATCGTCCGTTAATTGTTAATCCGATACCGAACCAACCATTGTATTATTGGGTGGCTTGTGGATTAGTATGTTTAAAAATCGATAACCAATAAGCCGAACCGTTAAGCATAATTATCCAAACGATAAGCAGCCCTACTTTAAATTCAACTAACACAAATAATGATCTCAAGTTTTTTTGTTCAAAATCTTTAAAATTAAAAATTAAAAAAAAAAAATAAACGACTCATAGAATTTTTTTGGGGGGGAGGGAACGGGAGTGCAGGGAGTGCGGGCAAAGCAAAGAGAAAAGCAAAGGAGGAGGGTGTTAAGAATAAGTAGAAGAAGAAGAGAGTATATATGGTAAATAAATTTGAAGAAAAAAAGGAAGTGATTTGACTATGAGGAAGAAGAAAGTTGGAGGTTGGGGTGTGGATGTGGCAGCGTAGGGGATTGAAAAAAGATTTTCTTAATTTATTTTATTTTAAAAATTTAAATATAAAATATTATTTTTTCTCACTTATAAATGCGTGCAAACATAAATATTTTTTCAACTCAACAACACTAATGCTTATGAATGGTAAGAGAAGCTAAAATGTTGTATTTTATTGAGTTTAAATGTGCACGACGAAAAAGTGAGTAAAGACGTCCATGTGACAATTGGAGAGAAGTACAAGTATAAAGATCTATCATACTATTTCACTATTAATTTATAATAGGGCAAAATTCAGAAATATCATACTCAGCACCTTAATTATGAGATTCGTAGCAACACTTTTATAATTACATAATATAGTAATTTATATTTTGTATTTTTGCAAACTGTTGCTATAAAAATACAAATGCAACTAATTTTTACTGCCCATAATTAACCGATTTAAATATGGTAAAAATACCTTAAATTAACTGTGCTGAATATATTCCCATTAAAACCTCATTAACGCACGAGATTTCCGTTATTTACAACAACCCTGTTCAAATTCAAAAAACGTGTTCCTTCTAAAAAAAAAAGTAAATTCAAATTAAGTTGAATCTTCAATTTCTTCTAATTGAACAATCAAATTCAAATGTATTTTGTTGTTGTTCGATTTCTTCTGATCAGTAGAATTCGATGATCAGTTTGAACAATCAATTTCTTTGAATTCAACGATTAACATTACCTTATTCTAGATACTTTTTCGAATTCAAATATCGGTTGTAAATTCATCCTTAACTGTTGTTAAAAGTATTAAATCATTTTTTCAGTATCAATTTTTTTTAACCTTTTTATTTATTTTGTTTGATTTTTCAATCGATTTATTTGAATTACTTCATTGAAATTTTTTCACTTCGGCGTAAATTTGTTTATGAATATTTTGTTAACAAATTTTTAGTTAAAGTGAATGCAATAGTAATTTGAACTAATAGAACCAAAAATTTATTGAAATCAATTTTTCAAGCTGATCAAATTCTATTTTTTTGTAGTTTTGCTTGTCGGAATTTAAGAGGTTATTTGTATATGTGAAAAGATCTTTTATATATATTTTGGTTGTGTTCGATTCTTAAGGTTCTGAATTTGGTTGTATTTAACCTTGATCAGATACTTTGTAATTGTATTTAGCCTAAAAAATTTGCTTTGTTTGTAAGTTAATTTTAACAAATATTTTCTAAATATATTTTTGTTGTAGTTGTTGGTTGATTAGAACTGATAGAATAAAAAATTGATAAAATTTAATTTTTTGAGCTGATGAAATTTTTATTTTTAAAATTTTGCTTGTAGGAATTTGAGAGTATATCCGTGTATCTGTAAATTTCTTTTTTATATGTTTTGGTTGTGTTTAATTCTGGAGGTTGTGGATTTGATTGTATTTAACGATGAACGGATAATTTGACATTGTATTTTGGCTGAAAAATTATGATGTGTTTGTATTTTAAGTTTAACAAATGTTGTGTAGATGTATTTTCGATTGTAGTTATTGGCTGTGTAAGTATATTTTACATTTATAATTGAAAAATATTATTTTAATTTTTTGGGGGAAAAGTGTATGTTGTAACAATTGACATCTTACAAATATGTATATTTCTGTATTTTGGGTGAAATCAGTTAGAAATGGGAAGCATATCAGTTCTCGTGAAGCACTCTGAAAGGTGGACGTATGAAAAAAATTATGAAGAGTACGTCACTGATGCTATATTGTTGAGCACGACAGTGTCTTTCAATGAGCTGCATGATATTTTGGCATCTCACTTAAATGTAGATTTGATCAGCAAACGTATACTAGTGGAATATCAAATCAATGGTAATGTAGGGCAAATAGGAATACATATTGATATGGGTTTAAAGGTGTTTATTTTGTAGAAACAAAGAGATACAAGACATGAATTGTCTTCCTTTATATGTAAGAATTTTGGAGAAAGTTATTGGGAGTAGCTTTACAAGTTCATCTCTTTGTGTTGTTGAAATAAGAGACGTCCCCAACAATTCGTATACAGTGTTAAATACATCTACAGAAGTGGATTTGGTGATTTATGAAAATATAACTGCATTAGATGTATTTGAGATGGATACAGTTCAGGTGATAATCTCATACCCACATCATAAGCATATAGAAGAAGACCAGATTTACTTGAACAAAAAAAAATTGAAGTCGGACATGAAGAATTATATAATTAGGGAAAAATTTCAAATACGAAGTAAAAGGTCAAGTAAGAAATAGTACGTACAGTATAGATTAATTTGTTCATGTTTAGAATGAGTTTAGATATGTATTTTGATTGTACTAAAATTTGTTGGATGCAGTTATATATTGGTTTGCAAATCAGGGCACTGTGATTTTTTATGTCGTGCATCTGGTATGGGAGATTCTGGAATGTTTAGAATAAGAAATTCATATCTCAACATATTTGTCCGGTGAAAGACAAGGTCTATCCAAAGGTGAATGCTACAAGTATGTTGATAGGTGGTATGGTTAAACAAAAATTCAAAAATCACAAACGAAAATACAGTGTGATAGAAATAAAAAATGACATGAAGAAAGAGTTTGGTATGGATTTGACATACACTTTATGTTGGAGGGTAAAGGAAAGAGCGTTAGAAGAGTTGAAGGGTAAGCCATCAACATCTTACGAAGAATTACCATCCTACCTATATGTTTTGAAAAATACATATCTTGAGTCACATATAAGAATGAAAAAGACTAATGAGAATGAGTTCTTGTATATATTTATAGCTCTATGTGCATTCATTAAGGGATTCGATCATTGTAGTCCTGTCGTAGTTGTTGATGGTAGTCATCTGAGAGGAATGTATACTAAAATATTTGTAGTTGCATGTACGATGGATGGAGCAGGTTATATCATTTTATATTTACATTGTAGACTTGCTCGTATGTTTATTTGTATTTCTACACATCACTTGAATATACAAATCTCTATTTGATATATACATATCTATATAAAAATATGTATATTTTTAAAATTTTATGAATGAAACATGTATAACTGATAATGTATGATTGTGATGTACATTTATATTTTAGTATATGTAATTGATACTATTTTTGGGGCAAAAAATACATATTTTTGATCTATAGTTTTAATAAATACATATGCAGTTACTATGTGTATTTTTATCTGACTGCTCAAAATGTTTTTATAAATACAGGTCATATATTTCCTTTGGCATATGGTGTACTTGATTCTGAAAAAGACGCATCTTGGACTTGGTTCTTTGAGAATCTAAAGAAAGCATACGGGAAAAAACAAAACATGTGTGTAGTATCTGATCGGAATTCAAGCATCATAAAAGCTGTTGGTGATATGTACAAAGATATTCCACATTATGCATATATGTGGCATCTATGGAGAAACATGAAAAAACTTTACAGAAAACCACATAATGTATTATCAGAGATTTTTTATACAATGGCCAAAGCATATTCAAAATCAGAATTCCATATGTTAATGAAAAAGGTTAAGATAGTTGATATTAGGGTGGAAATATTTGAAATTAGTTGGTTATGAAAAGTGGGCTAGGTCCTATGCAACAGTTCATCGAGGATGGACTTTGACTTCAAACATTGTTGAGTTAATAAATGGAGTATTTGTATCAGCTAGGGAACTGGCAATTTATGATTTTCTAGAAGAAGTTCGATTGCTGTTTGAAAAGTGGAATTGCGAAAATAGGCAGGAGGCTTCATATACATTCACAACCCTCATTGAAAAAATTAATGACATAGTCAAAGAGAATGAGGTCTTGTGTACTCGTATGACGATATGATCTTTTAGATTTATGGTATTTATACTTACGAAACATAATTAACAGAATTTGTTGCATTTAGTTCTAAATTAATGAAAACATATATAACATAAAATTAAAAACAATTAAAAAACATATTATGTATACTACATATGTATTTTGTTATTGAAATTTTTTTACACTACATATGTATTTAGAGTCTCAATAAATATGATGCATTCTACATATGTATTTTTAGTGCAGAATTGGTACATTTACATATTTTTTTTATCTTTTTGATATCAGGTTATACCAACCACGGAATATGTGTACACGGTGCATGACAAATAAAAACACTTCATCGTTTGCCTCAAGGAAAGAATGTGCTTATGTAATGCATTTCAACTCGATGAGATACCATGTGCCCATGCTTGTGCAGCATTGAACAACAAGAATTTTTAGAAGGGGCCATATTGTTGTGATTTGTATAAGTGAAAAACTGTGTTGAAGACATACGATGTTCCAATCTATCGTTTACAACACAAAGATAATTGGATAATTTCAGTTAGCATACTTGGTGAAATAGTACTGCCTCCGAAGTACAAACGCCCTCCAGGAAGACCTGCAAAGAAGGATCGTGAAAAATCGGATCGAAATATATTTGAAAAGAAGAACATCAACCCGTGCAGTGGTTATGGGGATGAGAGTCATAATAAGCGCTCTCGTAGGAAATATCGAAAATGATACATTTGTTCTTCCGTATTATTTCTTAAAAATTTCTTCTGTTTTTCTATAAGAATGAACACATTTTTTGAGTTAAGACATTTATGCATCAGTTGATTTCTGAATTCTGTTAAATTTGAGTACTGTATTTGTATACGTTATAGAATCTGGACAAATATATGTGTTTTGAAGCTAAAATTCATATGTATTTTTAAAACTGTATATGTATTTTTAACACTCATATGTATTTTTTACCCATTACAACCCAAAATCATATCTGAATTTTGTTAAATCTGAATACTGTAATTGTATATATTGCAAAATCTGAACACTATACATATGATGTAAACTTCAACAGGATTTTTAATGCAATGTATTAACTTTGCATATGTATTTTTTTAGTTAAATACATTTGTTGTATATTGCATTTGTATTTTTTATTGACAAATCGGAACAACTCAAATTTACTTTGATAGTAAATGAGCAAGGATTAGATACATATGATATATATTGTGTATTATGTAAATTGCATATCAATTACAATCTTAATGTTTGTTTTAGAATGTTAATAAATAAACATTAAAATACATATGATGTATGTATTTTGCATAATGTTACACTGCATTTGTATTTTTAAGCTAGATACATATGATGTATACTGTATATGTATTTTTATAGCAAAATCTGAACACTGTATATATATTTTTAGGTTAAACACATATGATTGCAACTACAAATGTATTTTTAATGCAAAATGTCAAAATTGAATTGCACAATATATATTGCGTATGAATTACATATTTTAATATTAATTTTTAGAAGGTAAATAAATAAAAATTAAAATACATATGATGTATGTATTTTGCAAAATGTTCACACTGCATATGTATTTTTTTATCTAAATACATATGATGTATACTGCATATGTCTTTTTATAGCAAAATTTGAACACTGCATATGTATTTTTAAACTAAATTCCACATCAAAATTTGAACACTGCATATGTATTTATTATCTAAATACATATGATGTATACTGCATATGTATTTTTATAGCAAAATTTGAACACTGCATATGTATTTTTAAACTAAATTCCGCATCAAAATTTGAACACTGCATATGTATTTTTAAGTTAAATACATATGACTGTAACTGCATTTGTATTTTTAATGCAAAATATCAAAATTGAATAATATTTTACAGATAAATCTCACTGCAACAAATAAAACTGAATACTATAATAAAAGATTTAGTACAAAATTATTGAAAACATATTAAAAATAAATGAGTAAATGAATTATTTTCATGCAGTTCAAAATAAGTATGTCTGAAACACTTCAAAACAGAAAGTTTTTATAATTAGAACCCACATCCATATATCAGTTTGTCAGCTATCAACAACAACAACAAACCTAGTGTATTCCCACACGGTGGGGTCTAGGGAGGGTAAAATGTACGCAGTCCATACCACTACCTCCTGAGAGATAGCAATGCTCTTTCTGATAGACCTCCGGCTCAGGACAAAGAATAATAAGTAAATTCATAATAAAGCATAAAACACGTTGGAATAATAAAAACAAGGCACCCACACAGTAGAACCATATACTAACAAACCAAAGGCACCCTCACCCACAATACCCCCACTCCAAAGCTATCCTAGCCTCCGACTACGGCCCACCCTCAGGTACTAACCTTCTACTTTTATCCGCGTCCTCCACACCTTCCCATCTAGGGTTATGTTCTCCGTAAGCTGTAACTGCTCCATGTCCCGTCTAATCACTTCATTCCAAAATTTCTTTGGCCTACCTCTACCCCGCTTGAAACCATCGAAAGTCAATCTCTCACACCTACGAACTGGGGCATCCGCGCCCCTCCTACTCACATGCCTGAACCATCTCAATCGAACTTTCCGCATCTTGCCCTCCACCGAAGCCACTCCAACCTTCATTCGAATAATCTCATTCCTAACCCTATCACTTCTGGTAAACCCACACATCCAACGCAATATCCGCATTTCCGTCACCTTCAATTTTTAGATATGAGCGTTCTTTACTGGCCAACACTCCGCTCCATAAACATGGCTGGATGAACTGCCACTTTGTATATTTTTCCTTTAAGTTTGAGCGGTACCTTCTTATCACACAACACTCCCTAGGCTAGCCTCCGCTTCATCCAACCTGCCCCAATCTGGTAAGAGATATCCTCATAAATCTCACCATTTCACTGAATGAAGGACCCGAGATACTTAAAACTATTCTTCCTACACACCACCTGAGAGTCCAACCAAACTACCGACTCGTCCTCCTACCTCAAGTCATTAAACTTGCATTCCATATACTCTGTCTTTCTCCTACACAACCTGAACTCTTTAGACTCAAGTGTTTATCTCCAAACCTCCAATTTATCATTCACACCTCCCCGCGTCTCATCAATCAACACTACATCATCCACAAAAAACATGCACCAAGGCACCTCACCTCGAATACGCCGCATTAAAACATCCATCACTAAAGCAAATAGAAAAGGGCTAAGAGTCGATCCCTGATACAACCCTGTCAGGATCAGAAAATGCTCAGAATCTCCTCCCGCCGTCCTCACCTGGGTCTTAACTCCCTCATACATATCCTTAATCGATCTGATGTAAGCTACCGGGACCCCACTCACCTCCAAGAATCTCTAAAGAACCTCCCTAGGAACTCTGTCATATGCCTTCTCCAAGTGGATAAATACTATGTGGAGATCCTTCTTCCTTTCCCTATACTGCTCCACCAATCTCTGCACCAGGTGAATTGCCTCCGTCGTCGAGCGACCGGGCATAAAGCCAAATTGGTTCTCCGAAATAGACACTATCTTCCTCAACCTCTGCTCTACCAATCTCTCCCAAATCTTTATAGCATGACTCAACAACTTAATACCCCTGTAGTTGTTGTAACTCTGGATGTCACCCTTATTCTTATATAGAGGAATCATGGTTCTCCACCTCCACGCCTCAGGCATTTTTGTAGTTTTGAAAATTCCATTACACAATTTGGTCAACCATCTTAAACCAGCCCTGCCAACAAACTTCCAAAAGTCCACAAGGATCTCTTCTGGCCCTGTCGCCCTACCTCTCCACATTCTGTGAATAGCCTCATTGACCTCCTCCACCTTAAAACGCCTATAATACTTGAAATAGCGACACCTCTCTGAGTGCTCGAGCTCCCCTAGCACAATGTCCCTGTCCCCCCCATCATTTAAAAGTCTATGAAAATACGACTGCCGTCTTCTCTTAATATAAACGCCCTCCACCAGCACACTATCATCCTCCCCCTTAATGCACTTCACTTGGTCTAGGTCATGACCTTTCTCTCCCTCACCTTAGCAAGCTTATACACCCTTTTTTCCTCACCTCGCTCCTCCAACCCCACATATAAGCTCTTAAAAGTTGTCGTCTTAGCAGCTGTAACTGCTAACTTAGCCTCTTTCCTAGCTAACTTATACTCTTCCCTACTAGCCCGCTTATCATCTTCATCCGTACTCTCAACCAACTTAGCATACACCCCCTTCTTAGTCTCCACTTTCTTCTTTACTTCTTTATTCCACCACCAATCCCCCTGCCGCTGATCGGCCCGGCCCCACGAGACACCCAACACCTTTCTAGTTATCTCTCTGATACACCTAGCAGCCCTATCTCACATATCATCTACGTCATCTCTACATTCCTACACCCCCATCTCCACCACCTTCTCTCTTGTCTCCAATGCACTAACCGAAGTCAAGCCCCCCACTTAATTTTAGGATGCCCCTCTCCTCTCTTCCTCTTCTTATCCTTTTTTAAGCCCAAATCTATCACCAGAAGCCTGTGCTGGGATGAAAGGTTCTCGCTTGGAATGACTTTATAGTCTTTGCACAACTCTCTATCCCCCTTCTAAAGCAGCAGAAAGTCAACCTACATCTTAGCTATTGCACTTCGGAAGGTGACCAGGTGATCCTCCTTCTTCGAAAAGCTCGAATTCACTACTACCAACCCAAAGGCCCACGCAAAATTCAATAAAGCAACTCCCTCATCATTCCTCTCCCCAAAACCATAATCCCCATGCACATCGCTATAGCCTCCGGTACCACCCTGATGTGACCATTGAAATCCCCTGCTACAACAATCTTCTCATAGCTAGGCATGCCTCTTACCACCTCATCCAAAGCCTCTCAAAACTGCTTCTTCTTATCCCCGTCCAAGCCCACCCGAGGTGCATAAACACTACACACATTCAAAGTACACCCTCTAATGACTAACTTAATCGTCATCAGCCTATTATTAACCCTCTTAATCTCCACTAATTGCCCTCTAAGTTCCTCATCTACTAAGATGCCTAGTTCATTCCTACGCCTATCACTCCCCGAGTACCAAATCTTATAACCATCCACATCCCTGGCCTTAGACCCTACCCACTTGGTCTCCTAAACACACGTAATATTAATTATCCTTTTTTTAAGAATCTTCACCAGCTCTATTGACTTACCCTGAAGGGTTCCTATGTCCCAAGACCTCACCCTCACCCCATCTATACTAGTAACACGTCTACCTTTACCACCCTTCACTCCATACCCCACCCCGACCTAACACCATACTTTGTCCCCAGTCCCAAATTAGTCCTCCCCTTTTCCCCCACCCTAACACCCGTCCCCAGGCCTAAACCCCTCGGACATGAGCTTACCCTGTCATCGACACCCAAAGCCACCCTTCAAGAAAAATAAACAAAGTAAGAAACAAAACAAAACTACGATAGAAACAAAAACTAAACTAAGATAGCAACAAAAACTAAATATCAAGAAATATAAGGCACACGAATGTCCTAGCACCAAAGACAACAAAACCAATAATAAAAGCAGTGCAAGATAAGACAACGATAATCTAAATAGATTAAACACAAGTCAAGATACAGAAGATAATACAATACTTAATACGAAGAATGAAATAGCAAAGGTTAGAAGTCACAGGGTTAAGTTTGTAGAACAAGTCTTCTTTTCCTGAGTGGTATGTTAGACCCCAGCAAACGGATGCAGAAACTGGTCATCGGAGCTTCGCCGAAATCAGATCTGGCACCGTTGGAATCTGAGCTAGCCGAAACCAGCCTCAACTTCAGATGTGCCCGCTAAAATCAGTTGTTTCTGACCGGATCTGTGCACTACCTATGTCACCGAAGTCGCACGGCTGGTGACCTACCCCGGTGATATCAATCGAATGAATGTTCATTGAAAACCTCAACGGTCATCATCTCCAACGAGAATGTGATGAATTAGAGGTAAGGGAAGACGGAGGCAGCATTGGGGGTTGCTGTTTATTGTCGCGCTGAGTTACCTGAGAAGGAGGGATAACGGAGGTGGCGTGATAGTGGCAGTGTGACCGTGGGTGGATCTGGATGATGAAGATGGGCGACGGCTTGGAGGCGTGGGTGGTTTGACAGTTGTTGTTGTTGGTCGACGGAGAGGATGATCGAAGAAGCCGATAGGATTTCGTCGACGATCTCGAAAGAGGGAAAAGCCGGCGAGGTGACTGTTGGTTGGTCGACGACTTCTCTTTTGCCTTAGAGAGAAGGGAGAGAAGAGAGGTAGAGAGAGAAAGTCATCATCTCGTGATTTTTTTTCTTTGAATTCAACTTATGATCAAATAAGGACAATTTTTCTTTTTTTCTTTTTTTACTATTTTAAGTGGTGCAAGAAATAATGTCTTTCTATTAAACTGAACTTATAATAAAATGAGGACAGGGTTTTATTTTTTTTATTTTTTTTGGTTGCTATTTTAGGTGGGGAAGGAATGATGATTTTCTGCTTTTGCAATCAATGAGAAAGCAGAAACAGATGGGATAAAGAGTGTATTAATGGAGAAGGAAGGGTGAGAGAAGAGGAAGGCAGAGAGAATAGGAAAGTGTACTCCAGTTTGTCAACTATCCAATGTAATAAATCCATCAACCATCGTACATCAAAAATTCAGTTACACTAGTTATTCTGCTTTGCCTAATAGGCGTCAGGGGTGCTTCGAAGTCACTATGAGCATTTGCTTCTTATTTCCGCATGCCATAGTCCCACAAAACTGCAATATATCTTGTACGAAGTGCGTTAGGATTGAACTCAATCGAAGAAACTCTTTGACCATACGAAAGGCACTCTGCGTATGTAACCATATACAACCCACAGTCCTTAAAAAAAATTAATAACTAAAATATATTCTGTACAAACTTACAATTTTGGTATATGTATATATAAAATACTTACAAGCTTCCACTTGATTGTTGAGGTAAATTATCTTCAAATACCACATCAAAAATATTTGAGGAGTCTTTGTCTTTGTATCTCGAAAACTTTTGAAGATCAATATATTTTTTCATAGAAATTACAAGCTTGGAGACACAAAGGGATAATCTCAGCTAATTTTTTTATCTCAACAAGAACAGCCGTATAATGACCACTCGATTCATATGAATCATATAAGAATATGCACCTCTTTGAGAAGGACAAAACTGCAAGAATCCAATGATGTTTTTCCTTTATATTTACTGGAATATAAATGGCTTCCACTGTATGCCATGACACTGCAGCATGCATACGAAACCCATTGATATATTCGTGAAGATGGGCCTCCTGTCCTTCCGCATTCAGGTTTGGATCATCCACAGAGTAAACATCCATCAGAGACATAATTATATTCATAAGGTTGCAATCTACTGGGTTGTATTTGTAAGAGCTGTTGGGCTCATACTTCGACTTCTTCCTTAAGTAGTAGAAGCAAACATCAATTTGCTGCAGTAATTAATGCTACAAATCTTAGAACATTCAAATAATTTGTATACTAAATTAGCACGTGTATTTAATATAAAATACATATGCATTTTTTAGTTTAATGTCTAAAATTTGCGTATATATAATTTCATTTGTAAACTGCACTTATATACAGACAATGTAAGAAAAAAGTATATTCAACAGTATGTGAAAAAATAAAAACTTCATATGTATATAATAAGTTATATATGTATTTTAACACAACATTTGTAAAATAGTAAAAACATATGTATTTGCAGGCAACATAATATGTATTTTAAGTAGTGTTACAACTGTAAAGAAAAAATTATCAAAATAATATATTAACCGAGTATGTTCATGACTGATCAGAGAATCCCATAGTGTAGAAATTAATTTTTATCTTCAATAGTCTCAACTTCGAAATGCATCATTTGAATGACTGATTTGCCCTTTTTGTAATGATCCACTTTTTCCTTTCTGTTTTTTTTTCATTACATGGTAAATCATGAAAACATAATGAAAATTTTAAAAATAAGTTGAAACAATTCAAAAGAAATACCTTTTAGCATGAACATTTAGAAGGTCGACAAAAATCCAATTCATGAACTTCTTGACAATCCCATCAATCGGGTGATAAACAAATGGATATTTCTGGGAGAATATACGTATGTGCCCTACTGAGCTTTCTATATATTTACAGAATACAAAAATATAATTAATAAAAACGTATTTGCAAAACATATTACGTTAAAAATATTTATCTTAGTGTACTTACCGGCTGCTGAACCAAACTTACTCGTGTATGGCGACTCCTTAAATTTGGATGGTCGCCTAATTCTTAATTTTTGTACGGGAGTTTTAAATTCACGATTAGCAAAGGGATGAACAATGATGCTTTTACTACTGTAGACATTCAAACTAGGAAGTAGCCGTCAGGGATTGTGTTTTGTGAATCAGGTCAATCTGGTTCATTCCTTTGTTCATCAGTGGTCAGTTCTTGTATTTGAGGAGTTGTCATAATTTGCTCCTCTGTACCAAGATCAACTAGGGCTGTGCAAAAAATGAACCGATTGATAAACCGAACCAATAAAAATGTTATTGAGTTATTGGTATTGGGTTATCGGGCTAACGATTTTTTATTGATTTTATAAGAAAATTTATTGGGTAAACGATTTGGTATCGGTTTTAGCTTATTGGGTTATCAGTTAAACCGACAACCCAATAAGGATACACTAAGTTATTGTTTTATCCCTATTTATGTTATATATTTAAATATCTCTCTCTCTCTTTATCTATCTATCTATCTATCTATCTATCTATCTATCTATCTATCTATCTATTTATCTATCTTGCTCTCTCTTTATCTCTCTCTCTCTCTATATATATATATAGAGAGAGAAGTGTATGTATATAGATTATATGCACTACTAATTTATAATTCAGTGATTCACAAAGTATTAACCTATTCAGGGCAACAAAGGCACAATATAAGGTTCGGTTATTATCGTAATAAAAAGGTTGAAGCATTTATAGCTTCCAACAATTAGGATTCAATTTTTTTCCTAACTAACATTCAGTTCAAATTTGAAGATTCTTGTAAACTAAAATGCATTGTGTAGGTTTTGGCGGTAATTAAGATTTCATTTTTTATTGTTAGTTGTTACTATTTCTATTTTATAAGTATTTTCTTATTGGTTAAACCGAAAATCAAACCGTTAAGGACCAAAAATCGATAAACCGAAACCGATAAGAAAACATCTTATTGGCTGGTTATTGGTTTTACATATTTAAAAATCGAAAATTAATAAACTGAATCAATAACACATAAAATCGAACCGAACCGATCGATGCACACCCCGAAGATCAACCTCTCCATGCAACTCTGATTTTGAACTCAATTCAATGTTCTCTTTATTTGTCTTCAAAAAAATGGAAAAAAGATTAGTTTGTTCTGTCTAAAATAACCTGCATAACCTTAAAAACATGTTCATTATCAATTATCTTCAAGAATAGATTCGTACTTTTTATCATTCAAATTTTCATCAGTAGGTTCTTCTGCACGGATTGTCGATGGATGTGTGGTGATGCTTTCTTTCCGGTAGGTATTTAGACTCGATAACATCTCATCTGGAATTGTAAATTGCGAATCAGACAAATTTGTTCTATCCATTTTCTTATCACTGATCTGCAAAAAAAAAAAAGATAATTGTCCTCCAAATTATTAGATCACATAAAGTCAAAGTTGAATTCATTTTACATACTCGACCATCATGTTGAACAACCTTCTCAGAATGTATATAATCCAAATTTATACTTCGAAGAAGCTCATCAGGTATTAAATATTGAGAATCATTTAAACGTTTGTTTTATCTGAATGCAAATCAGTGCACCCCTTGCAAACAAGTAAAAGAAGGTAAAACAACATCAAACAAAAATTCAGTTGTATATGTTTATATAGATATATATAAAATAACATATAACTGCTAAATACAAAATTACATATCTGCACTCAAATGAATAAACATATGTTAGTTAATTATTTACCTTTGTACCATTCAAATTTTCACCTAAATTCTGATCAACATTCGAACTAAATCGTTGTGATGGTGTTTTAGCACCAACATAATTCATAAGTTGTAGATCAGAATCTTTATCTTCATATTGTTGCTACAAATACAAATACAAGTTCAATAAATTATTAATACTTGAGTTCACTGAATATGTATATTTTTTTTTCTCAAATTGAATATGTATATACAGACCCACTAAAAATATATATTGCTATAAACATCATTCTCAAAATACATATTAATATACAATACCAAAAACAAACTATTTTACAGATTATAATGTTTGCAATCAACCTAAAAATACATATTCTTATATCAGAATTCTCAAAAATACATATGTACTATACATATGGAGTGTGAAACATTGGTATTTTTTATTGTAGAATGAGAACAGTGCATATGTATCTTTTAACTAAATGTAACAGCAGAAAATAAAAAATGCATAAAATACAAAAATAAATCTTTTATTCTATTCAAAATTTGAAAGTTTGATTTACCTCATATGTATTTTGATCGTAAATGAACACAGATTATGAAATTTAACTAAATGATTTTTTCCAAGTGAATGTTCAACTAACACTGTATATACTCATATATATATATATATATATATATAAACATAAAAAGTAAAACAATCATAATGAAACAACATTTAAAAGTGCTTGTAAATACGTATTTGAAAGTTTAATATTTATCTTTGTACCGTCAAACATATTATTCAAATTTTGAACAACATTAGGACTGAAGTGTTGTTCAGATATGTCTAAACCAACATTATCAACATTTTGTTGTTCATCTTCTTTATCTGCAAACTGTTCCTACAAGTATATAACGAGTTATTTGGTAAATGTGTTGTATTTATATAATTCAATCTACTAAGAATACATATTAAAAATTAGATAAATTTTTAAAGAATATTGTAATAATAAAAATTTTATCTTGCTTTGTTCAATTGCTTTGAGCATCAAATTGAACTTTTTTTTCACTAGTTTGCGAATTCCTTTAAACTCTTGACGAACCTGTTTTAATACAAAATTAATAAATAAATTTTTTATAATGTAAAATAAGTATTTGACAAAAAACCTACCTCATCACGGAATGCATCAAAAACTTTCTTAGAAATGAAGGCTTCTTCCTCTGCAGGACTCTCTAACTTTGACACGGCTTCTTCCTCTACAGGACTCTCTGGCTTTGACACGGTTTTTTTCTCTACGGGACTCTCTAGCTTTGACTGTTCCGGAGAAAAAATAATCCTAGCTATTTGCTTAACTTTCTTCCCTTTTTAAGGAGTTGTCTGTCGTATTTAAATTGGCTTGAAAATTGGTGTCTTGACTCCAACAACCTTTGCAGCAGGTGTCCTCTTTTGGGTATGCTCGTCAATAATATTGTGTGACTTTTTTCTTAACGATTTTTTCACTGCTGGGGTTGATGAATCAACCTTTTGTTTCTTTTTTGCATGTTCATTGATTTGTTTTGGTGGTGGATCCTGGAAATTATCATTCGAATCAACTAAACGTTCATCTTCAAGTACAGCCTTCTCTGGTAGTTGAAACTTTGCCAATTCCCTTTGAGTTGACTCTATGTTCTTAAGTACAACCAAGGAATATAGATAAACGATGTTAAAGTATCTTTTAAACAATCGTAAATCAAATGTATATATGTAAACTATAAAATACATATTAATACATAAGTATTTATTAACAACAAATCTTGCCATCGTCATTAAACATAAGATCCATCAAATACTCAAAACGTGGCCGAGGTGCATTTGTCTTTCAATTTAATAATCGGGAAATTCAATTATCAACCTTCGATGCAATCTTTCGTGGGACATTTGAACAACACTCGTAAAATCACACTTGAATAGCCAGTGGCATTCCCTGTATCAAATAAATCTTTTCACCTGCTTTCAACCTGTTGTTCAAACTTCTCGATAGATCCCCAAATGATAAAGTACCCCATGGAAATCCCTTATATCTTTCACTGTCGATCAAATTAAAATGAAGTCGGGGTATAACCACAGTATCAACATTAGATAACACAAAAGAATGCAAGAAATATAAAATTACAAACTTCTCAACATCCTCATCATTCTCCCCTAAACTTTTTCCGTAAATGCTAAAAATAGTTGCCTTTTCTGTATAAATTCTGCACCATTGAAATACTTCTCATCAATCCTGTTTGGTGCATCCTTGTCAAAAACAAAGTCGTACCTATTAGAGACACAATTCAATCCAGTAACGATAGCAAATTTTCCAGGAGTAAAATTAAGAAAGGTGTCATTAGCCCGAATGACTATCGTTGAAGAAGAACTACCCATTATCTCGAGCGACACAACGTATCTGCACAACTGTGCTTGAACTACACAGTGCTTCTTCTTCATGAAATAACCAAAAATGATATTGTCGCAAAATTTTTTATACTGTTCCTTGTTTAATATGATCCGTATACTTCCATCAATATCATTATCACTGTACGAGCACATATATGGTGCAAATCTTGAAAGTTTTCTTACAATGAATATTTCGTCACGCAACACCTATATAAAGTAAAACTACAACTTCTTAAACTGTAAAAAAATAAAAAAAAACAATCACCTATGTATTTAACCAAAATAATACATATAACATTCATATGTATTTTGAACAAAAAAAAAATATAAATTCATCACTAAAACAAAATACATATGACATTTGATATGTATGTACAAAAATACAAATGCTACCCTATACCTTGAAATGTATATTAAACCTATCAAAAATACAACTGTTAAAAACAAACCAGCTCACTGCAATTCCTAAATACATATCAGCAGAAAATAAAATACATATTAAAACTAGACCTTATTAAACTGTAAAGAACAACAAAGCACAATCTAATTAGAAAAAAAATACATATAACATGCATATGTATTTTGATCAGAACAAAAATAAAAAAAAATACATATCAATTATACTAAAAAAACATATAGCCAAATAACTGTTCATGAATACTTCATATAACAATATATTTTCCATACATGCAACTTATCAAAGTTAAACTATCATCTTAACAAAACAGCTTGCTACAATCCCTAAAAAGAGATATCAACAGAACATAAATACATATTAACTACTTGAAAAAATACATATAATTCTCAACTTTGATAACATCTTTACTTAGAACAGAAAATACTTAACAGTAAATAGTAAAAAAATATTTACAACAAAAAAATACCTCTTCCTCACTGTCTTCTTCAGATTTACCAGCAGAAGAGTTTTGAACATCGTCATCAACCTTACTTAATTCTTCAATTTCTTTAGATTTCTTTTTTTTCTCGTATTTTTTTATCTTTTGGAGAAAGACTTTTCTTCAACCGTTTTTTTTTTTCAAAATTTTAGTCATCTTTACCTGGTTGTTGCAAAACTTGAACCTAATCTCCTTCGAACTCACAATTTTCTTCGACTATATAGGATTTGAAACAACTTTAACTACATCTTCTTGAGTTAACCCAATACTAAAAGATGGTGCATAATCAGACACCAAATTAATATTTTGTATACCACTATTTATTCGTGATTTTGATGTGTGTTGAGCCATTAAAGCATAAAACCCTTAAAATTGAATTTTAAGATGTATTACAGTAGAAAAAAACCGCTAACATGCAATAACAAAATTAAATAGTTACCTGAAATAGAGGAAGATAATCCTTATCAGATCGTGCTAAAATCGTGCGAAAGGAAAAAAAATTGAAGCGAAAAATGAGTGTTAATGACGTAAAAAAGGGAAAATATATTTTAAATTAAGGAAAGAGAAGAAGAAAAGCGTGAAAAGGAGGAAATATGCACGGTAACTTCTCTTAGGCGGCAAAAGTAAAGAACCACTATTAAAATAATGCTACTGATGCTACACAGTGTAATTTGATATAAGTGTTGCTACTTTTTGTAATTTAATACTTAGTTTTGCTATACTCTATGTAGTTTTTCCTTTATAATAATAGCTTATTATTGTACAAATCAGAATTGTACATTTAAAACGAGGCTAAGATATATACCATTGAATTATTTTGTTCATTAATATCACTCTAGTGCAGGAGATTTACATGATAGTTTTCGCAAAAAAAAAAAAACTTTTATACAAGAATATAATTAAAACAGTAACATCCTCGATTCTTTTTTAGGTATTCATTATTCTAAAAATACTTTTTAACCTGTTAATTTATCATATTAAGAAAAATATTTTACTATCCATACTAATGCTCAATATTAATTATTTATTCCCCAAACTTTTATTTCAACACTTTTTTTTTTTTCTTTTTCATTTTACCTAAAGGGAAATTATTTACTACCACTTACGTATTACCCCCTAAAAAAGAAAAAAAAAAGGAATTTACTCCTTTTTTTCAGTTGACCAACCGATTTACTTACCCGGGTCGGGTCAAATTGTGCGTCGCGAATGTACACGTGGCGAGTACCAATTGGCTAAACTTCACTCAATGACGATTCTTCCCCCCTCGTTTACCTTCTCCCATGGTTATCAAATTTTTATTTTCTTCATTCATTCATAGGTACTCTTCATGTATGAAATCGTGAATAGCTAGCGATTCAGAATCTTCACGAAGATATACAAGAAACTTGACAGGTAAAATTGATCTACGCGGCATTTGATAAGTAATAGGGTTTTCGTCACCACACCCTGGGCATAGCGGAACCTTCAGTGGGTTTTCGTAACACTTTGTATGTTTTTCTTCTATTTTCAACCAAGCAATTAATCATAACCCTAACTAATTGAGTTAATTGTGTAAATCCTATTATTTTGCTCTGTTCGGGTTCAATTCATTCAAACTTTCCTGAAATGTATTGTCTTTATCTTTAAATTTCTTAAATCTGTTCCGTAATTTGTAAAATTAGTACTTTTTCTTTTGTGCCGTTAGGTTTGGATCCTAATATTTGGTGGAATCAATCTAACTACGTGCATAGTTTTGATGTGTGTTGGTATGTGGGGCATTTGACCATGAAAATTGTGATTATTTGGAAGAAGTTTTTTTTTTTTTTTTTTAAGTGAAAAAATGATGTTTGAAAATTGGAGTTGTGTTTGGCCGTGAAAACAAATTAGAGTTGTTTTTGAATGTTTGTGAGTAATTTGGAGTGAAAAGGTGAAAACAGTTTTTTTGGTGTGTTTCAAATTTCTGAAAATTTCTGGAATTTTATGGCCAAACGTGTTTTTCGCGGGTAAACCTGCGTCGTTGGTCTTTTTTTTATAACCTAGGATATATTTGAACGTGACGCCTTTTCAGTTTTTAGCTTATAAGATTAAAAGGTTCGACCCTTTAACACTTTTAATTTATGGATATACAGATATAATTTTTTTCTTAATCTGATTTGGAGCTTTTGATATGGACAGGAATTAGAGGAGATGATGAGGTTACAAACTTATGCAGGGCTTAGCTTAATAGCTACACTAGCCGTTATTTATCATGCCTTTAATAGCAGAGGCCAATTTTACCCAGCAATGGTTTATCTGTCAACGTCCAAGATCAGTCTGGTGCTTCTTCTCAATATGGGTCTTGTTGTGATGTGCATTTTGTGGCAGTTGACAAAGAAAATTTTCCTTGGTCCCCTTCGAGAGGCTGAGGTGGAGAGGCTGAACGAGCAGTCTTGGCGGGAACTCATGGAAATACTTTTTGCCATCACGATTTTCCGTCAGGACTTCTCTGTTACATTTCTTGCAATGGTAACTGTGCTCTTGCTTATTAAGGGTTTGCACTGGTTGGCTCAAAAGAGAGTTGAATACATAGAAACAACTCCAACTGTTACTAGGTTGTCTCACATTCGCATAGTTTCCTTCCTGGGTTTTCTCCTCTTAATAGACAGTCTCTTTTTGTACGACTCCGTGAACTATTTGATACAGACAAGACAGGCATCGGTATCTCTCTTCTTTGCATTTGAGTAAGTCAAACTCTTCTGGTTCACTGTTGTTGCTGCAGTTTGATCATCATGTTAATTATATTCTATATCTTCTCCCTAACGAAGAGCAACTTCTTTTGGGTAAATATTCAGGTACATGATACTTGCAACAACAACTGTCTCAACTTTTGTAAAATATCTCTTCTACATAAGTGACATGCTTATGGAAGGACAATGGGAGAATAAGCCTGTCTATACTTTCTACTTGGAACTTATTCGAGACTTGCTCCACTTGTCTCTGTACTTGTGCTTCTTCATGGTGATTTTCATGTAAGTCAAATTTATTGCAGTTTATTTTTCTTTACTCGTAAGTGTATAGAGGTGTTTCTGCCGATAGGTAAAAAGAGCGTAAAGAAGTATCTCCCATCTGGATATAAAAGCTTTCATCCGTCTCCAGCATAAGTTGCTGATGTGATCATAAACAGCCATACTTCTTGTAGAAACTTCCATCCATCCATTTATTTGATGATTAATTTCCTTACCTAACTTTATCGGAAAAAATTTCCTTATGGAAATTAATTGTTGATATCAGTAGCAGCCTACTTTTTTGCAAAAAAGCTGTCCTCGACTCCTCATCTTTATTATATTTAGCATGACCAACAGAAGATTTAGAACAGAGTTCAAAATATACAGAATGAGATTATCGCTTTGATGTACGGATAGCTATTAATTTGGCCTTGTACCAGCATTCATATAATGGGCTGTCTTTGCTCTGAACCAAATGTTCCACATTGAACAATAAACCAAATGTGCTACATATATAGGTGTACATTACATCGTTTTTCTTAAAAATAAAATTCCTTAGTCAAGTTTTTGGGCATATAGTCCTTGACTCCTTGTTTAGATCTCTGGCTGCACATTGTGTGGCCACTAGTTGTGGCATTGCCTATGTTTTGGAAGTTGCAGGAGACCCAAGTTATTTGGCTACCGTATCCATAATGGAAGTTATCACTTGTGATTATGAAATAGCTGATAGTGAAGCATGTTCATTTCTTGTATGTGCTTATTACTTTTCTGTTAGTAAGCTGGTACTAAAAATGACCCTGGTTGTATGTTGCGTGACCTCTTTGATTTTGCCGCCAAACCCGTCTCGATGCGACACTGACGCTGGTGCAGATGCGGGGTGCATCTTGGATTTGGTCAAATGAATCCGGACACTTTGACCAAAATCAAGAACAAATTTGAGGGGAAATTGAGAATTCGATCTTAAAATGAAAATAAAATAAATTTACACCTTGATAACGGACAAAAATACAAATGCGAAACACAAAGTACAGAAACACATAACAAGAAAAACAATGGAAACGAAGCAAGGAAAGTAAAGGATAGAAGATAGACACAAGTAAAGGAATCGAAGACAAACCCTGATATATTAAATCGAAGCCCTTAATCTAAAAAAGAAGAGAACCCTAGCTATTTATAGCCCATGACTATTTATTACAATTGTGCCCAAAAGTCAAACTCTCAAGAGTATGGGCCCAAAGTGACCCAAGCACCCTTTAGCAAGGCACCTCAAATGCTCCAAGCTATCATCCAAACACGATGTTGTTGAATGGCCCCATGGATTGCATCAATGAATGTAGCTCCTCTCGTGCACCAAGCTATTCTCCAATCATGTACTTGCTTCCCTAGAATGATCAAGTCTTGGATCCTTAGATGTGGTCCTTAAAGCATAGATCTCAAAAGAGTGAAGCGAATTCGGCTTGTATCATCCGCCCTTTCTTGAAAAGGATTCGTCCTCGAATCCAACTCTTTTATTGACTTGTCTTCACGCTTTCCACGTTTGGAATCCTTTGGTAAGAACTCCGTTTGGTCTTCAAGCTTATTTTCATAAGGCACTCTGTTTGCATCTTTCTTTGATTGTTTGTTCATGAACCTGCACAAATAAAGGGGTGATACTAGGTAAAATGCTAGTATCGTGTTTAGTGGGTAACAAAGGCCTGATGTTGGAATTGTTTTGTCAAATTGGATTTGGAGTGGTCGAACAACAATTTGTGGAACTTGGTTCGTATTTGGTAGGTTTGAGGGAGTTTGGACATGGGGTCGAGGTGTAGATAACAGGCTTTTGAACGTTCCCCGAGTTCTGCCAACCTACCATCTACAATTGATGCTCGACAACTTTTCATTCATATGTTACAATCACCTAGTCATTTGCATCACATCTTATTGCATCCCTAGGAGTGCCTCCAAGATGGTATCAAGGGTTGCTCCACCATAGTTCTTAGCATAATTGAGAAAAGGATTGAAGCAAATATGGACGACTGATGTAAAAGTAAAAAGACTTGACTCAACAAAGTTGGCGAAGAAAGAAATGATAAAAGCACACAAAGAAAAAAACAAAAAGAAAACAGACCCAAGAACCAATTAAACAACCAAGTAGATGAGCTACTAGTTATTAATTAGTGTTAAGAATCAAGAAAATTGAAAAGAGGAATCAAGAAATGAAACTAAATGATTGAACCTGAGCCAAAATCGATTTTGGGATGTTTGAGGGTAGACTGGGCGCATGTTGGCCGTACCTTGGGTGCAAAATAAATCAGAAACTACCCTTGGTGACCTGCTCCTGACCTGCTTGAGCAGATGGGGCGCAGATGCCTCTAGGCCACCTAGAAAAGGTCGAATTTCCCCCCACTTTGCGGGCCCCCTTTGTTTCTCTCTCTTGGAATATTCCTTGGGTCCTTTGGATATGCTTTTATCCCAACACTTTTGCTTGCCTTTTCTTTTCCTTTTGTGGATCAAACACACCTCTTTTGAACAATCTTCCTTCTTCAAGACACGAACATCATCAAGAACACAACAACAACAACAACAAACCCAGTGTATTCCCACCAAGTGGGTTCTGGGGAGGGTAAAATGTATGCAGTCCATACCGCTACTTCCGAAGAGGTAGAGAGGCTGTTTTCGATCATCAAGGACACAAGAACATTCAAAAATTAAATCTTGAGCAAACGAAATTCGAAATCCAAGCTCCTTTCAAGCTTCCTAACACAACTCGAGCAATCTTAAGCTCAAAATCTCAACCAAAAATTTCAGATTTCAACACCCACTTCCAATTTCTTCAAATCAAGCTTTCAACAATGGTAGAACCTTCGATTTAGCTCTGATTAAGCTCAAATTCGATATTTAGACTCATATAGTGCCAGGGAACAAGAACCTAGCACTAGAAACTCAAGAAAACACCAAAAATAAAAAAATCATAATTTGGGCTAGACTCGAAAACGTGAATAGTAACTTTTTTTTTTATTTTTTGATTTTTCTAGATAACGAGATCCAAGATCCAAGATTGAATTCGTGGGAACGAACTCAAACTCGACTGATACCAAATGATAACGGACAAAAATACAAAAGCGAAACACAAAGTACGGAAACACAAAACAAGGAAAACAATATGGAAGCGAAGCAAAGACGGTAAAGGATAGAAGATAGACACATCACACAAGTAAAGGAATCGAACACAAACCCCGATATATTAAATTGAAGCCCTTGATCGACAATCCTAGACAAGCACCTAAATCATACGAAGACCGAGAGGGAAATGGAAACCTCACAACCAACGTTTCTACTCAAAACATACAAAACTTCCAACAAGCTTTCTAAAACGCTCTCAAGTGTATTTTTCATCCAAAAACATCTAACTTAAAAAGGAAGATGAGAACCCTAACTATTTATAGCCCATAGCTATTTATTAAAATTGTGCTCAAAAGTGACCCTAAATGCTAACTAGGCCCAAAAGTGACCCAAAAGCTAAACAAAATCCTAAATGGCCGAAAAGTGACCCAAAAGCCACTCTCTCAAGACTATGGGCCCATAGTGACCCAAATACCCTTTAGCAAGGCGCCTCTTATGCTCCAAGCTGTCATCCAAACACGATGTTGTTCAATGGCCCCATGGGTTGCATCAATGAATATAGCTCTTCTTGTACACCAAGCTATCCTCCAATCACATATTTGCTTCTCTAGAACGATCAAGTCTTGGATCCTTAGCTGTGGTGTTTGAAGCATAGATCTCAAAAAGAGTGGAGCCAATTCGGCTTGTATCACACCTTACCTTTGTCTCCCTTGTAGCTTTTCCTCTTGATATATATATTATTTGCTTATAGTTTCAGGTCAAAACAAAGGGAAAAATTCTTATTCCCTCGTCGTCTTGGAAAGATCGACGACTGTAATTTTGGAGTAAAGAGGTCGTCAGTTTTTTGGGGAAGAAAGAGACACATAACTCAAGACTCTTTATTACTTATATTTCTATTATAACTTGTATTAATATAGTAGTAAATTAATACTTATTAATAATAGAAATGGTAAAGTTAATACTAGTATGTTGGCAATATGTCAAGAAAAATAGTAGGCCGACAATTTTGAGTGAGTAAAATTAATTGCAAAAGTAACTAAAGAAGGTAAAATAACGGAACTGCTAAACCTATGAATTAATGTCATTAGTTAGGATTCTTTCTTGTTATTGTTCAATAGTTGATTTTTACTCTATTTTTATAATATTTAAATTTTTTTTGCCGAAACCCCGCACCCATATCCATGCTTGGATTTGTACCCCCGAATCTTAAAATTTAAATTAGCGAATCTAACTCTCGGATCCGCACCCGTCTCGAATACTCGCACCCGAATCCGAGTAACTTAGTTGAGCACGCCATTTCTCTTTCCCTTGGAGATCTTTACTTCTTATGATGAGGTTTTGGAACACATTTTCTTTGATGAAGTAATGTGTTTCATTGAAAGGCATCAAGGAGATGCAAAGTTACAGGAGTCTAATTACAATAGAACAAAAGTGGAGGAGAACATTTTTTGCCCCTTATTACAATGTCTGGTTTTGAAACACACTTTGATTCATGTATGGTTGGAGACATGCTTTTTGGTTTAAAAAACCCTGCAGCAGCCGGCAATTTACCATGTTCTTTTTATTTAGGGGGTGTAAAGAATTCACCTTCTTCTTTTTGATCCTCTATTTCTTTATGAGGGACATGTAGAAATAGGGAACACACTGTCCTAAAGCCTTATTAAGGTTCCTCAAGTATACATAGCTACATAGTCAAGTTGGCATGTGACATTTGTTGGTTGTTCTGCAGATCTGTATTTGACTTTTGATAGAAGAGCTCTTCTTGTTTATCCTTGCTGATGATTTGATGTTACTTTCTATTTATTGATCCAGGCTTATATATTAGGCCCCCTTTTTTCCCCTCTCTTGTTATTATTACATTGAGATACCTCACTTTATTTATTTTATTTTACTTTGTAGGAACTATGGTGTGCCCCTGCATTTGATTCGGGAGCTTTATGAGACATTCCGCAACTTCAAGATTCGAGTTGCCGATTATGTACGCTATCGGAAGATTACTTCAAATATGAATGACCGTTTTCCAGATGCTACACCAGAAGAGCTCAATGCGTAAGTTTCCCACTGCTAATGTTTTTAGATTTCTTGTTTCTTCAGAGCTTTTTTATTTAATCAAACACTTCTATGCTTATGCAGAAGTGATGCTACCTGCATTATTTGTCGTGAGGAGATGACCACTGCTAAAAAACTTATTTGCGGGCATCTGTTTCATGTGCATTGTCTCCGTTCATGGTTAGAACGTCAGCACACCTGTCCTACCTGCAGAGCCCTTGTTGTGCCAGCTGAAAATGGGACAAATGTGGTAGGATCACGACCAGATGTGCAACAAGGTATAACTTATGGCTCGATCACCATTCAGCTAATCATACATTAGTGTCCAGTGGCGTAGCCAGGGATTTGAGTAAGTAGATTCAGAACAAAAGAAAAAATGTCACACCTAAGATATGAACCTGTGACGAGGGGATTCAATAGTTTATATATATGAAACAAATTATTTTTACACATCCAGCGAAGGGGATTCAATTGACCCCCCTTCATGAAAGGTAGTTATGCCTCTGCCCTGTTTGTATCGATTAAAATAAGTCATTTCCTTTTAGTGACAGGCAATCTACTTTTATCTTTGGTAGTCTTAATCGGCATGACTTTGTCAACTATATGTACCACTAGGACGTGGAGGCTAAGTCATCCATTCATTGCTAATAATCTGTGTCAAGCATCAAATTGTAGCTTCAGTGCTGACATGTGAATCAAGTCGATAACAGGACATTCCATGGGCAAACTTCCTAAGACATTTGAGGATGGTTCTGATTTTTTTCATTTTTTCTATTTTCGAGGTATATGTTTGGTAGTTGTCAGTGATTATGGATTGTGTTTCTAGCTTTTTCCTTTTTTCCAAAAATTGATTGTATGTCTAGCTTTATTGTCCTGAAGCATGAAATTTATGTTGGAAGAGCTAATCCCGAGAAGGGACACTTTTATGTATCTATGTTTCTGTAATGTAGGAAAGTGACATGTATATTTACTGAGCCCTTTGTTAAAACTCTATCAGGTCCTGGACCAAGTGGGGCAAGTGCATCTCAGAACTCACAAGCAGATAGCACGCCAAATAATAATGTTAGCCAGCACCAAGCTAGAATCCAAGCTGCTGCTGCAGCAGCAGCAGTTTATCAGAAGTCTTTTGTTTATCCTTCTGTACCAACACTAGCGTGGTATTGATTTCTCGTCTTTTATGTACATGCACTATTGATTATTTGCTTTGCAAATTTGTTAGATCTTCCCTCATCCTACAGATGTGAAAAGATGAACTATTCTCTACATTCCTTTTTCAGCTTACTAGGTAGTGATAAGTAATTTTGTAACTTCTACAGTCAGGGTCAAAATTAGATAGGATTTCATTTTGGAAACCAGCAAGATGTAATTTCAGCTTTTTAAACATGCTTCGTCCACACTCTAGTGCAATTTGTTACTGCACTACTCTTTTACGCAAGGTAGAGCTGTTTTGGTTTTTGTTCTTGTGGTGGGGCCCTTCCCCGGACCCTGCGCATAGTGGGGAGCTTTAGTGCACCGGGCTGCCCTTTTTTCTTAAATTCTATGGATAAGTCAACCTTTGTTTTCTCTCTTCGTCCTTGTGTGCTATTATTATTGGATGGCCACATTGAACCTTCATTCTTGTGCTTCCCAAATAAACATCTTTCTTAAAAAGGTAGACCTGGTAGCATATTACATGGTACAGAAGTTACAATCTTTACCTCTGTGATTCTTTTCTCAAAACTGCGAAAAGTAACTTGTGCCTCTTGCATGCTCTTCAATGAACATTTAAAACGGATCCATTTTAAATGTCATTGAAGTAGTTTGGAAAGTCATATGTAGATCTGTTTGAGATAAGTGAGCATGAAACTAATGCTAACAAGAGATGTTGTTCACAATTTATTTTTTTAGATACCTTCAGGGAGTTTGATGTGATAATCACTAGTCTGGTTGTGGGCCATTTCCCATTCATTCATTTTAAGTCAGTTTCCTAGGAATTATTTGATTGTCATGGACCTCCCATTAACAGCTCCTCATTTAGCTGTCCATGACTGGTATGGGGTTTCCTTCGACTTGTAGTTCTTTGTTCTGTGATAAACTAGTTGTCGATGCAGAACAAGGTGGAAGATGACTGCTTCAAGTTCAACTTTTTGATTGCTCGGACTCTTCAAAAATGTCGACAGGTGCGTGTCGGATTCTCCTACAATAGTGTATTTTTGAAGGATCCGACACGGGTAGGGCAACAATTTTTGAGAGGCCGAGCAACTTAGGACAGTACACCCCCTCCCTGTTCTCTTTTTCCCCTTCTTTTGACAGTTGAAGAGGGAGTCTGCATTTTTAAGTAGGTTTTTCAACTTTGGAATGAAATTGAAACAACTGGTCTTACTTGCAGGTCTCCTGGATATGCTCCAGTTCCTCCGTCCTATAGTCCAGCGGGCAGTTCTTCCAATGTGCTCTCAGATGGGGAACGGGCATTGAATGAACAATCACTGCAGGATCAATTAGCAAATATGCCCTTGGCTCAATATCAATGTGGTTTTCTCCCTTTTCAAAATCCCGGTGCTAACAACCTTAGTATTCCAAAGGCTCAACTAGAGGCCCATAAAACACTTTTACAACAACAAATTGAGGTATTAAAGCTTCTCTGCTTGATTGATATCTTTATCTATTATGCCTCTATTTTACATTTGGTATTATTCTGTACAAGAGTTGGTAAATTCCAGTGCACAGATCGGCTCTACATGCATGAAACTCGAAGTTGTCTTTTGTGCATTCTACTCACTCTTGTTTGTGTAAATTTTTCCTACTAATATTCTGGAAAACTATTGTTAATCTTAGTGAACTGCAAAATAATTTTATGATAGATTTATGTTCTGGATTACGGAACATTTGATAGCCTATTTGATCTTCTCAGATTAGTTGTACTCTATCTATCCTCCCGTATTTCCTTTTGTTATTCTCTCTAAGTAATTTAGAGCTCACATAGCTCATGGTTGGTGTTTTCGGTTCATATACTTCATTTTGTGGACAATAATATCTAGGTACAGTTCCATAACACAATCCGCGTTGGACAAATCAGGGATTCTAATACTATTTTTAGACAATTGCAAACTTTCCTTTATTTGTTTAGTCATCTTAAGGTGGATGAGATGAGATATGAGACATAAGGCTCACTGCAATCTGATACAATACCATTCATCATGCACGGCTGTGTTACAGTGTGTACTGTATTCTCATTTTGGAGGATTTTTTTTCTTTACTTTTCCTTTCTAGTTTCTGTAGCACATTCATTTAATCTCTCACTGAGAGCTTGATACTCATTCAATTATCCCGCTGCTATACACTGCAACTATGATCAGGTTCTGCAAACGCAGCTCAAGATTTTAGAGAATCCAAACACACACAAAAAAGCAGATGATTTAGGAAGTTCTGATAGTAAGGGAAAAGCAATTCCGTCAGAGAGTTCTCGAGGACAATCCGAAGGTGCAGAATTTTGAAGCTACCAACAATGTATATGTATGATAAGGGCCAGCTGAAGTTTGGACGTACAGTTAGAGAAATAGCAGCAATTGAAAAATGGAATTTATCAGAGGTTCTGTAAGTTGTACAATTCTCGAGTGCTCTGTGAAGTGTTGTATTTTAGTCCAGCAACTGATTATTTTTCTCTTCTGATAGAATTTCTTCTTGAGAATCTCAAAATCTTGTACCCCTTATGGCGGTACGATAAAATTTTCTTTAAATAAGGTTCACTTCTTCTACGCTCCGGTCTCAGTAAAATATTTTACTATATACTTCATAGGCCCATTCATGTTAGGATTTTCAAGAGGTGTGAATGAAAAATGAATAGCCATTTTTCAAATAGGTAACTTCTAACTCTGCATGGTTGGGACTTTTTTGATAGGTTGTGAGTTGTGATTTTTCCTTCAAGGCACAATAGGCACCCCGTCTTACCACCACTTCGTTAGCTATAAATTTAGAGGACTAGCCTTAGTTTTATGTATCAAATTTCTGAACTTTTCTATATATTTCGTAACAAACAAATATAGTAACATGTGATTTCTTGCCGTTCCTATGAGCTCAACGAAGTCGTTGGCGTTTGATGAACCCCTACTCAAGCGACAGGTTTATCGGTTTTATGCTGGGAGGAAGTAATTGAAAACCTCAAATATAATGAGGGGATTAAATTTTTTAAATACACAATATATTCGGTGGGACTCGGACAATTTTAAGTTTTTACTTTTCTGTATTTTTGTTTACTTCGATTTACTGTTTTGAACACAAGGCGCCAACATGCATTCATTTGTATAATGTCTCGGTAATTAGAGAGTTGAACCACGAACTACAGCTATAAATCCACAAAAGTAAACAACAATTTTCTTAACCTTCTGCTTTAGCGCATAGCCGTGAATACGTTGCAGATGATCTGTGAGAACTTCGACTTGCAAATTTTAGCCAGCGTTAGCTGTAGATTTTGAATTAAGTGAGGGTTCTTCAAGTTTCATTTTGAAGTACTTTTAAAAAACAAATTTGAGTAAAAATCAGATTTGAGTGAAATATGAATTGAACTAGAGTATTTTAAAATTATAATACGATATTTTAATAAAAATGGCTAATCACACAATTAAATGATACAATTCATTTAATTATGATTAGTACACGGTTACATGAAACAATTCGTCTAATTACAATTAGTTATGAAGATCTACTGGTGCAACAACAAAAAAAATAATAGTAACAATGATAGGAGATGAGAGACTTTGTATATCAGTAAAAGTTTATAATTTTGAAGAAAAATTTATGCAAATCAAGCAAAACATATGCGAAGTAAATTCATACAAATCAAGCAAAACAAATATGAAGTAAATTCATACAAACCAAGCAAAACAAATTTGAAATAATATAGGGGGTAGGGAAGTTACTTTGGGTTAGAGGCACTTGGGAAGGTACTTTTACGTATTGAAATTAATTTTATTAAAAACAATTATTTTGTTATAAATGTATTTACATTATAGTGAATGTCTGTCAAGATCTAGTTGATATCTATCAGGATTTGATGTATTTGTCTTTTAGTGTGAAACTAGGAGCAAATTCCCCCTATAAATATAAATAGAAGGGCTTCTTCATTGTAAATCATCCCTCAAGAGAAGAAATAAGAATTACTCTCTCTATTCTCTCTACTTTTCTTCTTTATTCTTTCTTGTTTTATAACATGTTATCAACACGAGTCTCTAATTTTTATGTTATGTTTTGCAAAAGCCATGATTCACTACCGTCTCAAAAGACTAATTTTTATGTTATGTTGTGCAGAAGCCATGATTCACTACTCTCTCAAAAGATTGACAGAGCCATGATTTTCCGGGAGTATGCATTTCATTATTATTTCTTAATGTTTTATATATAGTATATCTGCATACTTGAGTAGGAAGTCATCCAAGGGCCAAGGATACCATGAATCATCCATCTCATTCAGAATTTCAGCACTAACCATTAATTAAAAGTTATTTCATTGATTTTGGTGGCTATAACTAAAACAAAATAATTTTCTTTGTACTAAACGGAAAGAGACAAGCAGGTTTCTTACAATATTAACACTTTATGCAGTTCTTGTTTCCTTCACTTAGCGGATAGAAATATAGTACAATCAATTTACTCGAATATTTTTGATAAATTGGAGCATAATGAAGTCTTATATTAACGTTTTTTCAAAGTGGTAATCGTATTAACAATCTATGAAAAAAAATTGTAATTGTCACATTGTGGGTTATGTATTATATATTTTAAAAGTCAAATGTTTGTTAGTTATGTGATATTATTTTAAATGGCCCAAAGGTAAGACGATGGATTTAAATCTAATCGCACTAAGAGGATAAAATATTGAGTTTTATGTTGGGTTCAAGTCCCATCGAGTTATAGCCTAAGACGCCTTTATATATATATGAATAAGATATTGAGTTTGAATCTCAGTAGACCATACTGATGATATTATGATGACTAAAGTAAAATAATGGGTATTTGGTGAAAAGTTATGAAATCCGACCCATTGAATATGCTCCATTCCATGAAGTGAATGTGCTAGCAACATATGATAAGTCTGAAAAATGACAACTTACTCTTGAGGTGTATGTGGTAACAGTGCATAAAATGTCTGAAAGAAGACAAATGATTGAATGCACGAATATAAGCGTATCATCAAAAGTGATGATATTTTCACACGCATATTATGATCATAAGACATGTTAGAGAAAAATTTTCTACATCATATGTATGCCTTGATTTGCTCTTGAAGTAGCAATATCATGAAAGAGGATACAAGCTATCATGATTTGATACGCTTAAGTCTTGATTATATTTCATTCCTGGGGAATGGGAAGCTTATTAATGCAGACGTGCATTTGATTGTGATGGTATCACAAGTCACCTCCGAAAGAGGCTGAATAATTGAGAAAAGTTATTTTGAAATCTACTTCTGAAGTAGTAAATCTGAAATTTATTCCTATAATAATAAATCTGAAATTTACTAAAGTAAAAACACATATCATGGTAAACTTGGAGTTTACTAGATTAAAAGTTCATAAGTTGATATGAACGATTGCGATATCTCGAAGATGTGCATACTGAGTATTGAACATATATTAAAGAATTAGAAAATTCTTCATGAACTTTAATGTTGCTTGTTCTCGTGATAAGTTGGTTGGACTAACTAATTTTGGGATTGGATCCCTCAAAATCTGAAAAGAATAAAAGGTGAATAAGGTCCGTTCACCTATCATGTGATATGTTGAAAAGATGCATCAATAAGATGATCACATGTACATTCATGGTCAACCTACGTTTGACATTCATAAAGTTACTTGTTCAATATAAATTGAGCATAATTTTCAGATTATGTAATCAAGATAATTCATCTTGGTGATAATAGTTTAGCATTGAATACCTTCGATAAATAGCTAAACGATTACTAATGAGAACAAAGTTTCATGTGTTGGTCTGAAATGTGATATGTTGCATACAATAGCACTTGTATGCATTACACCAATATATTATGATTATTTCTTCCCTCTCAATTGGTTCAAGGTCAGGAACCAACTATTCTATCTAATAATTTTGATGTGCGGTATACGATTAACAAATGTACCATGATGTACAAAGATGGATTCCTCGGAGAAGATGGAGGATGTATGTTAGTTTTTCTAACATAAGGGGGATATTATAAGCAACTATGAAATATGTTAGGAATTATCATCAAATCCTCATTCAAAAGATAATTCAAGACAAATGCCGAAAACATCTCATATTTAGCTGCAAGTGCACCTATTTTGCTTCCTTAAAGGATAAATTCTATGCATGCGTGAAGCATGATAGACCAATCGGTTCCAAATGAAATAATCCTTGAAAAGGATAAGGAACAAATAATCATGATAAGAAGGCAATGTGCTCTTGAAGAACCTACGACATAACACTTCATGAAACCTTATGAGAGGTTTGGGTACCTGAAAATAATGAAGTGATGAGATCTCAAAATGTTATGTCACATTGTGAACTGATACAAAATAAGAAATCGTCGACGATATCTTTGATACAATATTGGCGCAATATTGTAAAAAATTATGAGGATCTGAATTCTATGTTAATTTAAGCATGCTGATGTAGAAACATTTATCAAGTGACCTGAAAGGATGCATTTTGATAAGCATAAAACTTATTTGATTTGCAGTCCAGACACTTGAAGATGTCACACTTGACATGTTTGATATTGTTACTTGACAAACATCCATATGAAAATCCCTAAAGGATTCAAAATGACTGAAGCATATAAAGTTTTTGAAAAACTTTTTATTATCTTCATAAGATATAATTTGATGATTTGAGTATCATTGAAACTCTTGGAAAGTTTTCAAAAGCAATAGAGTATTTTTTTTAAATGAGAAACATGCAAAAATTGAATAAGGATCCATTCCGACCACGAGAAAAGAACGAGGAACTCCTTGGTTATGAAGTACCATATCTTAGTGAAATTGATGCACTAATGTATCTTGCAAATACTACAAGGCCTGATATAGTCTTTCTTAGTGCAAATACTCCCTAGAGGTAGTGGTATGGACTGCGTACATTCTACCCTCCCCAGACCCCACTATGTGGGAATATACTGGGTTTGTTGTTGTTGTTGTTGTTGTTGTTAGCAAGTTTGCAGTCCCGATCTTATTGGTCATGCTGATTTTGGGTACTTATCTGACCTACATAAAGCTCGGTCTCAAATAGGTTACGTGTTCATATGTGGTGGTACTGCAATATCTTGGAGATATACAAAGCA
>NC_061113.1:233502264-233648242 GCF_002878395.1 Capsicum annuum
GTTATCATCAAACCGGGGGCCTATCAGAAACAGCCTCTCCACCTCGTCGGAGGTAGTGGTATGGACTGCGTACACTCAACCCTCCCCAGACCCCACTATGTGGGAATATACTGGGTTTGTTGTTGTTGTTGTTGTTGTTGTTAGCAAGTTTGCAGTCCCGATCTTATTGGTCATGCTGATTTTGGGTACTTATCTGACCTACATAAAGCTCGGTCTCAAATAGGTTACGTGTTCATATGTGGTGGTACTGCAATATCTTGGAGATATACAAAGCAGTCTATTGTAGCCACTTCATCGAATCATACTGAGATAATAGCTATTCATGAAGCAAGCCGAGAATGTATATGGTTGAGGTCCAGATACATCTCATTCGAGAAAAATGTGGTGTGAAATATGACAATCTACCCACAATTTTATACGGAGATAATGCATCATGCATAACACATCTTAATGGAGGATTCTTAAAAGGAGATAGAACGAAGCACACTTCATCAAAGCTTTTCTACACACATGAGCTACAAAGGAATGGTGATAGCAACGTGCGACAGATTCGTTCAAGTAAAAGTGTTACTGATTTATTCATCAAGTCTTCTCCAATTACAACTTTTAAGAAGATGGTGCACAAGATCGGGATGCAAAATAAAATCAAGTTTGGTTGCTCAAATTTAGAACTTTCCTTGATTGAAAAAAAATTAAAATCATGAAAAAAGTTTTTATTAGTAAGAATAGAAAAAACAAATTTCATAATTAGCTTCATCCAACACCCTTCCTCAAAAAATCACTTTTATTTACGGTAATAAAATAATGTGCTTTGAATTGTATGAATAGATATAAATGTTGAATCAACATTTGATAGTCGATACCAAGAAAGATTACAAAAATCAAGCAAAATAATTGTTGGTGGCAAACGACTACTGAAAAGTATTTTTTTTTAATATGAAAATAAATAAATATGATTTGATTACATAACAATTAAAAATGTGACTCGTTTTCAGGCTTAAAAAATAAATTTATTTATATAATATTACACATTATTACAAATAGAAACGTGCAAAGCTACTAGCGCGAGATGGTTTTGGGGAATATTGAAATTACAACTTAATACCTAAGAATGTGACTTAATAATCTGCTAAGCAAGCAAAGAACCATAATGTTTCATGTTTAAATTTAGTGGAAATAAGGATATTAGGTGATTTTTTCTCTTGTGATTGATTTGTGGTAAATGGAGATATTTGATTTTATTATTGATGAAAGATAATACATATCATATGAAATTGATAAATATGACTACAAGTTGATCAGAACGTCATAGTTGTTCAAATAAAAAAGTAATGAATTTAACTATGTCTACATGAACTCATATGGAAAATCAAAAGCTGTGTTGAAAAAAATCACAAAATCAATTAAAATGAATGTTCGTGTGAAAAGACTATTGACAAGTGAGAATTTTTAAAATTTTTGGAGAAAACAAAGAAAGATGAATATGTCAGGTAACATGCAATGATATGATCTATTTGTGAATGAATTGAGTTAAGAAATATGATTTGACTCTAAATTCTTATGAAGGCAAGAAGCACCAAGTTATTTCTTTTATCTTATCAAAGTCCAGGAAATTGGAGTTGCCTGATACACATATTGAATAGAATTATATGATACTTATATAGTTAATTTTTATTAAAACTAGAAAATTAAACATTTAGCATCCTTTTTTATAATTGAACACCTAATTAATCTAAAAACTCGTATCAATAGCAAATGCAACATCCAATATCCGTATCCGTTACATCATTTTTAATAATCAGATTACAATTTGAACCATAAATTAGATAGATACACCTCAAAATTAATAAAGAGGAACCAAAAAAAAAAAGTGAAACAAAAAACGTAACTTTCCTCCTTTCATACATGGAAAGGACAACAACACGTGACACACAAATATGAGTTACAGTGGAAGCAATTGAGATCAACAACAATAACATACTCAATAAAATCCTAGAATTGAGGTTTGGAGAGAGTAAAGTATGCACATACCTTAAAAATGTAGAGAGGCTTTTTCCAAATGGCCGTCAACTCAAGCGTGACATATTCAGGTATGCATGAACACCGATACTAGACTAGTGTGTGAGCCACAATCACAGAAGGAAAAAAAGACTTCAATCTTTTCATCCTTCATCAATAAACAGAATCAATATGTAATACACAAATTCAAATTAATCAAATTTCCATACAAACAATGAAAGCAATGGAAATCGTAACATTCAAAACTTTCACTAACCTAAAAAACAAAAATTGAATAAACACACACGACAACACTCTTATCGTATCAAGCCTAGGAGATTAAAATGTTTGATACATGTATTGAATAAAATTACCTAAGAAATATTTAATTTTTACTAAAACTAGAAAATTAACAGTTAGCATCATTTTACATGTATTGAACATAATTATTTGATAAATATTTATCTTTTACAATAATGAAAAATTAAACATTTAGTATCATTTTATAATTAAACACATATTTAGTCTAAAAAGTGAATAAGAAACTAATGCAAGATCTATCCGATATCTATTACTCCCTCCATCTCATTTTATGTGTCATAATTTGATCGGATATGAAGTTTAAAAAATAAATACAGGGAAATGTTCTTCTGGCCCCTTGTACTTGTCCGAGTTTGTAAAATGGACACTTCTACTTACCCCTTTATCATTTGAACCCTTCAACCCATTAAAATACAAGATTTAAAACCTTATGCATATATGACATTAAATTGTTGAGTTGGCGAAACGTGTGTTTACACGCATTTTTTAAACACGGGATTCAACATTTTTAATTTTAAAATAATAAAAAAATAAAAAATTAAAAACACCCCACCTCATCCAACACCCTCCACCAACCCCTACCCCGTCCAGTATCCCCTCCCCCGTCCCCCCCTCCCCCCACATACATAACACCACCACCATACCAGCGACCCTTTCTTTCACCCCCCCCTTCCCCACCACCATATCAGCCAAACTCCCCTAGATTTTATAATTTTAATTTATATTATAAATTGATTAAGTTATATTAATATGATATAAATTGTTGTTTTAAAATTTTAACTAATTATGGAGATGAATTTTATTTTTTAAAAAATAGTTTATTATTATTTTTTATTTAATGACAAAGATTTTTTTTTATTGTTGAAATTTTTGATTATATGATAGATAAGCAAAATCTCATGTCAAAGTCTCGTCTTCATTTTTGAAGTTTTTGATTTTATGATATAAATTACGAGATTTTTATGATTGCGAATCAATATTATGTAAATTGTTATTTAAGATTTTTAAATAATAATGGAGATGAATTTCATATTAAAAAATAATTATTTATTTTATTATTTTATTTTTTATTTAATATTATTGATTAATAATCCAACATTTTAATTAATGGAGATATTCTGTCATGTCATTGATTTATGTGATGTGGATATAAAGTGGTATTTTTTCTAGGGTGAGTGAGCCCCACACATGATCGGAAGTGTTTACAATTTTGGATTTTGATAGGTTGAAGGGTCTAGGTGACAAATGATTGGATATAAGTGTCCACTTTACAAACAAGAATAAGTACAAGGATCCAGGAGAGCATTTCACCAATAAGTAAAAACTTGATATTTTTTTAATCAAATTGTCCTTTACTAAAATAATGTATTATTTTTATTTTTAATTAAGTAGGGCCTTGTAAGTGAGACCAATAAGAGTAAAAGTGAAATTGTGTATTTAGAGCCCGTTTGGCCATAAAAATTTTTCTCTTTTTTTCGATTCTTTTTCACTTTTCCGAAAATTGTGGTGTTTGGCCATGAAAATTCGAAAAATGATTTCGGAGTTGGATTTCAAAAAGTGAAAATAACTTTTTATTGTTTTCACAATTTTCCACTTCCATTTTCCACTTTCATTATTATTATATATAATCCTAATCTTTAAATTTTTACACAAACCCCTCTTATAACTACAACCAACCACAAGAAAAAAATCATTATTTGTTTTCTATGGTACAACATCATTTTTAATCGTTACAGATATTCTAATCTTTTTTTCTTCTTTTAACCAAAATTTACTAACGTGAAGTAAAAAATAATAAATGACAATCTATGACGAAAATATATCAACTTTTGTTTTGAATGAACTATATTATAGAAATATAAGGCCTCATACATTATGTTACTTAAAAATGAAAAATTTAATATTTTTTTCTTGCCATTTTAATTTTCTGTATATGTCATGTAATGGCTATGATGATTTTAATAAATTATTTAAAAGTGGTCAATAAAGTCGCATATCAAACATAACGTAACGATCCATATTTTGACGATTACCTTATTTTGGTTTTATGGATTTTCAACAGAGACGAGTGTGGTAATTAGCTTAACAAAAGTTTGTTCTCTTTACCAAAAGAAAAAAATTCAAGAAAAATCAATATCACCAATAAAGAAAAAGCAAAAAATTAGCACTAATCTATTCAGAAATGATTCATCCGTAAAATTTTTTAAGAAGATAACATTCATTAAAATAATTAACTCAAGTGAAAGTCGTTAAGAATTTTCATCAACAAATTTAAGAATATATAAAATATATTTATATCCATCGATCATATTTATCAAGTATATTTTCTCTATTCAATCGATTATGGTTAGATAAACTTATTTAGCTCGCGTTTGTGATATTTTTATTCAAATTTTAAAAGATTAACAGTCATAATAATTAGTTTGTTGTTAATTATTTTATCAATTGAAGACATATAAATTATTTTCTCAACATTTGGTTGTATGTTAGTAGATAAATTAGTAGTTGAGTGATTTTGATAATTTTTAAAAGTTAAGGGCATAAAATTATATTTTAAAAAGTTTTTTCAAAAGTCTAATTTTTTTTAAAAAAAGAAATGGCCAAACACAACTCCAACTCTAATTTCATCTTCAACTCTAACTCCAACTCCCGAAAAAATATTTTTTATGGCCAAACTACTACTTATAGTTATCAAATAAGGAAATGTGTCATTCTTTTTAGAACAGACAAAAAAAAAAATGATGACACATAAAATGAAACGAAGGAAACGTTATTTTTAATAATCAATTTACAATTCGAACTATGAACTAGATAGATACACCCCAAAACAAGGAAAAAGAAATACGAAAAAAACGAAAACAAAAAAAACCATCACATTCCCAATTTTCATATATCAAAAGCAGGATAGCACGTGACAGACAAATATGAATTATGACTTATGATGGATGTGATTGAGCTCAACGCTCACAACACAATATATCAGTAAAATCTCACAAATGAAATTTAGGGAGGATAAGTGTGCACAAACCTTATCACTGTCTTAGAAAGGTAGAGAGGCCGTTATCAAATGCCTCTCGGCTCAAGTATAGCATATCTAGATATGTATAAATATCGATACTAAATTAGCGGACGAGCCATAATTACAAAAAAAAAAAAAAACACCAATCTTTTCATCCTCTATTAACAAATAAAATTAATCTATAATATACAAATTCAAATTAATTAAACTCTAATACAAACAATGAAAGCAGCACCCTACAACATGCAATCTTTCACTAACCTTAAAAATACAAACAAAAATGAAAATCGAAAAACACACACACGACAACGCTCCCCTCTCTCTCTCACACGCATTTTAAAAAAAAGAAGAAAGATATAGGAGGGAAAAACTCTTAAAAAACTTCCTAAAATCCTTCTTTATTTAGTAGCAGTACTAAATACAAATATTAAATTAAATCTATATCTACATTTATATTACTATTATTTATTATTTATTTACTCCTCTTCTCTAGTCTCTCTATACTCTTTCTGCGTGAAATTGAAGCTAGTCTTTTTTTGGCCTCTTTCTAGAAACTCTCTGTTATTACATAATCCACATCTTTGAATAAACCTCCTCTTTATTAAGCGCTCACTTTTTGTTTTTCTCTGCTAGGGTTTTCCCATTTCGCGTTTCGCGTTTCTAGGGTTTTTATTACTCTTCTACTGTGCTTTCGTAGATTTTGCTAGGGTTTATCACTGTGTCTGTCTGTTGGTTTCTCTCAACTATGGCGGCGGAGAAACTTAGAGATTTGAGTCAGCCTATTGATGTTTCGTTACTTGATGCTACTGTTGCAGCTTTCTATGGTACTGGATCTAAGGAAGAGGTAAGAACATTTTGCCTTTGTTTTCTATTTGTCTTCATTTTGCTCAAAATTGCTGGTTAATTTACGTTTTTTTTTGTTGTTGATGGCTTGGTACGGCAATTAGTTTAATAGAATGGTTTTGTGATATGTAGGAAAAAAATTGGTACAACGGAGATGGATTTTGTTGCTTTTTTGTTATGCCATAGGTGCTATAAGCGTGCGCACTTGTGTTTAGTTGAATAGAATGGTTCTGTTCTATGTAGGAAAAAATTCGGCTCGGCGAAGATGCATTTTATTACTTTTTGTTGTGCTGTAAGTGCGACATTTGGTTTTTAATTGGTTTAAAGGAAGTTTCATTTACTTTCGGGAGATTGAAGGATTTCCATTGCTTACCCCATCTATAATGTTCGTCCTATTCCTAAGGATTCGTAGTTTCAGAACCTTGGAATGAAAAATGTTACCCTTTTTTTCCCTGACCACATGTTTTAAAAAAAGGAAAAGAGTAAGAGAAGTCTGCAGGAAGAGGGGTGGGCGGGTGTTGTCCTCACCCTGCATATGAAGAAAAATGAGGGCTTTGGATGTAGGCGGTTCTTGCTCTGTTGTCTCCTGCATTTTAATTTCATCATCTATCTTGAAGTTATGTAGAAATGGAGCATTAGAAGCATTTTCAATCATGCTATGTTGATAAAGAGAAAACGAAAGGGATATACAATTAACTCAGCAGTTCTCTAGTAACCGATGAGCCAAATTTCAAAATTGGCTCATTGGGATTGGGATATCGGATAAACGGTTGGTGAACGAATTAAAATTTTATAGTTAATGGCTTATTGGTCGGGGGCGGATTGCTTACTTTCCTTATTGGGTAAACCCTTATCCGTTTAAGATTTATTTTACTTACATTTTTACCTCTGTATATATATATTTTACATACTATTAACTCTAAAGCCTAATTTAATGTTATGCTCCTCCTTATAATTGATCAAACCAAGACGTGGCTCCAAAAAACTGATCAAACCAAAGCAAATCTTCTTGCTTTCTGTTTTGAACTTTTGCTGTTTCTTAGTAAAAATTTCTTTGGTTGATCCTTTTCTCTCGCTGGTGGGTAAGGTATTCTTCATCTTTTCTTTCTTGTTATTCATTTTTTCTTGTTTTAGATCTTTTGATTTCTTTATATGTCTACCTGTTTATCTTTCTTTCTGGTGATTTATGGACTTGTGGTCCTCTTTGGAAATGATTGAGCCAATACACAACTTGATAGTTACTAACCCGATAATGTACCAACCGATATCTTATAGTTGGCTAAAGCTGATATCTTATAAGCCAAATCATTAAGAATAATTATCCACCCAATAAGCAACCCTAACTAGTTTCCCCATTGGTGTATAATGCCAGATTGCTGCTAGAACACTTAAAAAAAGATGTCTATTGCAATCTATGAGGCTCACATGAATGCTTTATATAGATGTAGATTTACCAATTGAATAACGGGGTCTATATTCTGTGAATTTGTAAGCATCAGATTTTTCTCTTAAAAAGGTAAGTATCATTTATGAGCGTTTAGAGTGAATAACAATCAGTTTGATAAACAAAAATGGATTTAGTTTGAGGACCGGAACTCGCAAAATCTTTGTTCTCATTGCTAGCCAAGTTACAATAATATTTCAAAGATTGGATTACCATAACAATAATGATAGTTGTAACCGATAGGAACTTCCATCTGGATAACAATAGTAGTAGTGATAGTGATAAGCGATAGAAACTTCGATCTGGATTACAATAACAATAATGATGGCGGTAAGCGATTACAAATAGTAATCGTGATAGCGATAAGCAATAGAAACTTACATCTGGATTACAATAACAATAATGATCGCGTTAATCAATTACAATAATAATAGTGATAGTGATTAAGCGATGGAAACTTCTATCTGGACCACAGTAACATTAGTGATAGCGGTAAGCGATAGAAACTTCCATCTGGATTGCAACAGTAACAGTGATAGTGATACGCCATAGAAACATCCATCTTGATTACATTACAATTATAAAAATAATGATAGTGGTAAGCGATATAAACTTCCATTTGGTATTTAATGTGATTTTTGCATCTGCTTTATTTTGGCAACCGGATATTCATGAGGACTCCCGATTTCCTGCTAGAATCAAAAGAAAGGAAATCTCAAGCATTTCTGGTTCCGCATTAAAAATGTAGATTATAGATCAAAATTTTTGTGGATGAAAGGGAACTATTGTGATGAACAACTATAGAGCATAAACAAAAGATGACTGCTTAGCCCCAAAGGATCATATATATAGCTTGTCAATCGGCTTGCTATGTCATCACTGCTGATAATTCCCCTTTTCGAACAATTATGCCTCGCTTTATAAATACTTCCACTGTTCTTCTGGTCATTTGTTAATTATATACTATATGTATTGCTTTGCAGAGAGCTGCAGCGGACCATGTTTTGCGTGATTTGCAAAATAACCCAGATATGTGGCTTCAAGTGGTTCACATTCTATCGAGCACACAAAACCTGAATACTAAGTTTTTTGCTTTGCAGGTCAGTTTTACAGTACTTTGTGATACTGGACTTGCATTGATGATCCTTTTATTCAATTTTAGTTTCACTGTTTAAATGGGATTGAGGGTGTTTAACTGTTATACTGTGATTGGTGTGTTTATTTATAGTATCAGTGCTTAACTAGGATTGAGATTGTTTAACTTACTGTTAAACTGTGATTAATTTTTCCTTTGGCAAGTGTGACTTGGACTGGTACATGGGAAAAAAAGTAATTCATGTATTAACATGTCATGATTTAACCTGAGAGTTAAGTTCAGGAATTATTCTTGGACATTGGAGATAAGAGGGAGGGATGGCCTTCCAAATAGTAACCCTTTTTGAAAATTGGGAAGTTTAAATAGAGTACTTTGGTTTTTGGAAAATAGCGTGGCACAGAATGCTAAAGTTTCTTGTCTTGAGTGTTAACATGATAGAGATGCTGTGAGGTGCCATTTATTGCACAGGTGTCCAAATAAAAAGACTGTTGTTTTGGTTCAGCTCTTTTTCGTTGTTTGCTTGGGACTTTTTATTTAGTTATATCTAGCTTCACCTTGCAGGTTCTAGAAGGTGTAATAAAGTATAGATGGAATGCATTGCCTGTTGAACAACGAGATGGAATGAAAAACTATATTTCTGAAGTTATTGTGAAGGTATAACTACACAAGTCTTGTCATTTTCTAAGCTTTTTTCGACTTTGAATAGAGTTTCTTGTTTCCATGGATATTATTAACTGTGCCATTATTAACCCTATATTGATCTCAGCTTTCCAGTGATGAAGCATCTCTTCGGCGGGAAAGGCTGTATATTAACAAGTTAAACATAATACTGGTTCAGGTACTCTTAATGCCCACAATACTCGCTTTATTAAAGAGAAAATACACACACAGAGCCCTCAGCAGCCCCCCCCTCTCTAGCCTATTTTTCTCTCTCTGGGATTACTAGTGATGATATCGTTTGTGACTCAAGTTAGTTACACATGAAGTTGAAGGTCTTGCAGAATTTATTTTTCTTGGCATTTATATTTTCAGATTTTGAAGCACGAGTGGCCAGCAAAATGGCGAAGCTTCATTCCTGACTTAGTTGCAGCTGCAAAGACAAGCGAAACGATATGTGAAAACTGCATGGCTATATTAAAGGTTTCTCTATATTTTCATTTCCATTTCCATTTTACAATGAAAACATTATAATTAGTACACCTTGATTACTTGAAACTATTGTTTTCAGCTTCTCAGTGAGGAGGTTTTTGATTTCTCGAGGGGTGAAATGACTCAACAAAAGATCAAGGAGCTCAAACAGTCTTTGAACAGGTACATTTCCAGATCTGATTAATTCTTAACATAGGATGTTTTCAACGTGGGATTGTTTGATTTATGGAATAACCAAAATATTACATTTGACATACTGATGTTAAGTAGAGTCTAGATATCATTTACCATTTAGTCTGGCGTTGGTTAAAAATTTTGAATTTGAGGAATAGATGAGAAGGAATTACGTGGAAATAGGGAAATGATAGAGAAATCCGAAATGCATAAAGTCCCCTTTGGTTGGTTGCTAGATAAAATAGGATGTAAATTGTTCTCTGAAAAAATAAAATAGGTTGTAAAGAGTTATCACTGGTGAGATTTTGAGGGCTCCGCAGAAATATTTTTCTGGTTAGTTCTGCTATGCTTAAGTAAATCAGTCGGTTTTGATTTGAGAATTAAAAGACTCTACACTGTATGGATTGTAGAGCTCGTTTTATAATTTTGAAGAAGAGGGTCTTCTAATATAATCATTACGTACATATTAATTATGGTAAGATACGATTTTTCCTTTCTATAAATTTAGACTTTATCTGTCTAAGACATTGGTTCCTTTGTTTACAGTGAGTTCCAACTCATCCATGAGCTATGCTTGTATGTCCTATCAGCATCGCAAAGAACTGAGCTCATCAGGGCTACGCTTGCTACTCTACATGCTTTCCTTTCATGGATTCCACTAGGCTATATTTTTGAATCAACACTGGTTTGTACTTCTCTGCTGCTTATTGTTTATCTTTTTAATTGAAGCATGTTCTACAATTTTCTGTTTCAATATAGATTGTGTTTGAGAAGTGCTGCCTGACTTGTGTCTCTTCATATTACAGTTGGAAACCCTGCTTAAATTTTTCCCCGTGCCAGCTTATCGCAACCTCACACTTCAGTGTCTAACAGAGGTATATTATGGCAAGAACTCTACTAGAGTTTGTTTTAACAGGTAAATTGATCCACAATGATTCAGTATAGTTCTTGGTTTCTGTGTCAATGACAGGTTGCTGCCCTTAATTTTGGAGATTTTTATAATGCACAGTTTGTCAAGATGTACACCATATTCATGGTGCAGTTGCAGGTGAGCTGAATTAGTTCTTGATGTTGTTTTATTCTTTTTTTTTTAGTTGGTTCAAGACTGTACGGTAGATGAAATCAGTCTATGGTTCTTAATTATATCTTTGTATTGCTGTATCTAGATTCTCTCTCAACAGTGTCAACAGTTAACAGTGGAAATGTATTTTTCAGCATGGTTAGGCTTTTTGTCTCTACTCCGAAGCTAGGCTACCCTTCTCTTTGTTTTTCAATTGAGCCTTAAGAGAATTTTACCTTAGAATTGGTTGCTTGGTCTACACATTGGTAGAAGTTATTAGAAGAATTACCAAACCTTCTCTATGTATCAATTTTTGAATGGTTGTATGAATTTGTGACAGGAAGTGTCTTTTTCTGCTTTTTTGTGTATAACTATAACCACATCCTTTGTGATTACTGTGTATTTTCTTTAGCAGTTTAGCCAAATATTTCTATTGTTTTTCTTTTCCTATGGGATTCGAGGGTTGCTAGTTGACCTTGTGTCGAATGAATGGATAATTTTTTTTATTTGAATATTCTAAAGGCGAATGGTAGTCTTGTGAAAACCTTTGTGGAGATCGTTCAATCACTGTCATACTGCAAAGGGTCGGCCCGGTTCATACCCACTCTGTGGGTGTCGGGGAAGGGATGTCTAGGCAGCCTCACCCCAGCTTCGCTGAAGGGCTGATTCGAACCCAGGATCTGGCACACCACGGTAAGCAAGCTTACCGCTGAGCCAAGCCCGCCCTTCAATCACTGTCATACTGCAAAGAGAAAATTTTGGTCTCTGATAATAGTGGACAATATTGATATACATGGGAAAGTTGGATAATTTGGTTGTCCGTGGTGAACTGTATTTTTGTTCTAGGTTTTATTAATTTTTTCAACACTTGTAAGCCGGGCTGTCTCGGAACATCCATGAAACCATTACTTATCAAAAAAGTTGTATAATCTGAGTAGGAGATATGTGAAATCCTTAAATATTCTCTAGGACAATGGTTAAAGCAAGGGAGGTATGTCTTATTAGACTAGTTTATGCTCTCTCGTTGACAGAACTGAGGCCCTCTTTAAATTGCTCATACTAGTCTTGTCTAGATACTTTTGTTCGTCGGCTTTGTCCTTCAGCAGAATCTAGTTTGCCTTCGATTTAGCAAAATATAATGTTCACTTTGCTGAAGGATACAATTACTTTGATATATGAGATGCAGTTTCGCTGCAGACTCAGTTGCTTAAGCAAAATGTCTAAACTTGCAGCTGAATTCATCTGCCATCCTAGGTGTTAGTGTTGTTGATATAGGTTGTTTAGTTATACCTCATTGTTCAGCTAATTATCTATGTGCTGTTGTGCTCATTATCTGATGGTTTTTCTTCACATCCAGAGTGTTCTTCCTCCCAACACAAACATTCCCGAGGCCTATGCAAATGGAAGCAATGAAGAGCAGGTTTGTTTGAGACAGTGAATTGTTAGTTTATTGTTGTTATTCACTTGTAAACTCATGTTTGTCTTTCCTTTATCCAGGCATTCATTCAAAATCTGGCTCTGTTTTTTACGTCATTTTTTAAGGCAAGCTTCTTTACTTTGTGTTTACGACATGAGGACCTTTACTTTGAATTTGTGTATTGACAATATGGTTTTGGAAATAGTAGTCAGCATTGTCTCTTACAAGCTACTTCGTATGCAGTCTCATATTCGTGTGCTAGAATCATCACAAGAGAATATAAGTGCCCTCCTGTTGGGACTTGAGTATCTTATCAATATCTCGTATGTGGATGATACAGAGGTTTTTAAGGTATTGTTCTAGGGTTTGTTCGTGATTCATTGACTTTCTTTGAAGTGTTTGATTGCTAAAGTGTGGTTTGGCAGGTTTGTTTGGACTACTGGAATTCCTTAGTTCTTGAGCTGTTTGAAGCAGCACATCATAATCTAGATAATCCTGCAGTGGCTGCAAATATGATGGGGCTTCAGGTATGACAAGGCACCTGGATCCTTTTTGCCTTGAACTCTCCCAAACCAAGCTGCTCATGTGCAAGTGTTTGTGTTAATTAAGCAGATGCCACTGCTTTCTGGCATGGCTGATGGTCTTGGGGCGCAAATTATGCAGAGGAGACAACTTTATGCTGGTCCAATGTCCAAGTTGAGGTTACTTATGATATCTCGCATGGCAAAACCTGAAGAGGTTCTCATCGTTGAAGATGAAAATGGGAACATTGTCCGTGAAACGATGAAGGACAATGACGTCCTTGTGCAATACAAGGTATCTATCTTTTTAGTTGTTACAGAATAACCTGGTTGCATTTGATTGACATTCTTTTTCTCTTCATGGGTTGGAGTAAAATAAGAGATGCATGTTGCATTCGGCAAAATGCACTTTGCCTGATTCTTGTTGTGCAATGTAGAATCCTGTTTTTCACGTGTTTAATGATGTTTAATGTTGCAGATCATGAGGGAAACTTTGATCTACCTGTCACATCTTGATCATGACGACACAGAAAAGCAGGTGCACTTTAATGCCATGAACTTTGATGTGACTTGAATAAATGTAGTTGAAGCTGTATACTATATTTTCTTTAAGCTCGTATCGTTTTATTTTTATATATCGTACTTGCCTTGGATGGCTTAATGGCATCAACAAGTCTACTTTAATAGGTGGTTTGATCTCAATAATTGGTCAGTGTATGGGTAATTGCTGGAGAGCTCTTAAATGCATAAATTCCTGATCTGTTGAAGAATTAGCTGCGATAATGATTCTATACTTACTTGCTACGTTAAAGGTCTTAGCAATTTCATTTGTCTTTTGGCCAATTCCAATTTGTTATATATTTCAGCGACCTAGTTATCATTGAGCTGTTCATTTATTCGTCTTTAGCATACTTCGAAGTGCAGTTGCTAATTGCTTCTTGCTTGGTGAATTTTTATTTGCGATTGAGTGTCGTTAGCGACTATTTCTTTTCATTGACATTGTGTTTTGGGTCCTGAGTCGTGTGTCTATCGCAAACAATCTCTCTACTTCATCCGAGGTAGTGGTATGGACTGCATACACTTTACCTTCCCCAGCATTGTGGGAATACACTGGGTATGATGATGTTGTTGTTGTTTACACGGTGTTTTGGACAAAAAATTTTCACGGTGCACAACAGCTATTTCTCGAGGGTCAATGTTGTTTTCATATTCTTTTATCACTCCAGATGCTGAAGAAACTTAGCAACCAACTCAATGGTGAGGACTGGTCGTGGAACAATCTAAATACATTGTGTTGGGCAATTGGTTCCATATCTGGGTCGATGGTGGAGGAGCAGGTATGTTTATACTAGTTTGGTTGTGCAACTTTCTTGCTCTCCTTCATTCAAATTAAATGGTTCCACTACAGCGTATTTTAGTTATACAACTTTCTTGCTTTCATGATTCAAGTGAACATCCTAACTGTGCTGTTTCATGCCGTCATTTAAAACTGAAGTTTGCTTTGTCTTTGTCCTTTTCTATGCGCTTCTTTATTTACTTGCCATAAACCGGGCTATACAACAAAAGATCTTTTGTATCATTTGAATGCTAAGATCTTGCTTATTCACATTTTCCCTTCTGTTTATGTTGACAGGAGAACAGATTTCTGGTCATGGTGATACGCGATTTGCTAAACCTATGTGAAATTACGAAAGGAAAAGACAACAAAGCTGTAATTGCAAGTAATATAATGTATGAATGTGATGTCATTGTGGGCTGCCAATTTTTATTTTCTTTGCCAAAAGTTTTCCAGTGCATAGTGATTAGAAATCTAATTCAACGTTATTTGTTGTCTTACAATTACCTTTCTCTCTAAAAATCGCAAATCTGATCTTGTCCACATTGTTGATTGTATTTGTTTTTCTTTTAATCAAGAAACGTAGTCACAACTTGGTTTAATTAACTGCCAGGTACGTGGTTGGGCAATATCCTAGGTTTTTGAGAGCTCATTGGAAGTTCTTGAAGACTGTTGTGAACAAATTGTTCGAGTTCATGCATGAAACACATCCTGGAGTGCAGGTTACTACTTAATGATTTTTAACTTTCAGCTGCTGTTTTACTATTTATCCTTGTCGGATTTGGCTTTACCTCTAGTTGCTGTGTGGTTGGTTCACATATTGCCAATTGTTGTGGTGCATACAACTGGTGATCATTTGGTGATTTTATTGTGAAGTCTTAAGGAATAATGCCATGTGGTATCAGGAACAAGGTCCCTGATTATGGCCTAGAACACTGTATTGCAATCAATAATCTTCTTGTGCTTATATGCTGTGGTTCATTGTGGTGGCATCTTTCCTGTTACTGAGGACCTTCTGTCTCTTTTCTCTAGGATATGGCCTGTGATACGTTTTTGAAAATTGTTCAAAAATGCAAGCGCAAGTTTGTTGTAGTACAGGTAATGGAATTGTTTGTCAACATCATCAGTTTTTTTTCAAGATACAATGGTGGAAAACTGACTGAACTTTGATCTGGTACTGTTCCTTGTTTCTCAGGTTGGAGAAAACGAGCCATTTGTCTCCGAACTTTTAACCACTCTCCCCACAACTATTGCAGATTTACATCCTCACCAGATTCATACCTTCTACGAATCTGTAGGTTTTTTGTCCTAATGAATAAATTTCATCTGTTTTTACGCGTTTCTTTAGGTATTTTAAATTGCGTCTGCTATATTCGATATGGCAGTATTTGAATGGGCAGTAAATTTTAAAATGAAAAACTTTTGGTATATACTAAAATTCACTAAAGGGTATAACGAAATGGTTAAGTTTTGAGGTCTTTCCAAAAATATAGAAACATTTCATTCATTTTGAAACAAACTTGAAAAGAAGAAACTGGTGAGTAGTACTTAATCTTTTATATACTGAAAGGGTTTCTGTGTCATTTACTAGGTTGGTCAAATGATACAAGCAGAACCTGATCCCCAAAAAAGAGATGAGTATCTGCAGAGGTTGATGGAGCTTCCAAATCAGGTAATCTGCTACTAACATATGGTCTAGATTAGATGTATTTAGATGCTATCTATTACTTTATTTGTTTAGGTGTCTTTTTTTGTGTACTAATATCTGTCTTCTGTGTACCTTCTCAGAACAATTATCTGTCTTTTGTGTATTATTGTGGCTTATGAACATTTAATTTTTACAGAGATGGAATGAAATTATAGGACAAGCACGACAAAGTGTGGACTACCTGAAAGATCAAGATGTTATTCGAGCTGTTCTAAATATATTGCAGGTTACCTTTTATATCCAATGCTGCGTCAAATAATTACATTAAGTATAGGTAGATAAATGGTATGTGAAGAAAAACATAGTATAATAGCGAATGTCAGCAACTGTCAGATATGCATTCTTGGCGGTAACATGGAAGAAAAGAAACCAACAACGTTTCGAACGAAAATGTGAAAATATACATATATTGAAATATAAATGCGTGTCTTTGAATTTTTGGTGTGTAGACTAGTAGATGTTAATACAGTAGATAGAATGTTAGATTTCCTCAACTTCCTACAGTGATGTAAAGGGACTGATTTGCATGTAATTTGGCACACACTTTTTTGTAATATCTTATCATTTAATAAAAACAAAATGTCAAGGATGTTTTTCTCCTTTAAAATTAAGTTTAAGAGCAACACTGTTTCAAGGCTCTTTTACCAGTTAATAACACTATCTCGATGCTAATTTGGTGAACAAGCTAAAACTTTTAATATATGTATGTGCGCGCGTAACTCTCTCTCTCTCTCTATATATATATATACAGAGAGAGAGAGAGAGTTTTCCATCAATAATTAAGGACATTACCTTGGTATATACACCAACTTCAACGTTTGCTTTTAGAAATTTTAAATATTGTCATCAAGGGAAAATATGTTAATGTATTTAAATGGCGTTTTTTTTAATATGATCATGTTACAATAATTTAATCATGTGTTCATTTTGTCAAATGATAACATCGCTTGCTCAAAATTCTGTCTATGCCAGCTGGTCGGCATTCCCTCACGGTTTTCTAGGGCCTTTTTCCCGCCTTCTTTTTCTTCTTACTGGAGGTTTTTCACAAATACTTGCTTGCTTGCTAGGGCAAGGAAGAAGCCAATTCATGTTTAACCACATGTTACAGTTTTTCTACCTTGAATACTATGTAGTCGCAAAATTTAGTACGGCTATCATGTCATTATGACTGGACATTAGCTAGGATTTGTTAGCACAAGCTACCTGCACTATGTCTGGGGTTCTCGATGCAGGTTTCTCATTAGTATTCTATGTTCCTTTTATATTTTTTCATAACTTGGTAGACATTCGGATATACATGTTGTTTGCAAATTGTGAAATATTATTCGTAAATCAATATTTTACAATTTGTTTATCATTTCAAACATTAACTGAATCATGTGGCTACCTTTTGTGCTGGGATCACGGAGTTTTGGCAATCAGTCTTTGTGTCCTATTTTTTCTACAATGTTAATCCTACTCAGCACTCCCGTTTGCATTCAAATTCTCCTTTCTGAACTTGAGGTTTTTGTGAATTTTTTGCCTTGCAGACAAATACTAGTGCTGCTAGCTCACTCGGAACTTATTTCTTACCTCAAATTTCTCTGATCTTTTTGGACATGCTCAATGTTTATAGGTATGGGTAATCATAGTTTCCTTCTTTGTTTGATTTTTTTTTTTCTGAATGTTTAGATGCCTCGTTATTATAACTTGATCGTATGTAATTGGTGTGTAGGTTGTCATCGATGCCATTACATTCCCGCTTTTCGGCATTTATTGGGCTTTTGTGAATTTTAGATGTGAACCATTTTTGTTGCAGAATGTACAGTGAGCTTATATCTACAAGCATTGCACAAGGAGGGCCCTTTGCTTCTAAGACATCCATTGTGAAACTCTTACGGTAGGTTCCTGTTTTGATTTTTTCTTTTTCTTGCCAGCTTAAGGTGAATCTACTTACACGTGTGATGTGTGACAGCTCGGTAAAAAGGGAAACATTAAAGCTTATTGAAACATTTTTGGACAAGGCCGAAGATCAACCCCACATCGGGAAACAATTTGTGCCACCAATGATGGACCCAGTTTTAGGTGACTATGCAAGGAATGTCCCTGATGCTAGGGAATCTGAAGTCCTCTCTCTTTTCGCTACAATTATAAACAAGTAAGCTAGTGACCTTCAACCCCCAACTCTGGCATTCAGCACAACTGAAATCATAAATTGTCTGCTCCATGCATTTCTGTTATGCACCATTTTGTTCATAGTTCATGGTACATCTACTTGTATATATAACATTTTTCTTGTTAGGTACAAGGTTGCTATGATCGAGGATGTCCCTCGAATATTTGAAGCTGCTTTCCAGTGTACTCTTGAGGTTAGTCCCCCTCTCCCCTTTTTCCAAGTTAACTTCTATTCTCTAGGTTAGTTGTTTAATAACTTTATATATAGCTTCTTCTGTATTGATTCATCCCAACATTACACCAACTATTCCTCTGTCACAAACGTCATGCTCGCGTTATGTATCTAAAAGAATTCTTACATAAAGTACTTGTTTGATAAAGGACGGTTCCTATTTCAGTAATGCTGCATAGCTCCATCTTCTCACGAAGGTTGTAGATGTTATTTGTTTTAAGGCATTAATTTGGTGATACTATTTACTATCCTCATTTATTTGATTGCGAATTCTTTATCCCATTTCTTCATTGATGTGTTTGTTTCTGTTTTTGGAGTCTGTACCTCTGCATTCATTATCATGGTTTTCATAGAGGCAACCCTCTCAAGTAGTTTTAACAGGTAGAGAGGTTGTTTCATGCCCTATCCGGGGTGACACAACAATGGACTGTAATATGTTTTGAGATAATTTGGTTACTTTAAGAAACATTTGGCAAGTTAAACACTGGATTACACATGATCTATTTTACGAATTCGTTTTATGTGCTACAGATGATCACAAAAAACTTTGAAGATTATCCGGAACATCGGCTCAAGTTCTTTTCATTACTTCGTGCAATTGCTACACATTGTTTTCCTGCTTTAATACGGCTGTCGAGTGAGGTATGTATTTTTTCTCTCTTGCTGTAATTTGTGGACCCCCAATTCTAGTTTACGAAGCTTGCAGTCCTCCGGAGTTCTACTTATTTGGCTTTTATCTTTATTTTAAATGTCTGGATGAGCTTATGATAGAACTTCATTTTCTCTTGATTTTTGATCAGCAATTAAAACTTGTAATGGATTCTATAATATGGGCGTTTCGGCACACTGAGAGGAACATTGCTGAAACTGGGCTTAATCTCTTGCTGGAAATGCTGAAAAATTTTCAGGTGATTCTTTGTTGTTGGTCATCAGATTGATTGTTCATTATATGTGATGGAGGTTTAACAGTGTCTTCTCTCGTGGCAGGCTTCCGAGTTTGCTAACCAGTTTTATAGGACTTACTATTTGACGATTGAGCAAGAAATTTTTGCTGTTCTAACAGACACGTTTCATAAGCCTGGGTTTAAATTGCATGTGTTGGTACTACAGCATTTGTTTTGCCTGGTATGTGTACCTAACAGATTGGTTTTCCTATTTGTAGTAGTATTTGGTATTACATAGTGCTATTATTTCAGGTGGACATGTTGACTGAGCCTCTATGGGATGCATCGACAGTGCCTTGTCCATATCCAAATAATTCTGCATTTGTTCGTGAATACACCATTAAGCTTCTTAGTACATCCTTCCCCAACATGACATCAGCTGAGGTATGACCATAATTTTACATGATAGTTTCCATGCTAGTTCGTATATATTTTTCTTAGCTGTTAGTAAATGGTTTACTCTTTTTCCAGGTGACTCAATTTGTCAGTGGGCTATTTGAGTCAACAAATGACCTTCCCACATTCAAGAATCACATAAGGGACTTCCTTATACAATCAAAAGAATTCTCTGCTCAGGTTAGTGTTACTAGTAGACCATTCGTTCCAAGCTTTCTTGGTTTGTTTGGGATGGGTGTGTGGAGGTCGTCTATTCTCTACCCTCTCCCCGTTTGTGCATGCTCCGGCATACCCTAATAGATTGTCATTACTTCTTTTTGGGTCATAAATGTTATAGGACCCTCTTCTAATCTAATCATAACCCGATTTTTCTCGTTTTCTCCAAAATATGTGAAAGAAGTTTCAAGTTGTCGATCCTTCGGGAGTTACATTCGTAACTTAATGTAATGTTATGTTTACGCGGTGATATTCTATCTTTCCAAGAGTAGGTGAGGGTGAGGTACTTTCCCCGGCATGCGGAAAGAAAATCCAGGATGACGGCTTTCAAAAAATGAGTAAGGGACGGGGAGAGGGCGACTGAAAAGGAGGTAGCCCCCTTCGCTTGCTTGATTGAGGGATACGAATGAATAATATTACTAGAGTCGATAGCAACAGAATATCCTTCTCACTTGAGGGTGGGGACTGAAATGGTAAGGACGATCGATGTTTCTTTCGAGGGAACAGAGAATCCAAAGAGGAAAGGTGGCAGTCGACCACTAATAGAGCGTTCGATTAAGGTTGTCACTGCGAAGCTATAGGTAAGGTGCACGGGGTCTTACCGTCTAGCCACCCTTTTGGTAGGCTTTGCTGGGATGATGTCTCGTTCTTCGTCACGCTGCCCATGACTGGATAGGGGTAGCGCCATAGACCGTCTCTTTGGCTTAGAGTCGTTTCATGAGCGAGGGGGCTAAGCGCATACACGCTTCCTTCGGAACCTGACTCTATGTTCGACTACCAAAAAGAAAGCGAAGAAACTATGTTTAGCATTTATGCCAGGTCGCAGAGGGACTATTTAAATGGAACACAGGGACTAAGAAATTTGTCATGGTTCTGATGAATTATATTGTGTCCTTAGCATGCCTTATTTTGTTATAGATTGCAACTATGGTCATGTTGTGAGTTCCACATCAAATTGTGTGCTATTTTTTCTACACTGTGTCCTCAAACTTATGTACTTAAATAGAGGAATACATGTCATAAGAACTTTGAATTAGCATCTGATATTGGGCTTTACCACGTCTTATTTACAGATATTGGTCATATTGTGAATTCCTGGCAATTTGCTAGCTCAGATCTGAGCCTGTTGGTTGACTTGGGAAAAAGTTTCTGAAAAAAAAAAAAAAAACAGAAAAGAAGTTTGTGAAAAAGAATGACCAGATTTTCTTTTTTCCGAATGTTAAAAAGTTAAACAAGTGTCATTAGTTTTTCCCCCCTTTCAGAAGCTTGATATAAGCTGAATTGCTTCTTTATGAGTTCTGGGCTTAGTTTATTATCTTGGTCTTCCTTCTTTTTTCCTTGTATGTAACTGTTTTTTCTACCAGTTGACTCAGATTCTTCACTTTTCCTGCAGGACAATAAGGACCTTTATGCTGAGGAAGCAGCTGCTCAGATAGAGAGGGAGCGTCAGCGGATGCGTTCTATTCCTGGTCTAATTGCACCCAATGAGATACAGGATGAAATGGTGGATTCATGAGATGCACAATGTTCACATATATCCGCTTATACCCCCTGGAGGTGGTGTGGGTGCTTGGAGTGTGTTGTCGCAAACTTTAGTGGCCAGCACATCCTATTTTTAAAAAAACTTCTTGTCGTGTCGCGAAAATTTTCTCAGTAGTACTGAAAGTGGTTTCTCGATCTTGTGGCAGTGATTCAAGGAAAGAGTTGGCTGGGTCTAGGTAGTTAGATCCTAATCTAGGAATACAGCATGTGTATTCATGGTTTCATTTTCGATATTTTAGTTGGCTAGAGGGGTTGACAGATTGTTGAGTTGACCTCGACATTTCTGCCATCAAGAGTAGGTTTATTAATGTATACAGGCATTGGCCGGTTGTGCAGTAATCATTTTTGTTTTTTGGTGGAAACGGCAGTGTATTCTTCTCACGCATTATGCAGAAGTATGATTTTTAGCTTTTCCCTTATTGCCTGTAATGTAGGCGTGCAGCAGCACAGCCAGATGGGTTGGCAATGAATTAACAAAGGGCATTTATGGATTGTCATCAAAGTTTAGGTGCAAAGTTCTCTGTTTCATTACGGGTGCATTGCCTACTTGTTCGGTCTTGCCGATAAGGATTAACAATTTTAACAGTAAAGCCGGGGGGAGTGCAGGCGCAAGTTATTCTTTCATTTCATTTGCGTCGATTCGTGCCGTAACTTTTTTCTCCAAATAGGTACGAGTAGAGTATTCCGTAGACGTGGCTTATGCTTTGACGGCTTGATTGTGCGTCCGAGGTCTGGGATGATGTAGGCTGATTCAAATTTATTGATTGCCTTGTAAAGTATGATGGAAAAAAGCCTTAAGTCTGAGTAGAGTATTCCCTAGACTTGGCTTATGCTTTAACATAGGACCATACTGTTAAGTGTTTGATTATATATTTTGAATTAGATTTTAAGAATTTTTTTTTAAATATATATGTTTAATGGTTTGCAAGTTTCACCTTCAACTCCAAAATCCATGATCAAATGAAAGCAAAGTGGACTCGAAATGTCCAAGCCCGTAAGACAATTTTTGTTGGTATTCGACTTGAATTAACAGTGAAAATGTAAGGGGTCCACAATTTTTTTTTCACTTTTTCCTGGAATTAGAATTTCGAAAAACAAGTTTGGAATTTCAGAAAATTTTTGTTTTTACTTTTTCATAAATTCTAAAAATAACAATAAGGTGTTTTTACTTTATTCATAAATTCTATAAACGATAAAAAAGTGTATTCACTTTTTTCATTCTATTTTGAAAAAAAAAATTGCTAAAACAACTTAAAATTGATATCGTGAATAAACGTAACTTTAATTTTCAAATATCATTTTCTCGCTTTCCAAACAGAAAACTACCTATTTTTTCTCCATTTTCTTTTTCCAATGAAACATGCCAAACAGAGAATCTCTATGGTACCAACTACTCCTACTAAACAAGAAAAAGAGGGACGGATAAAAGTCTATTATGATGTGTTGTTATATACACACAGCGAAGGAATACAATACGTAAGTGCCCAGAAAGTGGAAAAGGAAAAGTAAGCGCCCCCCCCCCCCCCCACCCCCCCTCGCTACCCCCCAAAAAAAAACAGCAAAAAAAAAAAAAGAGAGGGAGCCAGCAAAAACTTGGCAACTTTCTCTGCAAGCACAAGTTGTGTTCATCGATCATCAAAATATAGTAGTAGGTAAAATAGCCTTGGTTGTTCGGGTTAGCTCTCCAGTTTCTTCTGATTCGCTATCGCTTCATCAGCCAAAAATGGGACAAGCCTTTCGCAAGCTGTTCGATACCTTCTTCGGCAATTCTGAGATGAGGGTATGAACCCCCCCCCCCCCCCCTCTTTTTCCTCTTATTTTTGAATTTGCCTTATAATTATTTTCTTTTCATGCTTTTCCTACTTGTTCGTTGGAAAGGTGTGCTTTAGAATAAACGGCGTTTTTTACCAAGATTGTTTGAGGCGAAACGAACTGTATTAAGTGTTTTACAGAATGTGTTATTGGTGGGAAACCTGGGATCGAATCCATGAGCTCGTCGCGTCGGCTTGTCTAATGCGGTTTACGAGAATCTCATGTGTGGTTTGCGAGCTATTGCACAACAAACACTTTACCACAGAGTGCTCAGAGGCTGTGGCAGAGGTTGTCCGTTTCCAAAAATAAAAAGAAAATAGAATGTGTTCGTTATGTATGAGTTAGATAACATTTGAGTGTACTTCTTAGTTTAACTCAACCTTTCCTTTTTTTTCTTTTTTTTGGAAGATTGAATGAGCAAGAAGCTTATATGTGAAAGCATATGAAATGGCTTAAAGCCACATTAATGTAGCAAATATCTAATTTTAACGGATATTGGGATTATTCATGACTTGTTAAAGTATGATACTTTTTCCTGTTAATAATTGCTAGTTAGAAAGATTGATTAGCATTATTTTTCTTCCATTAGCAGACTAATGTTGGCAATATTTGGTATGCAATTAATTACTGTCGTTATTACGCTTCTTCTGGGTTTTTTCCTTTCTAACTTCAATTGGATGCACTGTTGTAACTAATGTTTGAACATGGTCTCACCGATGAAAATAATTGTATGATCTGTTAGTTTCTTAGAAACACAAAAGTAGTTTATTGGAAGTAGAGATACTGCTCATGGTCATTCAGCAAAAACATGTGAGAGATGGCCAAAACCACCTATCCATGTATGTGGGTGGTGATTGATCATAACTTGGAATGAAAGGAGCCGTAATGGAGTGCAACAGTTACAGAGGATTCATATAGCCGCCCCAAGCTAGTTGAATATGCAAGATGCTAGCTAGCAAATTAGAATTGCTAACTCGGAATGCTGGGTTTCCACTTTATCCTTCAAGAAAGACCTTAAGTAGACAGGGTAACCAGTTTAAATTCAGGGAAGCTGAGAAGGTCCTTCATAAATTTATAGGTACCTTTACCGTGTCATTGATGATGTGATCCTAGTCCTCGTCATCCACTGATATGAAATATCATCAAATATGATTTTCTTCCTTAGGTTAGTTGTACAATGTCCAATGTGTTGAAACATGGAGGGAATGAGATGAGAGAGTCTTTGAGGCAAAACCAATTTGCTTACCCTAGTGACTGTTGTCCCTCTCTCTTAACAAATAACTGCTTCAAATTGGTCTGGTTTTTGTATCTCAAATTCCATTTATAATAGAATTGAGAATTAATCTAAGCATGGAAATTTTATCCACTCTTTGAGAACTTGCCTTTTTGCTACCTATGTTACCTGAATTACATCTTGTTTTCTGCTGGATGTCTATTCTACAGAGATTAGATTTTTGTACTTGTATGTGTAGTCGTTTTGTAAGATTTTGTTATCTTGTTTCATATTGATGTCTCTACTGTCATTTGCTCGTTTCTGGTTCTAATTTCAACTGGGACAGGTTGTAATGCTTGGGCTTGATGCGGCTGGAAAAACAACTATATTATATAAACTGCACGTAGGAGAAGTTCTATCAACAGTTCCTACCATCGGTATGCTGTCTTAGCTTCTGCTCATTGTTTTTGGCACTTCGATTGCTGAGTTTGTATTTGTAAAACTTCAATAGATGTGCTCTTCATAAAAAAAGAAGAAGAGAAAATTCAATGGATCTGCTTGTTAATATCAGTGTCAGCTTGGGCATGTGGCTTTCTTTTTTGTTTCTCCTTTCTTCACAGAGTTACCAGTACATGCGTGGGTGGGAGGTAGCAGGTATCTAGTGGATTAGTCAAAGTGTGCACAAGGTGTTCCAGACACTACTGTTATAAATATATATAAAAAAATTAAGATGGGGAAAGAACTTGTAGGAGACCACAGTTTCTTACTTTTTATTGGTCACCAGTAGTTCATTATAAAGTCTCGAAAGTGGCTGGTATTTACTTCTTCATGAACTTTCTTGAGAGATTGAACACTAATTAAGGGAGTTAATAGAACTGTAATGGGCTGGCTCCTCCTATCTAACTTACTTTCTCTTTACTTGCAAACTGCCTACCATTGATCAGGTGCAACACTTGATTACATGGCATACTTTCTACATCATTTTTTTTGGGGGAGGGTGGGGGGTGGGGTGGGTAGGAGGATCGGGATAAGTCACATTTCCTACATCTCTTCTTCCGTCTGGTAATCCTTGTCATTTTCTTCAATTACTTTGTTTATCAGATTTTATCTTATGTGGCTTACCATAGGTTATGGTTTTCTAATTCTGTCATTGTTCATTATCTAAACCTAATATTTGCTCGAGGGTAGTTTCAAATCTTGAGTTTTGATGTGAAAATTTCTTCATGCTTGTAATGCGAAGAAGTTCTCGAGAAAAGTACCTAAAACACCTGTCACTAGCTGAATACTGCCTATGTTTGTGTACCATTATAATAGATGATTGTACATGCATGTCTTGCAGGATTCAATGTGGAAAAAGTGCAGTACAAAAATGTAATTTTTACTGTGTGGGATGTTGGTGGACAAGAGAAATTAAGACCACTCTGGAGGCACTACTTCAATAACACAGATGGACTGGTAACTGCACCAATTAGATATTATTTGTTTGTAGTTATTTCTTTTGATGAAGTGGTTTCATTGATGGAATACGAAGATGCAAATAGTAAAAAGAATATCAACTACAAAAGTGAGTTTTTTCGCTCCATTACAAGGGGACCTATACTAAAGATAGGGAGCTATAAAGTCCCAAAAAGTGTCAGGGGAGTTTCCAGGGTCTAGCCTTAAGGCAGTGGTTTGGAGTTGGCATTTCATCGAAATTTCTTTTCGTCCTCTGTCCAACCACATCAAAAGATAGAGGCAGGAATCAGTTTCCAGATTTTCTTGATGGACCTACCAACTTTCCAAGGACTCCACCACATGTAGGATCCTTGATATTATCAGGCATGACCCAACTAAGACCAAAAACTGAAAAGAGCATGTTCCAAATATCTACAACAGTTTTACAGTGTATCAGGAGGCGCTGGTTGGTTTCTATGCTTTGTTTTCAAATTTGGAAAACAAAGTTTACCCCAAAGGTGATTTGTTTCAGCTGGAAAGCACTGATTGAAGCATGTTTGACCCAAGACAATCTTAGACTACACGTTTCAAAAGTTCTCTTTTCATTCTTAAACTTGTGCCCAGTCAAATACCATACATAAATTGATAGCATCATTTGGCTTTCTATTCTTAACCTGCTAGTCGTTTCTTTAGTTAGCATTCAGTGGCATCTAACTCATGATATCACATAAATGCCTGTGGAAAAAGTGATTTTTCCCTCTGTTCATTGGGTGGTAACATTGCCTAAAGGCAAAGAAGAATTTAAAATCTTGAGTATGATGGGATTACTAATTAGGGATCTAACCGTACATTCAATTGTATCTTCTCCCCTCCAACTCTTGGGGTCTAGTTTATTTCTCCCTTCCTTCTCAGTCCCATCCACAGACCACACAAAAGGAAACAAGGGAACAAGAAGAGATGGATAAGATAATACATCATTTTTTTAATCCAAATTTTTGAATTTGGTGTATAAATAAGCATATAACATTTATGTATATGCCCATTCCCCATGGTTGACAAAACTTACCACTTCGATGTTTATGCATTCAATTTCTTGTTTGGACATACTGTCTCTCTAAACTGGATGCCGTATCGCTTCACTAAGTGTTTTATCTTATACAGATTTATGTCGTCGATTCTTTGGATCGAGAGAGGATTGGAAAGGCAAAACTAGAATTTCAGGTTTTTTTTTCTGAACATTAATTTTATGGCTCGAGCTTATTTGTCGGTGACGTGATCTGATGACCTTTATCATGTTTTTTCAGGCCATTATCAGAGATCCATTTATGCTTAATGCAATCATCTTGGTTTTTGCTAACAAACAAGACATGGTAAGTTTCTTTTGTTCCAGCATGTTTCCTTGTCTACAAAATGCAATTAAATGCTTATTTTCTATTTTGCTCTTTTTACTTGGTCTTTAGACATAAAAAAAGTAGTGCTAAATCTATTAACTGAGCTCAAGAAAATAGAGACATGGTAAGCTCTTTTACCTTTGCACGAGGATGATATACTTGAGGCCTCAACTCCTTGATTAGTAAAACCTAGCTATTGTCCATATCTCATGAGATAGGTTCTACCTAAATCTAAGCAGACTTAATGCATATACTCTGGTCCTTGATTAGTGAAACCAAACTGGTGTCTATCTTAGTATTCTCCAGTAATCAATGTAGGATAATATGGTCAAATGAACAAGTGCATGCAACCGCCTTATTTTCTTTCTTGCTTTCCAGTTTCCACCAAAGAAACAGCTTATTTTCTTTCCTTTTCTTTCTGTCTTTTCAACAAAACCTTCAGAAAGTAGCCCTCCATTATCATTGAATTGCTTGGCCTTATTGACATGATTCTTGTGGCTGGGTGAGCTTCTTGGTAAGTGTTGTTAAAAGCAAGACAAGATTTTTTCCACTTAAAAGCAATAGAACATCGTGAAGCAAGGGACCGTGCGTCTAAAAGGTGAAGAAGTGGAAAGCAATCCAAGTGAGAATCTCTCATTTCTTTAGAATAGGGAAAATTTGAGTCACATCTAAGCTTCAGCCTCCTTTTCCCTTCATGTTTCTAGTGTAAGATGACTCTTCCTCGACTTCGGTTACCCCAAAGCTTCCTTAGTTTCCTCCTTTTTCTTCTCTTGATCTTTTCTTCTTCTGCTACTGCTTCTCATTTCTAATTCAGTTCTCTTCTCAAACTATCTCTCTCCCTACAGCGGTTTGTTCTATTCCTCATCTGTTTCTCTTTTGTTCTTTATTATCCTCTTCCTTTGAATATGGGGTGAATGCTAGGAAAATTAGAAAGAGAAAGTAAAATAAAAGAACTGATATAAAAAAAAAAAAAGTCTTTTAATTTTTTATGATGAATGCTGGTATTGCTATTGTTGATAAAGCAATAAAACTCTGATGTATGTTAAATGATGCAAAATAATTTTTTTATTGCTGACTGGCTGAAAACCAAAGATATTCTGCAATTTGGAACCTTTTGTGCAGATTTGTTAATATTAGCTTCTATTATGTTGAATAGTTGTGTTGGTATTTATACTGTAATGCTAGTAATTACACACTGAAATCAGCAACATTAACTGCATTATTTATGCTATAAATATTGCGTTTATGTATTAGGTAGCTTTTTGTATTTATTAAATTGTGCTCTTTAAAGAAACTTGTGCTTTGCCTCTGACTGCTCCGTTAAAGTCACAGGACCTTTATCGGTTTGTTTGCACCTTTTGCTTTTAGAAACACTGTTCTGCATGTATGTTTTGCCGAAGTATCCCCTTAATGGCTGGTCGACTTAACTCACTTGCTCGGGGTATGAAGCACATTTTTTTAATCAGGTAAACATATTTCATTGACAAACAAGGCAAAAGATATGACCATATAAAAGTGGTCTGCTAAAAAGTGAAGAATCTTCAAAAAAACATGATTCTCTGCAAACTACACCCATTCTTCTATACAATAAGGAAAGTATGAAGCACATTTAAACACCTCAATAAGAACCCAAAATTGGAATACTTCATCCCTCAATATTGCTTGAGACTGGAGCATACTCCTTGGTTAGTAAACGTCTTAGAATTTTTGTGCAAATGCTAAACAAGTAAAAGAGCAAATAAGATCTTTAAATGTGCAATGCTTTCTACATTGATTAAAACTTTGGATTCAACAAAATTATCAGAAAGAATAAAAAAAGATTGAATCCATCAAACTTGCATTCAATCATGTTTTCACCACCTGTTGTGTGCACCAAGGTTTGGCCTCTGGAGATTTTGCGTTCTACAAACTTGCATGCAATTATGTTTTAGCCACCTGTTGTGTGCACCAGGGTTTGTCCTCTGGAGATTTTGGGTTCTTAAGCTTAACAGTGTAACATGAGCAGTCTATTCCTATCTAAGTGAGATCTGAAAAATTACATACCATAGAGATGCGAGGGTTGCTCTGGTTTTAGAGCCGTACTTCTGACCATTTGGCTGGGACTTCGTATTACGTACAGGGAAAACAGTGGACAACTACTGCTGATTCCCAAGGCTTGGTGGGGTGGGGTGAGGCCTTGAGCAGATATGGTAGTTTTTAGAAAAAAACTGTATCATTCTGTAATAGAAATTGATCTCTCTATTCTTGTGATGTTTTGAATCATAAAGTCAGTTTTAGTTCCCTCTTGCACCATCACCTGCTTGATGGTTTCAATTAGGTTGGTTTGTTTTTCTAATATCACACGTCTTGCACAGTAATCATCAGGAAGAAAAGTTGTATGGTGTAGACTGGTAGGAGAATCAAAGATGGATGTGATTGTTGCACCTAATCCTCTCATTTGGTTAGGAAATGAAGCTAAAATTGCCTAATCCCTCAATAGCAGTTCTTTCAGACCCTTCAAACACTGTTTGGGGAGTGGGGGCGAGTTATATCTCTTTTATGTCCCACCTAATCAAACCAAAAAAAATACGAATTACGACGAATGTTTCATGTAATGGTCTGTGGAAGTGTAAGGTAAGGCTGCGCATAATAGACCCTTGTGGTCCGGCCCTTCCCCAGATCGCGCATAGTGGGAGCTTTAGTGCACCGGCTGCCTTTATTTTTTTATTTTTTGGTTTCATGTATCACCCAGTGGCAAGAAATCAAACTTTTCTTCTACCAACATGCCATTTCCTCCCTTTTAATGCTGGGTAGAACTTTTATATCTTGAATATCTCTTTTGTCCAGAGAGGAGCAATGACACCAATGGAAGTGTGTGAAGGCCTTGGTCTGTATGAGCTTAAAAATCGAAAATGGCATATACAAGGTACATGTGCACTTAGAGGGGATGGCCTATACGAGGGATTGGACTGGTTAGCCAGCACTTTGAAAGAACACAAGGCCGCTGGATACTCTTCAATAGGCCCTTCATCCTTCTGAGTGATCAGGTTTACACCTAACCAGCATGTCTTACACAGTTTATACTAGCCGCTATCCATAAGTTGCTAACTACCAAATGACCTTTTGCAGACTTACTAATGAACTTGAACCTCTTTTTCGAGGAGCACCACTGCATATCCGGCTGTTTATAAATTGGAGGATCATGAAATCGCAATGATAGTTTTTACCCTTGTATTTTTTAATGTTAGTCTTGTTTCCTGGCTTAGTGTGATTCTTGATCTTTGATTCTGATGTAAATTGAAACCTCGGAATTACAGTTCATGTTAACCAGACGTAGCAAATGCTTCTGTTGATACCAACTGCAGTATGCTTCCATGTGAATATGGTGACTAATCTAGTCAACACATGCTCAATACAGAAGGCAAACACGAGTTTATTTTAGCTTCATCTTCATTGTGCCAGTTTCGAGTTGATTTTTTTTGACGTGAATTTTTTCATATTTGTTGGTGTCATAAGCTTACCTTATTGTGCCGTTAGAATTATGTATGACTGAAGCTATTATCTTACCTTATTTGCTACATTTGCTGTCCAAATCAATGGAATGACGTGGGCATTATCCTCAGTAAAATGGGAAAAAGAGTTACAAAATTTATATATGAAATTCAGACTTAAATGACAGTGAAGTCTTGAAAAAGTAACTAATGAAATATCGCTTAATTGCATAAATGATGATTTTTTTTCTTTCTTCGTCAAGTTTTGTTTTGTGTTTGTCAAGATTATGGCATAGTAGAAAAGAGGTTTTGATCAATTGCAATGCTGTGCAGCAATGTTTTGTACTTAAAATGATTGAGTCGAATATAATGCTAATACACATGACTTTTCTTTTATTCAAAAACTGAGTCATAAAATGTCTTGTAATTTCACAATCTTTTAAAAATAAATATATTATATGCCCAATTCAAGAAGTAAAACATGAAAAAAAATTACAACTCACTAGGTAAATAAATTGCAATTAGATCGTAAAAAGATCACCATAGATTAATCAATTTTAATAAGAATCAAATCACCATTTTAGTTGTATTTTGCTCACATTTGTCCCTCTTTGATATTTTAAAATTCGTTTTGCTGTTGAAACCAATTTTTTTTTTCTTCATGTAGTTTGAAAGAAAAAATAGAGCATATGCACAATTCAAGAAGAGAAGTGGAGAAAAAATTACAACTCACTGGATAAATAAATTACAATTAGCTCGTAAAAAGATGACCATAGATTAACTATTTTTAAGTAAAAATCAATCACTATTTTAATATTATTTTTCACGCATTTATCCCTTTTTGATATTTTTAAATTTATTTGCTATTGAAATCATAGTTCTATTTAAAAAATTTCAGTAGGTATTTGGTATTTCGAGATTCTATTAAACAAATCCCCCATTAGACCTATTTACGAGTATGATGTGAGAATGACTCTCTCAATAATAATTTTTTTTCCAAAAAAGAAAAATTTTGGAAAAAAAATCATAAGCCGGGACCTTAATCAGAACGGATTGACAGTCACTGTCCATATATTGAATTAAAATAAAAAATCACAACCACCAGTTACCAAAAAAAAAATATATATATAACGACACTCTCACTTTGACCACACATTGTCTACTGTTAAATTACACAAATCTCATGTACTCTCCAAATTTCATGGAATACATTTATTATACTCCCAATTCTGTCACTTGTTTAGATTTTCTTACCATATATTTCTCCACCTAAAACACCATAACTGAAATGCTTTCATCTCAAAACTTCACCATGTTTGCCCACAAACGCTCTTTAATTCTCCGTAAAAATCCCTTGTTCCTCTTCTTCCCTTGTCAAGGTCTTCGTAGAAATGCTAAATTCCGATTCGCTGTTTCATCGTCGTTAACCTCCGTTTTGACTTCCGGCAACGCGATTGCCGCGGCGGCGGCGGCCGGCGGTGGTTCCGTTCACGGAGCGGTTACGTCGGCGATAACGCAGGTTGCTGTTACGGCGGTGGCGATTGCTTCTGGAGCGTGCCTTTCTACTAAGGTTGATTTTTTGTGGCCTAAAGTGGATGAACAACCTGGTGAACTCCTAATCCCCGTCTGTACGCTCCCGATTTTCTTTTTAGTTTTTTTTTTTGTTAATGAAATGTTGTAGAAGAAGTATATGCTCAATCGCTTCGGTTTAATTTTAGCCATCATCGAATTAAACTTTCAAATTTCGATATTTCTGAATCGATTCGGATTGTTAACCATATCCAAGTTGAAAAATCGTCACGACAGTGGTGATTGCATTCGGACTTTGCCTTTTATAATAAGGTCGATTTTTTGTGGCCTAAAGTGAATGAACAACCTGGTGAGCTCCTAATGCCTATCTGTCCTCTCCCTATTTTTTAAAGTCTTTTTTGTTAATGAAATATTGTAGAAGAAGATGTTCTGGTTGAAGTAAGTGACTCTGTTGGTAGAGTTAACATGAATGTTTGTGACTAGGCCTGTACGTGAATCGATTTGGTTCGATTTTAGCCATCATCAAATGAAAATTTTCAAATTTCGATTTTTAGAGTCATTCGGTTTGATCATTAGCCATCATCCGATGGAAATTCAAAATTTTGATTTTTTGAGTCATTCGGTTTGATTTTAGCCATCATCGGATGAAAATTTCAAATTTTGATTTTTTGAGTCATTCGGTTTGACTTTAGCCATCATCAAATGAAATTTTAAATTTCGAGTTTTCTGAATCGATTCGGTTCGATTTGAGCATCATTGAATTAAAATTTCAAATTTCAATTTTTTGAATCGATTCGGTTCGATTTTAGCCATCATCGAATTAAGATTTCAAATTTTATTTTTTTTGAATTGATTTGGATTTGTGACACACCCAACCATATCCAAATCGAAAAATCATAGTTTCTAAAATTAAATTCGTAAATCAATTCTAATCGTATAATTCAAATTGCTTCGAATCAGTTTGAATATTCGAGTTGATTCGATTTATGGACAACCCTATTTGTGACTATGTCGGCAGTTTTTGTTTTCAGGTGTTAGAAGTGGATGCACCCATTGATGGGTTGATTAGTAACTTGTTTCATTCATGAACTAAGTTACAACTCCATTAAATAATTCCCTATAGTAAAAGAGGTAGAGTTTTGCGGTTCATGAACATGGTAATTCCCTAGTTAATGGAAGAAGAGTAATGAAACTCTTCAATAAAGGTGGGAGTTAAAGGCTACTTGGTTGTACTATAGCAAGGATGCTTTTGAGGTCATTCTAAACACCACAAAAACATTGAGAGAGTTTCCTTAGACAAAATAGTTGCCGTGGATAATATACAAGATTATGATCTTGTAAGAAACCGCTAAGGCAATTGATGGTGATAACACACATTGATCTTAGAGAAGAAGGTATTTATTATTCCGCATAATCTCCGAGTTTAAATCCTTCATCAGGGAAGCAACTTTGACTGTATACTTATTCAGTTATTCCAGTAGGGTTTATTTGCCCTAATTCTACCATGTAATCTTTTATAAAGTGTTTTGAGTGAGTTATTTAAGCTCCACGCTTGTTTTCCTTTGAATCAAAAGCCAAGCAAAATCAAGTAGAGCACTAAGTTCAATTATTTTATTTGTGTTTATAGCAAAAAAAGTGGAAAGTTGGATTTTAGAAGAATTTCTGTGTTCTTTTAGTCTAGAAAAAAAAATATATCAATATAGATCACACCTTTTAAGTTTAGGGATCTCAGTGGACAGCAGCAAAGCTCTGTAAGTTAGATATTTCTTTCTAGCTTTTGCCGTTCCGTTGGAGCTTTCTCCTTTCAGAAGTTTTAATGGGAGCTTCTCATTAACCTTTGCATGGGTTATGGTCTGTAAACTGCAACTTCCTTTAGACCTATTGCTTGGGAAGTTCTTAGATTTTATGCATTTTCTTACATGTTTAACTACTCTAGCAAATAAGCAATTGTCACATTTTCCTTTCCTTTGTTGCTTATAATATGTACGTTTTGAACTTTTCCCTCTATAGAATTCATTGAAGTATATGATTTATAGCATATGAAAAGTCTTGTATTCCATTTGATATATGAAAGTGCATGGATTACATGTTCCCGAGATGTATAGGAAAGAGGTGAGGAAGCCTCTTCAGTTATCTGCTTTTTTGTTGTTGTTGTTGTTGTTGTGTGTGTATGTGTTATTTTTTTTTTATACTATAATACTTATTATTATTATTATTTTTTGTGCAGGATTGAACTTGAAAGTATATTAGCTTTTTCTTAGTAACTCATTTACTTCTTTTTAATGGGTAAAGATAATACGCCAGAAGGGATAGCAAGTAATTGTAGTTCTTTTGCAGGATCACTCTTATTGGAAGGAGTAGATGTCACTGGGTACCCCATCTTCAATGATGATAAGGTTTACCATCTCAACTTGCACTTGTTGATGTGATATAAACGATTGCCAATAGTGCCACTAAATTATGAATATGTGAAGGCAGGTGCAGAAGGCTATTGCATTTGCACGAAAAGCTCACCATGGGCAGCTGCGAAGAACTGGAGAGCCGTATTTAACACATTGTATTCACACTGGAAAAATTGTAGCTGTCTTGGTTCCATCAACTGGGAAAAGGGTACAATTCTGTCCTTTCATTGACAGTAGTTTGTTGAATATCTTACATAACCTGAAAATCTATCTGTCTCTCTACATGTATTTAGCTAGGTCCTTGTTCTCTTGTAATTTATGTTGAAAGTAATACGCACACTGTATTATGTAGATCACTTAAGTGAATTTGCATATTGTAACTGCTAAATTTTTGTAGGCCATTGATACGGTTGTTGCTGGAATTCTCCATGATGTGGTTGATGATACGGGTGAAAGTTTGGACACTATAGAGAGAGAGTTTGACACTGATGTTGCAAACTTGGTAGCAGGTGTTTCTAGGTTAAGTTTCATAAATCAGGTACTGTATGCACTATGATCAGTTATGATGGATTTTAAGTTACAATTCTGATTGCAGTCATAGCTTGAAATGGTGATATGAGTTTAACTCAGGACATTGTAAATACAAAACTTGATGAGCCATTGATATGCCTCAATTTAAATTCTAAAAATTGTGGTCCCTCGAAGCCATATACAGAACAAGAATTGAATGTCACTGTATTTAAATAAAAGTTACCCAAAATCCAAAAAGGCCAGCAGGGTTGCCGATTTGTGTGGAGCAATTGGTTTCTCCTTCCTTGTCTTCTTCATAGTTCTCTTTTTATGGCCCGACTTTTAAGTGAAGTTTTCCATGCAGCTGTTAAGGAGGCATCGCAGGTTAAATGTGAATCAAGCTGCACTTAGCCATGATGAGGTACTTAAATGCACGTGAGGATCATTTAAAGTATTTAATATGTAGATATCTTGCATGTTGTTAAGATAGTTGACCGTTGCATAGAGTCTGAATTAATGTGATGGCTTGTTTGGAAAATGTTGGTATTAAGAGCTCTTCATTCATTCTTGTATATTCTTTGATATAGTGCTGCTACTTCCATCTTGCCAGCATACTCTTCTCGTTTTTTTTTTTTTTTAACTAAAACTCAATGTATGAATAGATGTGATGACATCCAAGTTTTTTTTTGTAAGGAAGTGACGTCATGTCCCCATCCCATATTTTATATTTGTTCTCCCTTTTAGCTCTTTTTGTATCTGAAGTTACCAAACAAGTGTGATTTCTCAGTTCTGAGAGCAGCAAAAACGGCTTTGCACATTTCTTTTAGTTTAGCTTTTGTATTTCCTTGAAGTTAGTAGGTATGCACTATACTGTATTTTCTTATTTCGTTGTATGTATATTTGTTTACAGGCAAATAACTTACGAGTGATGCTACTGGGCATGGTTGATGATCCACGTGTGGTGCTTATCAAACTAGCAGACCGTCTTCACAACATGAGAACCATGTACAGTCTTCGAACCAATAGTTTAGTTTGTCACAGTTAGATTGCATGTATGTGTCCAATTGAATTTCGATAGTTAGGAAAATGTTGATTTCTTCATTGTAGTTCTTTTATTTTCTTACCCTTAATTAGCAAATCCTTCATCCTAAATACCGAAGCATGATACTAATATTGATGTGGCTGATTGTTCATGGAAACTCTTCTAGATATGCATTACCTCCAGCCAAGGCTCAAGCTGTTGCTCAGGAGACACTGGCTATTTGGTGTTCACTTGCTTCGAGATTGGGGCTTTGGGCATTAAAGGCTGAACTTGAAGATCTATGTTTTGCAGTGCTTCAGGTGTGCTCATGTTTTAGTCATTTATGCAGAAAGTGCTGTTGTGCGAGAAAGGCAAAACTAAAAAATTAAAAAATAGTAACAGCATCAAATATAATGCAGCCTCAAATATTTCTTCGCATGCGAGCTGACCTAGCATCCATGTGGAGCCATCCAAACAGGACAGGCAATGCAAAAAAAATTTATGGCAAATCCAGCTCCCGTTTGCACCAGAGAATGAAAAGTGTGACTGCTGAGAATGAAGAACCCTCAGAAACTGACGAGGAAAACATATGCATGAAGGTGAAGACTTTTCGAAATTTAGTTTCATCTCTATTCATGAAACTTGTTATTGATGCATTGCAGTGATAATTAATTGATAGTTTGGGCTTGTTCTTCTTTCTGTTACTGGTCACTCTGCGAATGATCTTTATTCTGTCAAGAGAATCACCATATCATACAAGCTCATGTGCTTCTGCTTTGGCGATATTGTGTTTGCCATGTCCCTCTCATTTTTGTGCATAACTTATCAAAGAAACTTCTTGTTGGTATCTTCTTAAAGCATATCTTTTGCAAAATATCATTTTCATTCCCAATTGATACCAAAGGTATGCAATGAAGCATTACAGGAATTGTGTTATGCAAAAGTACAAACTAATGGTCTTTACTGAACTTGTAACTTCCGATAGCAAATTCAGAATTTACCTGTTCCTGCACAATCTATGATTCATAATTTGACTTGAAGTAGAAGTTGATAATTTTATCCAGAACCTTTTCCTTTGCCTCCTATATTGGCAGGGGATGCCAGTATTATTCATTCCTCCAACAATTTTTTTTTCACTCTCTTTCTGTGGGTGAGTGGGGGAGGTAGTTCCTTCATCTATGTTTGTGTCTCCTCTTGTAGTGTTAAACAACTAATAAATCTGAGTCTAACTCTCCTCAATTCTCAGGTTCTTTTGCAAGCTGTACTTCCTTTTGATCTTTTACAAGATAGAAAGAAGCGTATTGACTTTTTCAACAAGCTTGTGGCAAATTCAAATTTGGAGACAACACCAAAGGTCGTTAGAGATGCTGCCTTTGCCCTGGGAACTCTGGTAGTTTGCGAGGAGGCTTTGGAGCGTGAATTATTCATTTCTACCTCGTATGTTTATTTATCTCATAAATCACTGTAATACTTCTGGATTAAAAGAAAGGGCCGCATACCTATCATAATTCCCTTTAACTTTGTGCATCTGATTATGTTGCAGATATGTGCCTGGGATGGAGGTCACATTATCTGGACGCTTAAAAAGCTTGTTTAGTATTTACAGTAAGGTAGGAGGCCAAATTCTTAAACCACAGTTATATAAAGTTGTTGCTGGTTACAAGTTATAGAAAAGTGGAAATTCTATTGTGGTGCTATCAGTGTTCTACTTACCCAGACTCTGTGGTTGATTATCTTTTTTCGATTTGCTGCTTCATTGTCGGATATCTTCTCATGCTTTGCTTCTTTGTCATATAGATTTTAAGAAAAACAGACAATATACATTTAATTTTACTTGATGCAGATGAAAAGGAAAGAAATTGGCATAAACAAAGTGTATGATGCCCGTGCATTGAGGGTTATTGTCGGAGATAAGAATGGGGCATTACACAGCCAGGCAGTTCAGTGTTGCTATAATCTTCTCAACATAGTGCACAGGTGTATAGTGGTTTTTTTTTTTTTTTTTTTTTTTTAACATTAACCTTGCTACATGTTATTGAATTACATCTGTGAGCAGCAATGGCACAAAAAGTAAGGAAATGATTTGTGCCCTTCGAAGAATCTGCACATTTGTTACAGCATACATGTCATCTGCTTTTTAGATATCCTATAAAATTTCTCAAGTTCAATTAAATAGCATGTCAATAGATGTGCTTGTTGAGGTTCAAACTTGACCTCTGTTTTTCAAATGTTTAGGCTCTGGTCCCCTATTGATGGAGAGTTTGATGACTACATTGTTAACCCAAAACCAAGTGGCTACCAGGTCTGAACTTATTTACTTCAATGGGTTACTGTTTTGATTAAGTCGGTTTTGCTATCTTTGTGGTACAAACACTATTCTAACTGCTATCCAACCTTATATTCTCCTGATCTCAGTCCCTACACACTGCAGTACAAGGTCCCGACAACTCACCTCTGGAAATTCAAATAAGAACCCAGGTATTGCATTCTCAAATCTTTCATCTGATCATTGATATTGATGCCCTCTACTTTTTGGTCTTTCCTTTTTATTTACTTTTGTTAGTCGGTAAATTGGTGATTATCGTTATGTTTTATCTAGCTCTAAAATGCTGATCTTGAATATTCAGAGGATGCATGAGTGTGCTGAGCATGGACTTGCTGCACATTGGCTTTATAAAGAAACTGAAGATAAGCTGCCCTTGGTGACCAGTGTAACTGGTTCTGGAACAACTACACCCTCGTTCTTCTCAACAGATATTGAAGATCAAGGTTCTATTGAAGATGATGGGTCACATAAGTATAGCTCGTTAAAAGTGGGAGATCCTGTCCTAAGAGTGGAAGCAGGTCACCTGCTTGCTGCAGTTATTGTGAGGTAGATCATCATCAAATTCATAATATGTATATCAAATGCTTTTAATTTCTTGTCCATTCATAATTTTCTTTTTTCACTAGAGTGGACAAGGGTGCAAGAGAATTGCTTGTTGCTGTAAGCTTTGGGCTAGCAGCTTCTGAGGCAGTAGCTGACAGAAGATTTTCTTCCCAAACGAAAAGATGGGAAGCTTATGCAAGATTATATAAGAAGGTATTTTGGAAGTTTTTATTAACTTATATTTAATATGGTGCTTTATATAGCAAGTCTTGTGCTGAATATTTAGCTGATCATTTTATGTCTGTTGGCCTATTCATGTTTGGTGTAAAATCTCAAGCATTTCTCCTCATTTTCCAAATCATTGACCTTGGAAAAAAAGAAGATATAGTTAGCTGATCTTGAGTTCTTGACTGCTAGATGAAAAGAAATCCTTAAGAGTCCCACATCGAAAAAGAGATGAGTAGTTGGTCTCCTTATATGGACTTGGGTAATCATCCCCTCACAAGCTAGCTTTTGGGGTTGAGTTAGGCCCAAATCCATTTCTTTACAGGGGTTGAGTTAGGCCCAAATCCATTTCTGTACATAGTACCAGAGTAGGACCCATCTCACTCAATGTTGGGCCCCCAAAATTTAAAATTTCCCACGCACCAGATGTCCAGTTCTAGTTCTGGGCGTGAGGTGGGGGTGCTAACGAGTGAAAAAAGTCCCACATTGGTGGTTAATGAGATGGGTGGTCTCTTTATAGGGATTGGACAATCCTCCTCCCTTTGAGCTATCTTTTGGGGAGTGAGTTAGGTCCAGGACCTAATTTTACACCTTATATTCCATTTCTTGATACAACTGATATTAATCATGAAACACTTAAGTTTGTTACCTGGAACTTTTCCTCTTTCATAGTTTCATTGACCTTACAAACAGTTGTGAAACCAATCTTGTCTCCTTAAATTACCTAATTGCTAAGCTTGCTCTGACATCTATGGTGAGAGCATTAGCTGGTTCCATAATGCCCATAGATTGAGATATTATGGGGGAGGCCATACACATCCATGTGCAAATACAGATAGAACAATAGATCAAAATCCGAAAGCAGGGGTAGGAGGATGAAGCTAATCTATCAAAATACATTGTTCAGGTTTCCCGTTGCTAAAAGTACCATTTATGCTCACTAAGGGTGTGCAATCAAACCAATTTTCCATTAAACGGACTGTAACTCCCTCATACGCCCTCAAAATTGGACGGCTCTTGATTCTATAGTTCTGAAATCTCTATACGGATCTACTTGTCCAGTCGAAACTCAATTACGAGCTTGTTTGCTCAATCCGTTTATACTTATCTGAAAATCAACACCTTACAAACCCATCTGAAACTCATCAAAATTAAATCACAATTTGTGGACAAGTAAAGCATAGGAACCTGTTAGAACTTCTAAATCATGAATCTGAGCTCATCTAGTCAAAAGGTTGATCGTGGTCAACTCTATTTCTTCAAATTTATAAATAAACTTAAGCATCCGAATCACTCACAAAACTCATTCGGGACCTCCGGGGCAAACAAACCAAATCGATCATAAAACACTCTACAAACTTGCTTTCAATTTGTTAACTTATCTGTTCTTTAATCCACTTACCACAATTATTTGGATTAAGATATAGCTCCGTACATGCTAAATCTACTTAAATTTCATCATGCATATTATACTTATCAAAAAAAGAAGAATGTTAATAATTTGTGTAAATATATTGGATTTGACATCTTATCGTTTAATTTTAATGACTAGAAACTAAGTTAGAATCTTGTAAAAATGTGGATGGAATTCTATATGTGTCCACATATGTGACGACCCGCTAGGCCATTTTGTGTTTTGGAACTCTCTATTAGAATACCCTCTCTGGAGCTTTTTACGCTTTTTATGACTTATGAGGAGCAAAAAGTTAACAAATTGAAACACTCCTTCCAATAGTTGTACAAAGGTTGTGCGACCGCCCACAAAAATATAAACAAAAGTATTTTCCATTTATGTTATGCAATAATGGCATTATCAAACATCACCCGCAAAACACCTACATTCTTTCCAAATTATAGATAGAGTAATCTTTAATAAGTTGTTTATGATCTAGCTGAGTCTCTTATAGTCATGGTCATGTGGCTATGGCTTCGAAACCATGCTAGTTTTTTTAATTTAATCTTAAAAATTGTAAATATACCTACTATCATAATCAATAAACTCACAAAAGAAGTTGTTGTATGCTTGAGGTGGCTACAATCAAAGGATCTTCTATGCCAAATCATGTAGGGGACATGTCTTTTTTTTTTTTTCTTGAAACTGATGTAGGGGACATGTCTCTTGCTACTCTGGCAACATGTCATACCATATTTTGTACAAAATTTTGTTCATCATGATAAGTGGAATAAAAATTTACTTAAACAATGTATGTTACATCGTGTTTGCAAATATTTCAGTCCAAGTCTTGCTATGGGGATATTCAAGAATACCCCTGAATTTTGTCAATCCATATCCTTATATTCCCAAATCCAACATTTGTTGGCATACCAGTGATGCCAAGTAGATTGAATTGCACTTTTGATTAGAAAAGACCATTAAATACACTTTGGTCCTTGATATCTATAGCACAAGTTGAAGATAAGAAGATGTTCTTGACGCACTCAAAGGTTTATCATGTGACTGAAGCAATAGTTACTGAACTCTTCAACTCTTAATAGTGAGATTGTGTTGAGGGTGTTCATATGGTGCTCCACCGACTTCATTAGACCATTCGTTGTATGCTCGAATGGTAGTTTGTAATTTTCAACTATTGATCAAATTTTGAGAAAATTTGACCATGATATCTCATGATCGATATTGATCTTTATGTTTAGGTTTTCTAGTTCAAAATTATTTTCCATTGGCGTTGAACTTAGCAATAGGACATATGCTCAAAATTCAATTAATGGTTGAAACATCACGTACCACTATTCGAGTATACAACACGTGATCTGATGAAGTCGATGTCACCATATGAATGACCTCAACACAATCTCCATATTTAGAGTTGAAGAGTTCAGTCACAAGATTACGCATTGAGAACGTCAAAATATAGTCTTATATTCAACTTGTGTTTCAGGTTTCAAGGACCAAATGGTATCCAATGGTCCTTTCTTATCTGAGATAATGTAATCCAAACTTCTTGGAATTACTGTTATGATACCAAATGTTGGATGTAGGAATCTAGGGACATTGGACGAAAAAATTTAGGGAATTCTTAAATGGCTCCCTGACAAGATGAATTAAAATATCTTCACGATGGAACATACATTGTTCAAGTAGTTTTTTGTTCCACTTATCATGGTGAACCTGATTTTGTTCAAAATTTTGAATGAAACGGCTCCATTTATTGTCTGAGCACTAAGTGACATATCCCCTGCAGGTTTGGCATAGAAACCTTTGATTCCAGTCACCTCAAACATATGACAACTTCTTTCGTTAATTCATTGATTACGATGTTAGGTAAATTTATAATTTTGGCAATTAAGTTCAAGAAACTCGCATGGTTTTGTGGCCAAAGCCGCATGGCCATGGCTATAAGAAACTCAGCTAGATCATGACCCATTTTTTACAGAGTTATCTATCTATAGTGTGGAAAGAATGTAGGTGATGTTTGATTATGCCATTGTTGTGTAACAAAAGTGAAAAATTCCTTTGTTTCTATATTTTTTGGGTGGTCTCACAATCTTTATATAACACTGGATGGAATGGCTTTCAATTTTGTTAACTTTTTCGTTCCTTAATCCACTTTCCAAAATTATTTGGATGAAGATATCGCCCCGTACATACTAAATCTACTTAAATTTCATCATGCATATTGTACTTGCCAAAAATGAAGAATGTTAATAATTTGTGTAAAAATATTGGACTTGACATATTATCAATTAATTTTGATGACTAGAACTCAGTTAGAATCTAGTAAATATGTGGGTGGAATTTGATGTGTCCACATATGTAACGACCCGCTAGGTCATTTTGTGTTTTGGAACTCTCTATTAGAATACCCTCTCCGTAGCTTTTTACGTTATTTATAACGTATGGGGAACAAAAAGTTAACAAATTGAAAGACACTCCTTCTAATGGTTGTGAGACCACTCATAAAAAGATAACCAAAAGAATTTTCCATTTATGTTACGCTATAATGGCATTATCAAACATCACCTTTAAACACCTACGTTCTTTCCAAATTATAGATAGAAAAATCTTTAATAATTTGGTCATAATCTAGCTGAGTCTCTTATAATCATGGTCATGTGTCTATGGCTTCGAAATCATGCTAGTTTTTCGAATTTAATTTTAAAAATTATAAATATACCTAATATCATAATCAATAAATCACATAAGAAGCTATCATATGCTTGAGTTGCTATAATCAAAGGTTTTTCTATGCCAAATCATGTAGAGGACATGTCTCTTGATACTCTGGCAATGGATAGTGCCGTGTCATACCATATTTTGTACAAAATTTTGTTTATCATGATAAGTGGAATAAAAAATTACTTGAACAATGTATGTTACATCGTGCTTGCAAATATTTCAGTCCAAGTCTTGCTATGGGGATATTCAAGAATACCCCAGAATTGTGTCAATCCATATCCTTATATTCCTAAATCCAACATTTGTTGGCATACCAGTGATGCCAAGTAGATTGAATTGCACTTTTGATTAGAAAAGACCATTGAATACCCTTTGGTCCTTGATATCTATAGCACAAGTTGAAGATATGAAAATGTTCTTGACGTTCTCAAAGGTTTATCATGTGACTGAAGCTATAGTTATTGAACTCCTCAACTCTTAATAGTGAGATTGTGTTGAGGGTGTTCATATGGTGCTCCACCGACTTCATTAGACCATTCGTTGTATGCTCGAATTGTTGTTCCGAATATTTTAACTATTGATCAAATTTTGAGAAAATTTGAACATGATATCTCATGATCGATATTGATCTTTATGTTTAGGTTTTCTAGTCCAAAATTGTTTTCCATTGACGTTGAACTTAACAATAGGACATATGCTCAAAATTCGATTAATGGTTGAAACATCACGTACCACTATTCGAGCATACAACACGTGATCTGATGAAGTCGATGTCACCATATAAATGCCCTCAACACAATCTCCATATTTAGAGTTGAAGAGTTCAGTCACAGGATTGCGCATTAAGAACGTCAAAATATACTTTTATATTCAACTTGTGCTTCAAGTTTCAAGAACCAAATGGTATCCAATGGTCTTTTCTTATCCAAGATAGTGTAACCCAAGTTTCTTGGAGTTACTGTTATGACACCAAATATTAGATGTAGGAATCTAGGGACATTGGACGAGAAAATTCAGGGAATTCTTGAATAGTGCAATCACGATGGAACATATATCGTTCGAGTAGTTTTTTGTTCCACTTATTATGGTGAACCTGATTTTGTTCAAAATTTGGAATGATATGGCTCTATTTATTGCCAGAGTAGTAAGTGGCATGTACCTTGCAGGTTTGACATGGAAACCTTTGATTGTAGTCACCTCAAACATATGACAACTTCTTTCGTCAATTCACTGATTACGATGTTAGGTAAATTTATAATTTCGGCAATTAAGTTCAAAAAACTTGTCTTGGTTTGTAGCCAAAGTCACATGGCCATGACTATAAGAAAATCAGCTAGATCATGACCCATCTTTTAAAGAGTTATCTATTTATAGCGTGGAAAGAATTGAGTTGTTTAGAGGTGATGTTTGATTATGCCATTGTTGTGTAACAAAAGTGAAATTCCTTTGTTTCTATAATTTTTGGGTGGTCTCACATTTTTATGTAACACTGGATGGAATGGCTTTCAGTTTGTTAACTTTTTTGTTCCTTATTTGGATGAAGATGTAGCTCCGTACATACTAAATCTACTTAAATTTCATCATGCATATTGTACTTACCAAAAAAGAAGAATGTTAATAATTTGTGCAAAAATATTGGATTTGACATCTTATCAATTAATTTTAATGACTAGAACTATGTTAGAATCTAGTAAAAATGTAGGTGGAATTCTATGTGTCCCCAAATGTAATGACCCGCTAGGTCATTTTGTTTTTTGGAACTTTCTATTAGAATGCCCTCTCCGTAGCTTTTTACACTGTTTATAACTTATGGGAAACAAAAAGTTAACAAATGAAAGACACTCCTTCCAATGGTTGTACAAAGGTTGTGCGATTGCCCCAAAAATATAAACAAAAGAATTTTCCATTTATGTTATGCAATAATGGCGCTATTAAATATCACCCTTTAACACCTACTTTTTTTCCAATTACAGATGGAGAAATCTGTAATAAGTTGGTCATGATCTAGCTTATAGTCATGGTCATGTGGCTATGGCTTCGAAACCATGCTAGTTTTTTGAATATAATCGTAAAAATTGTATACATAACTAATAGCATAATCAATAAACTAACATAAGAAGCTGTCGTATGCTTGAGGTGGCTACAATCAAAGGTTCTTCTATGCCAAATCATGTAGGGGACATGTCACTTGCTACTTTGGCAATGGATAGAGCCATGTCATACCAAAATTTGTACAAAATCTAGTTTTCTATGATAAGTGGAATAAAAAATTACTTGAATAATGTTTGTTACATCGCGTTTGCAAATATTTCAGTCCAAGTATTGCTATGGGGATATTCAAGAATATCTCTAATTTTTCCAATCCATATACTTGAATTCCAAAATCCAGCATTTGTTGGTATACCAGTGATGCGAAGAAGATTAAATTGCATTTCTTAATTAGAAAAAACCGTTGGATACTATTTGGTCCTTGAAATCTATAGCACAAGTTGAAAATAAGATGTTCTTGACGTTTTCAAAAGTTTAATCTTGTGACTGAAGCAATCGTTACTGAACTCTTCAACTCTTAATAGTGAGATTGTGTTGAGGGTGCTCATATGATGCTCCACCGACTTTATTAGACCATCTGTTGTATGCTCTAATGATAGTTCGTGATGTTTTGACCTTTGATCAAGTTTTGAGAAAATTTGAACATGATATCTCATGATCGATGTTGATCTTTATGTTTAGATTTTCTAGTCCAAAATTGTTTTCCATTAACGTTTAATTTAGCAATAGGACATGCTCAAATCCGATTAATGGTTGAAACATCACGTACCAGCATTCGAGCATACTACAAATGGTCTGATGAAGTCGATGTCACCATATGAATGCCCTCAACACAATCTCTATATTTAGAATTGAAGAGTTAAGTCACAGGGTAACGCCGTGAGAACGTCAAATATCTTCTTATGTTTAACTTGTACTTCATGTTTCAAGGACCAAATGGTATCCAATGGTCCTTTCTTGTTTGAGATAGTGTAATCAAAGCTTCTTGGAATTACTTTTTTGACACCAAATGTTGGATGTAGAAATCTAGGGACATGGAAGAGAAAATTTAGGGAATTTTTTAATAGCTCCCTGGCAAGACATGAATAAAAATATTTGCAATTACGATGGAATATACATTGTTCAAGTAGTTTTTTGTTCCACTTAGCATGGTAAACCTGATTTTGTTTAAAATTTGGAATGAAATGGCTCTATCTATTGCCAGAGCAGTAAGTGGCATGTCCCCTTCAAGTTTGACATAGAAACCTTTGATTGCAGTCACCTCAAACATATGACAACTTCTTTCGTCAGTTTATTGATTGCGATGTTAGGTAAATTTATAATTTTGGCAATTAAGTTAAAAACTCACATGATTTTGTAGTCAAAGCCACATGGCCATGACTATAAGAAACTCAGCTAGATCCTGACCCACCTATTAAGGAGTTATCTATCTATAGTGTGGAAAGAATGTAGGTGTTTAGAGGTAATGTTAGATTATGCCAGTGTTGTGTAACAGAAGTGAAAAATTCCTTTGTTTCTTTACTTTTTTGGTGGTCTCATAATCTTTATATAACATTGGATGGAATGTCTTTCAATTTATTAAATTTTTGGTTCCTTGATCCACTTACCAAAATTACTTGGAAGAAGATATAGCTCCTTACATACTAAATCTACTTAAATTTCATCATGCATAATGTACTTGCCCAAAAAAAGAAGATTGTTAGTAATTGGTGTAAAAATATTGGATTTGGCATCTTATCATTTAATTTTAATGAATAGAACTAAGTTTGAATCTAGTAAAAATGTGGGTGGAATTCTATGTGTCCACATATGTAACGACCCGCTAAGTCATTTTATGTTTTGGATTCTCTACTAGATTACCCTCTCCTTAGCTTTTTACTCCTCCCTAGTGTTCTCTTCTCATCATCCTGGCCTTTTGGAGTTTGCCATTTACTCTTTTCAACCTATGTTGCTCGGACTATTCAAAAATATTGCCACACCCGTGTTGGATCCTCCAAAAATGCACTACTTTTGAAGGATCCGACACACACCCCATGACATTTTTGAAGAGTTTTCAACCACCTTAGCGTACGTAAAAGTCAGCTACAGAGGTTGTTTAATCCTGTACCTTCCGTGTACATTGTACTTTCTGGTACCATAAAAATCCGACCTTTGATCTCTACTCCTCCATCTTCTGACCAGATTCTTTTTGTCGCTGGAAGCTTCCTTGAGGATGCGACAAATCCACTCCATTTACCTTTCTGCTTCTCTCCACCCAGTCAAACTAGGTTTTACCAGAGTTCCATTTGGTGATGTCGAAAGACTTGAATCCCGCATTGAAGCAAATCCTATTATCCACCATGGTACTGATCAGTCAAAATTCGGAAAAGGTTTGAAGCAATTATCACAATGGGTGATTATTGATGGGCTGTTAAGAACTGGAATTAACAGATCTGACTGAAAAGTTGAAAATCTGACTGGGGAGATGTCACGCGCCGGCGCGTGGAGTCGGCGGCTGGGAGGTTCTGGTGGTGCTCGTGCGCGCGTGGACTACTTTCTAGGAATGGGTTTTCTGGGGTTGAGTCTCAGGTGGTTGATGGTGGAAAAAGATTGAGAAAAAGCGAAAGGAGGGGTTCCGGTGATCAGAAGGACCACTGGTGGTTTTGGGGTTGAAATGTGATTTAAAAGATCACATTGGCATTAGTGCATTAACGAATTACCGGTTGTAGCTTAAAGAACCAACTGTTCATAGCTTTACAGTCTCTTTGATTAGATGGTAATATTTGAGTCTCTCTTAAGCAGGTTCCTTTTTCCAAATTTTTTTAAATAGTTGTGCTCCTTAAGGTGCTCCCGTTGCGTCATAAAACTTGACCTACTAAAGTTGATAATTAAGTTGTAATTAGTCCCACAGTAAATAGATGATTTTAGAATCTACTCATTTATTTATTGCCCTTGCCATATTTAAAGTTTTCAACAAAAAGAAACTCAGCACAAGCACCAAAAACCTATTCCTCAATATATGGGGAAAATGGTGAATCAGGGTCCTGAAAAGTGAGAATAACATCAATGACTGTTTCGGGGAAAAAATGGATAGAAAAAGTCAACCTACATACTTTTCAAGTAACATGCACATATACATTGGCTTCCCTCCCTTGCTTCTACTTTTGGAATTGACCGTTAGGAATTTCAATTGGCCGTCAAAATAGTTCTGTTCCAAATCATGAAAAATTGATTCATATTTTGTCTTCCATTAAGAGCCAAATTAAATCATTCAGAATTGTGTGATGATATTTTAAGGTGAGGGTTATTAGAAATTAAGACAAATACTATCTATCTATTGCATCACCCATAAAATAAAAAGAGATAGATATCAAAATCTCAACAACCTTTGACCCACACTCACTACTCAGTACAAAAATTTTAAAGCCTAAAATAATCATCTGGTTTGTCGACGTATATGTTGAAGGTTTTATTGTGAAGAACCCATTGAATTTTGCAAATTAAATTATGTAACTGATCATGATATAAACTATTTAATTCTGATCTTGCAATCAAAGATGCATGTTAGGGTTAAAAGAAAACAGGTACACAATATTCCAAACTGTAATGATTCTTATATATCAATATCAAGAAAGTTCTTAAATTAAAAACATAACATAATATCCCATCTTTTTTTTTTAAATAACAGACAAACTTAAATTTCATGAGCATATGATGAAAAGGGGGTGATCATTCATTGTTTAAAATTTTTAACGAAGTATAACGCAGTTTTGTGTTAAAAATTATCAACAAACATTGTTTAATATTGATTACATAATAAAAACATTGATGATAAACTTTAAATAAAAATATCTGATAAATGAAAAGTTCACATAAAATTTAGGAAACACAGGGAGAAAAAGATGCTAATCACTAATCTAATTATTCTTAGGGTGAAAGTAGACTGGCGTTCTTTTGTCAAGCCTAGTTTTTTAAGTCGGCGAAAACGCTGGCTGCGCTCCAAGAAATGGCCACTAATGAGTCTATTTCTTATCCTTCAAAATCCGTACTTTCTCCTGGACGGACTGGTTGCATTACTAGATTTGGTTTATTATTGCTTAACAGATGTGTGTTCTCTTTGGGTAATCTTTTGAAGAAGCTCCTACCAAACATGATGGAAAAATTGATAAGAAAGAATGAAAAATTTTAGTCCTGGGACATCCTTTATTTCTAAAGAGTACTATCCTACAAATGACTTTCATAGGATTTTTCTTGTGGTACTGGATTTGCATTTTTAGATTTTATTATTTCCGAGGCAAAACTAACAAAGCAGTTGTTATGTCGTAAGCAAGGGTGCAATTAAAATGATGTCTTTTCAGCATTTTAGATTTTAGAATATCACATAATAATATATTTTTGAAAGGCAAAAAATTGAGGTAAAAAATAAATAGGAATTCTGGCTTTAAGGATTGCTACGTCATTAGGCTGAAGTCTCTCTATTATATATAGAGAGAGAAATTTCTTGGGAGTTTCTTTTATGTTACTTTCCCAACACTAGAATATCACTTACTCCCTCCGTCCGATATTGGTTGTCCAATTTCACCTTTACACGCCCCTTAAGAAATCATAAATAAGAAGGGTCCAATTTCACCTTTACATGCCCCTTAAGAAATCATAAATAAGAAGGGTATTTTTACAAATTCACCCCTTAAGAAATTTTTTTGAAACTTAACAGAACTTGTTTTCACTTTCAAAAGAAATTAACAAATGGAAATAAATGTAATTAATTCTATTTTTATTTTGTAAATTGACAAGTAATTTGGAACAACTAATATGGGATGGAGGGAGTATTTTCCTATGAAATATTTTCGAGATAAGTGGTGAAAACACCTCCAAACTTGGTGCGATTATTACTTTCGTCCCCGAACTATTCATGGTATTAAAAACACCCCTACACTTGGATGCATGATTTTAAAAACGCGTGATTTTAAAAATGCTCCCACTCCGCCACATATGGCATAGCAAGTGGTCTCAGACTCTCTTATGCGCGTGAGAGCATCTGAAAAATGCCGCATAAGCAGTTAAACAATAATAAAAAAACAATTTCTTTTGCATTTTCCTTTATTTTTAATCCCACCCCGACAGCCCCTTTCTCCCTTTTTTAAGTTTTCCTCCATTAGAACACACCCCCCCCCCCCCCCCCAATCTTGTTTAATTACTAAATTTATAAGTTCCAATTATTTTGGTGACTATACTTTGTAGATGTGGATGTGCGGCCATGTTGAAAAACTTTGGGGTTGTAAGAATTAATTAGTTTATTTTGTTGAGTTTGTTGTATGTAATTTTTGTTTTTGGTATGTAGGAGGGTCATTTAGTATAGTATTTCCGGACTTGTTCTAACGACTTGAACCCCACCCACACTTAATAAACCATAAAATCACAATTATACAACCCTAAGATTTCGAGTTTTCTAGGCTAAAACCCTCTAAATTTTTTGTGAGGTTATTTGATCGGATGGGCTGTTAGATGGATTAGTCTTTTTTCTTTCCTTTTTGTGGCTTTAATTATCTACATGGATCACTCATCAGCACATAAGTCCCATTGGACTGCAATTAAGAACACGTTACTAAGGCTTAGCATATTGGGGGTGTTCTTAAAACCACTTATCCAAGTGGAGAGGTAATTTAGTACTATAAATAGTTCGGGACGAAAATAATAACTTGTGCCATTGTGTTTTCACCAGTTCTCTCAATATTTTCCATGGAAAAAATTTTCCTTTGTACCAAACATACCCTCAGTGTTCCTTTTTTTTTGGATGGGGTACGTACACACCCTTAGGAGTCGGTTTGGCAGCTGGTTTGGAAAAGAGAGATGCAGATATTAAAATCTTACATAAGTAATACCATGTTTGGTAATTGGCTAGGAGTTAAGTTATTAGGTATAAAATTAATACGGTGTTTGGTTTACAATTTAGAGACCTACATAACTAATACATGTATAAGTTATGAGGAAATCGATATATTATTTTATGCAGGATAAAAGGTGGAATAATTCATACATGTATAAGTTAACCTTGCATGGCTAATCTTGCATAAAATATGCATAGATTTCCTCATAAGTAATCCCTATATGTACGTGTACGTACGTGTACCTGCATAACTCTAGTCAACTATCAAATGACCCCCTTAGTGCTCCTAATTAGCCCTTTGATTGAGAATCGATAAATATGACTATACCTTAGGAATAAAGGGAAAAAGAGCTCTTCTATACGTATCGTCATTAACAATGATGATAATGGTGATGTAAGCTCATGACTCTTCTAATTTCTGTTTACTACATACATCTTTTTGACATATCAGCAAATTTGCAGGCAAAGCAGTCATCTCTTAGTGCTTAAGATCGTCATTTTCAACTTTAGGGATTACAACTTGGTTTTCAGGTATCTGATGAATGGTGGTGCGAACCAGGACATGGGGATTGGTGCAATTGCCTGGAAAAGTATACACTTTGTCAAGATGGTATGTACCACAAGGTATGGAAAGCTTCAAACCATGACATGGTTATATAATTCCACGAATTCAAAGCTAAACCGTGATGTGATGTTTTTCTCCTTTGATACTTTCTAAAGTACTGCTTGACATGTTCTTATACTTGGATCATCATAATTACAACATACCCAGTGAAATCCCACAAACCTTTGTTTTGTGGGGTAGAGACACTATTTCGGATAGACCCTCGGCTTAATAGAATTGTAACCGTCAATTTGTGCCACATAAATCAGGTGTATGGGTAGTTGAGGCTAAACAGTTAACATATCTCTTTTTTCTGCTGGGATCCTGTAACAACTATTTCGTTGTTGATGCAGCAAGACCAGTTTGAGCGCCTGTTGCCCACTTTCATCCAAATCATTGAATTGACGGAGGAGGAAGAAAACATTTACTGGGCTATCATGTCTGCTGTCTTTGAGGGGAAACCTGTTGCATCTGTTACATCTAACCCAAGTTTTGAGAATAAGCTGGGCTATAACTCTTCTAATTCGACATTAAGGGACTCTGGCATCAACAGTAAGGTATTTTGACTTCTAGTATATGCCCAACGTGAAGAATTTGTTATGCTCTTATATTGTTCCTCGGGAGACATACTAATGTCATCAGTATGGGAAGAGGCTAAACAAACGGTCCCCAGTAGTTATCCAGAAGTATTTATTCTCAGCACTGATCAGTGGCCACGAAACCAAAAATGTGACATGTTAGTTAGATTCATTTGTTTTTCATATTTTACCTTTGTTCTGACATAAGCCAACACTTCGATAGTAAATATTGTCACAAGATAGTGTTCTGTTTCATGGTCAGTGATCGCTGTGGTGGTTGGGTCTTTGAACAAAAAAGAGAGGTAGAAGATTTGATTGATTTATCAAAGTAGTAGATTAACTCGACGGATGAAACTTAAAAAGCTGCTTTATGAGGTGACTGAAGATTGTAAGCATGAACCATTTTTGTTAAGCAAGGTTGTAGAACATGAAACGGTAACTTGATAAGAAATTTGTGGGTCCCGTTCCTGATTTTATATTTCCTTTTAGCCTCGGGTAATCTATCGATTCCTATATCCTTCAATCTTCTTGTGTGTTTGCATATAAACGTGCAGTGGTAAGTTAAACATGTCCCTCGTATGATCCCTATGGTTCATTTTAGCTGATGATTCACCCTGCAATTTTGAAAACCTACAGGTATATTTGCTTAGGACAATGCTTCAATGGGAGAAGCAGCTGCGCTCTGAAGCAAGTTTCCAACGAGGGGAGTATGCTCCAAAACCCTACGAAGCTAGCTCCGGTTTGCTAGGCGAGGTGGTCATTGTATGCTGGCCTAATGGTGAGATAATGCGCCTGAGCACTGGCAGCACCGCAGCTGATGCTGCTAGGAGAGCAGGTTTGGAGGGGAAGTTGGTTTCAGTAAATGGACAGCTGGTAGTTCCCAATACAAAGTTAAAAGATGGTGATGTGGTTGAGATCAGAACGTAGATATGCTTCGCTATGCAGTCCACGCACTGTCTGTACAGCTTGTATATTCATTGCAATTCTGGGAAGGTGCTCACAACATATTCAAGTACCATGTCCTGGATCAGAGTAATTCAGTGACCAGCTGCTAAGCAAAGTCCATTTGTTGTTCATATTTAGGCCAAATTGTACATATTGTCAACTTTCAGGCACAGATGTAAACGACTCTCGTCACAGGGAGGCCGTTTTTAACGAGTAATGCTCTTGTTACTAGAGAAGAAGAAATGTTCAGTGAAGAGAGAAAAAAGAGAAGAGAGAATCAGAAAATATTCTTCATTGTTCTCTATTGGCAAAATTCATACACATATAGATGGCACAATCATTCCCAATAGACAGTTGTCCCAACAGTAATTAAACATAACTAATTCTAGGGACTAAAGGAAAATTACGAAAATAATACTTTTAACTTAAGGGACTAAAGTTAACAACTAAAAACTCTTAAAATAAAAGTCACAATAGACAATTTTGATAATCCATCCCCCTTAAGAAAAATCTTCCCTTCAAAATTCTGCAAAATCTGGAAATTGAGATTTGATAAACGGATAATCCTCCCAGGTTGCTTCTTCTGGTAGTAAGTTCATCCACTGCACCAAGACTTGAGTAGCTGCTTTGTTCCCTTTTTTTATGATTCTTCTATCCAATATGGCTACAGGTTGCACTAGAGGTTGCCCTTCAGGTGAACAGATGGGAGGATCAACAGTAGGGATCACTTGACTCCCTATTTTCTTCTTCAGTTGTGAAATATGGAAAACTGGGTGTATTTTAGCTGTTGGTGGTAATGCCAACCTATAAGCAACTGGTCCAATCTTCTGCACAATCTGATAAGGACCATAAAATCTAGATGCTAGTTTGAGACTTTTCCTTACAGATATTGATGTTTGTCTATAGGGTTGTAGCTTAAGGAACTCCTAATCTCCTTCTTCAAATTGTCTCTCAGTTCTCTTTTTGTCAGCATATAACTTCATCCTGTCCTGAGCCTTGAGCAGATTCTCTTTCAACACCTTGGCCATGATTTGTCTTCTTGATCAACAGTTTCCACTTTAGACTGAGCTATCAATTCAAAAGTTAATTGTGGAGGGTCATATCCATATATAACTTTGAATGGTGCCATTTTCAGAGCACTATGATAGTTGTTGTTATACCAAAATTCTGCTAGGGAAATTCATTTGTGTCACTCTTTTGGTTTGCGCCCTGTCATACACCTCAAATAATTCTCCAAGCACCTATTCAATCTTTCTGTTTGCCCATCAGTTTATGGGTGATATGTTGAACTATACATCAACTGCACCTGTAACATTTTGAAAAGTTCCTTCCAAAAATTGTTGATAAACACTTTATCTCTATCAGATACAATACTTTTAGGCAACCCATGCAATTTATAAATAGTGTCCAAGAATGCTCTAGCTAATTGTGAAGCAGTGAATGAGTGAGATAGTGTGATGAAGTGTGCATATTTACTATACCTGTCCACTACTACCAAGATAGTATCTTTCCCTTCAGACTTGGGTAATCCTTCAATGAAGTCCATGGATATGTGCTCCCATACCCTTTCGAGTACTGGTAGAGGTTGTAATAATCCAGGATAAGCCACTTGTTCATCCTTACACCTTTAACAAATATCACACTCTTGAACAACCACTTTCACTTATTCCATCATAGCAGGCCAATAAAAAATAGCTTTTAACCTTTGATAGGTAACACCAGAATGACCTCCTAGACCTGAGGTGTGAACTGTTGTGACCAATTGTTGCCTTAACATCCCATGCTTTCCCACCCAAGCCTTTCCTTAATACCTCAAAATTCCTTGTTGAATGGATAGGTTCAAGGTTGGATCTGGATTGCTGCTTAACATAGTAGTAGCTTGTAAGACCTCTTGATCACCCTCATAACTGGCTAATAACTCCTCAACCCATTTGGGTTGCTGCTGTGAGATTAGTAGACACTGTGAAGTATCACTCTTGGTCTGACTCAACCCTTTGGGGTTATCATTTTCATCCTGTTGATCTAGTTTTCTACACAGTGCATCAGTAACAACATTTTCTACTCCTTTCTGGTACTGAATTTCAAAACTCAAGCCCATGAGCTTAGTCAAGCCTTTGTGCTGTAAAGAGGTGGTGATTCTCTGTTTCTGCAAAAACTTTAAGCTAAAATGGTCAATTTTTATGATAAAGTGTTGCGGGTGGAGGTAGTGTCTCCATTTGTCCACAACTTGTAATAGAGCAATCAACTCTTTCTCATAGGTGGACATGCCCAAATGCTTTTTACTCAGGGCTTGACTCATGAAAGCTACTGGTCTCTTATTTTGCATCAAAACAGCTCCAATCCCAGTGTTGCAAGCATCTACTTCCAAAATAAAAACCTTAGTAGAATCGGGTAGTGCCAGTACAGGGGTACTGGTCATAGCTCTTTTTAATTCCTCAAAAGCTTTAGTAGTTTCTTCAGTCAATTTTTCTCTTAACTCCTTCACTATTTTAGGTTGTGGCCAGTCCACTATTGCTGTAACTTTAGACTGATCAGTACTCGCTCCTGCACCATTAATTACGTATCCTAAATGCTCAACCTGAGATTGACCAAAGTTACATTTGCCCAACCTGGCTCTGATACCACTGTTACAACCTTAGTAGAGTCGCACCCTAAAAGCTAGCTATTAAGGTGGGAGAGCCCAAGGTTATAAATATCCTACACCAATACTTTGTAGTACCGATGTGGGACTTGAAACGATTCTTTATATAATTTTGTTGCTTCATAAGCTTCCATATTGGTAGATGGATTTGCCAACTTCACCAGTGGTTTCAGCTCTGGTTTAAGTCCACTAATGTAGCTTGCTACATAGTGAGCTTCATTCAACATTGGGTTAATGATGATCATATAGCCAACCAACTCCTCAAACTTTTCCTGGTATTGATCTACAATTTCCACCTGCACAAGCTTGTTGAATTCATCCACAATATCTCGTGGTCTCATACTACCAAACCTCCTACAAATTTCAGTACAGAATTGTTGCCAAGTTACCCCCCTCTCTGATTAACTACATAGCTATCAGACCATAAATCCACTCTATCACCTAGGTGTACAGATGCATAGCTAAGTTTTTCCTGCTCAGGAATGTTATATAATTCAAAAAACTTCTCACATTTTCATAGCCAGATGGATGTTATATAATTCAAAAAACTTCTCACATTTTCGTAGCCAGATCCTTGGATTAATTCCATCGAACTCTGGGAAATTGATTTTTCGTCTCAAGGTTCTCTGATTGCCAGCATTTTTCGAAGTGTGAACTATGGGGTTGGGTAACAATGGAGGTGGAGATGAATACGATGGATTTCAAAATAAGGGTGGACTTGAAAACAGTGGAGCTGGTGGGAAGGTAAAACCCTTACCTACCTCGAAGACTGAAGGAGTGTACTGAGCTTGAGCTCCAACCTGTGAGGATTTCGTGTTGGATGGTTGACCTGCATCCAATTTGTTCTGTGAACCCTGGGTTCCTTCAGGTGTAGCGTAAGGAGTTGAATCCACCGGATGCGATATCGGAGAAGAATGAATTGTTGGTAGCCCCAAATTCGAGATAATAACTTCCAATTTCTTATTAGTTTCTCAAATTTCAGATAACTGGGTATGAAATTGATCCCGATTCGCTTCTAGGGTTTCAAATCGTTTGCTCACATCGTCAACGAAAACTGAGAGTTGACTTCGAACAGCTCACATATCATTTTGCAGAGCTTGGAATTCCGGTGAAGAAGCCGTCGTTGGCGGAGGAGCAACCTGGCTCTGAGATACCATTTGTAACAAGAGTAATGCTTTTGTTACTAGAGAAGAAGAAATGTTCAGTGAAGAGAGAAAAAAGAGAAGAGAGAATCAGAAAATATTCTTCATTGTTCTCTGTTGGCAAAATTCATACACATATAGATGGCACAATCATTCCCAATAGACAGCTGTCCCAACAGTAATTAAGCATAACTAACTCTAGGGACTAAAGGAAAATTACAAAAATAATACTTAATAAACTCAAGGGACTAAAGTTAACAACTAAAAACTCTTAAAATAAAAGTCACAATAGACAATTGTGACACCGTTGTGCCGTTTAGGAAAAAAATGAAGAAAAATAGGCTATTAAAAACTCTTTTGGTTCATTCCATCTGATTTCACAAATCTTCCATTGTTTCTATTTGCTCAAAGAAAAGGGTGGGGGTAAAAAGATTAAATACAAAAAGTTGATGTATAAAACAAGTTTGTAAAATCAGTTTTAAAGTTTTTCTAATAATTTTGACTTTTTAAATAAGTTGAAAAAAGAGACAACTTTGAGAACAAATATTTATAGTACTCAATTAAATCTTGAATCCAACTTTGAGAATTACACTAAAGACAACCCAGTGTAGAGTTGTACGCCTACGCAGGCCTCTTAGGTGGTGCAAAAGATAATGAAGACAAAAATACTTTTACAAGAAGCTGGAATTGGGGAAGCAGATCTCACAGCTATGCAGAGATTCTCCTCAAGTAAGTTGTATGTGACAATGAGAGGCACTTATCCAAAAGTCCAGTGCCATCAACTCATTTCCAACAATGTAGGATCACCAAAGTGAATTTTCATCCCCAGACTTATTTCATGGAACATGTTATAGACTAGAGATAGACTGGTGAAGTGGGGTGTTACTGATGAATATCACCGTTTCCTTTGTGACACAAAGTGATGAGACGACTGACCATCTAATTTTTTGCATGTCTTTACATTAATGAAATCTGATCCAGAATACTCAAGTGGCAGGGTGTGTCCAGAAATGCAATGAACTGGAAGGAGGAGTCACAGTAGGCTTGTCTACGCGTAAAAGGCAAGCAGAGGTGCATCAGCAAATATATATTGGATGAGCTTGGTAGCTGCTGTATACATAGTATGGATAGAAAAAAATCAACGGATATTCTAAAAAAAGACCAGCACACACAAATTATTACCAGAAAAATTGTCCAACAGGTGTTTGTTCGAGGTTCTCAAGTCCCACGACTGGCAAGAAGATTAGATGAGTTGAATTTCTAATCTTAGTTTCTCATGTTCACCCTTGTGGTGAGGCTCTTCCTCGAACCCTGCACATAGCAAGAGCTTTAGCACACCGGCGTACCCTATTTTTTTTTTTTTTTTCAGTTTCTCATGTTCTAGTTTTATAGCCTTAGTTGTTTTTCATGTTTTTAGTAGTTTCTACATTATTCGTTTGAATATAATGTCACTGCAGATTCAAACTTTGTACGACATTAGCTATTTTGCAATAAAAGTCCCTTTCAATTGCCCCTCCCCCCTCCCAAAAAAAATAATTAAAGAGGATTTAGGAAAGATGGGTAAATTATGAATCCTTCCTAGGGGGTCATTTGGTTGGGGAAGGAGTTATCTTAAAATTGACATGGAGAGTATAATCTAAAACATGTGTCTAGTTTAAAAGTAGTATATAAATAGGACAGATTTTTATTTTTAATTTTATTTCGAGATTAGTAATTTTGAAATAGTTATTCTATCCTTAATGTGGAATGAAAATAATACCACAATAATAATATAACTAATTCTAAAATTATTAATCTAAAAAAAATTCAACCAAACATGAAATAAACTAGTCCCAAAATTATAATTCCTTAGCCCCAAATCAAACAATCCCTTGCAATCTTGCTAGACTACAAAATTATGTATTATGTTTAGATATATTTACAATTTTAGATAAGGTAAAAGTTGAAATAATCGTTTGGAGGATGGATTAAAGTAACTTTAAGCAGTTTTAATCTTTTAAGTCAATCAAAAATCAAATACTTTTAGTATGTGTCAAATATTTAATGGGTGTTGCTCATAAGATTTGATGGAAATTATTTTTTTTTTTTAAAAAAAGAAATACAAAAACACATGATAAAGTCTCATCAATTCCTAAAAATAATGTATATTTGAAATAACATCTGTTAGATATTTGATTGGAACAAAATTGTTTACTTTTGACAAACTTTAAAAATCGAAACTACAAAAAAATATTTTACTTTTTAAGTTTAAGATACATGCATAGTTGGTGTATAAAATCGAAACTGCCCAAAGCATATTTAAAGAATTATTTTGAACCTATCCAAACATAAAAAGGATCATTTTTGTCATTTACAATTTACATTTCTTTCTTCTTCTTTTTTTTCCTCCGAAAATGAGTCTAAAAAACAAAAATATGACGAGCGGGAAAAGGTTTTGGGGGACCCACCCATATGCTATATTTCAAACGCAAATCCATTTAACGTCTCCATTTTTCTTCCCTAAAAAACAAAACTCTGCCCCAAAATCCTCTGTTCCTTTTTTTTTTTTTTTTTTTTTTTTCAAAATTCAGAGTCTAGGTGCTGCAGCAATTCATCAATAAAGGGTAAATAATTCTCCATTCTTTTCTCAATTGCTTCCGATTTAGCAGCATTCATCAGTTGTTACTTGAAATTTGGGAGTAGAAATTGTCACTTTTTTTTTTAACTTGTAGATTCGAAATTGAATAACCTGTTCCGATGCATTTCGATCTGAATTTGTATCCGTCTTTATCCTACCTAAATAAGACATAGCTGCTTGTCTGCATTTTTTTGTTTTATGAAATTTCTGCTAGAATCACTTTATATTCGGAGAAAGATTTATCATCCAAAAAAGAGGAAAAAAAAAATGGAATCTTTGTCTAAAGAAATGTGTTGAGAAAGGGCAAATGTATAGAACCTACAACAACAGCATAATATATAGTGTATTCCCTCAAAGTGGGGTTTGGGAGGGTGAAGTGTATGCAGTCTATATCACTGACTAAGATGAAGTAGAAAGGTTGTTTCCGTGGGAATTTAAGTTTTGTGCACTGTCAGTGTACAAAATATTCTACACTATCAGGTAAACTTAACCTGATAGGAGGTCAAGTTTACCCGATAGTGCTTAAAGTCTCTTGATAGACCTCTAGCTCAGGACAAATAACAGTATAAAAAATATAAAGACAGAAAAAAAAAGGATAACAGTGAACAGATGTATAGAACCTACATGTTTGTATTTTCGAGTCAAATTTAATTTTTTTTGTTTTTCACCCAGAAAATTACATCTATTGTTGAACATGGGAGTGGAGAACTATCATGTGATAGAGCTTGTAGGCGAGGGATCTTTTGGGAAGGTGTACAAAGGGAGGCGAAAGTATACTGGGCAGGTATATTTTATTTTAAACAAGGGTTTGTTATTCTTTCCAGTGTAAGGGTGCTTAGTGCTTTTGCTGGCCGTTCTAATCCTTTTTTTTTTTTTTTCCTGTTACTTTTAAATTTGATTGTTTTCAGACGGTTGCAATGAAATTTATTCCCAAACATGGGAAAAGTGAGAAGGACATTCACAACTTAAGGCAGGAAATCGAGGTATTCTTGGTGCTACTACTTACTCACAATTTGGGTGTTTCTGCTTGTGAATATTCCTGTTTGAAAATGCAGCTAGGGTTCACGTAATGTAACCTTTTCTTGGATTTTTCGGAAACAAAATGATTGTGCTTGCTATGTGATCTTAAATTTTAATCTGTCTCAATTGAGTTTGTGCGGCATATTTCGGTTTCATCTAGATTTTACTGTTTGCTGAAGCGCTGTGCTTGTGCTGTCTCTATTTTCTCATGGAGGTTATTCAAATGCTGCAGATCCTAAGAAAGTTGAAGCATGAAAATATTATAGAGATGCTCGATTCTTTTGAAAGCCCACAGGAGTTTTGTGTCGTTACAGAATTTGCTCAAGTAATTGGTCTCCTTTCTCTATTTCTCTTTCCTTCAAATGTTAGACCTCAAAGCCATTTGGATTTCCTCAATGTCTACATTCATAGAGACGTACTGGATTTCTATCGTTATTAATAGGGCAAAATGGCTAACTAATGAAAACTATCATATCCAGGGTGAGCTGTTTGAAATTCTTGAAGATGACAAATGCCTCCCTGAAGAACAAGTCCAAGCAATTGCAAAGCAGTTGGTAATCTACACAAAATTCAATATCTTTTAATATCTAAACATTACTTTTCTTCCTTCAATTACAAATCTGCGGAGGAATTTCATCTCCGTCACACATTTATGTATTTTGTCGTTTATCTATTTAACTGTGTTTTTCTGTTCATTTTCAGGTAAGAGCATTGCATTATTTACACTCAAATCGTATAATACACCGTGACATGAAACCGCAAAACATTCTCATTGGCGCTGGATCTATTGTCAAGGTTAGTTAGACTGAGCTTTGTGACTAATTTATAGTTTGGACCAACTGTTTTGTGGAATTGTGTTATCAAATATTTCATGATACACAATTCACATATTCTTTTTTCTCATGGATATTATTCTAGATATGGTCTCTTTGTTAGCCATTTTGTGTAAGTTTTACCATTCAAAATGTTATGATTTCATGTTAAACTGCAGTTTCAGTTGGTCCTTTTTAGTTTATGAATGTGTATGAGGTGGTGTCTTTCCTAACGTGCTTTGAAATTGAGTTATAGTAGATTATCACAAAACTCAAACAAAAGAAAACTGTACAGTTCTCTATTTGTTCTTTATTCGCCATCAGTACCTTTGAGAGTATATTTTTGACATCATTCAGTTCAACTGGAAGCAGGGGCAGAATGTTTACTGGAGGTTTGCACTTAGCATCATAAAACGATTTTTAGATTGGCAGTGCAATTTGGTAGTGGATATGTTGAACTTCTTAGTGAGGCAAAAGCGCATTCGTAAGATGGATATGCAATCATATAAGGTAAGAATTAATCACATTAGGCAAAAAGGTGCAGTAGGATAGATAGATGATATAATAGGAGAAGGTCTTAATGAGGCAAAAGTGCATACTTGAGATGGATATGCAATTATATAAGGTTAGAAATAATCACATTAGGCAAAAAGGTGCAGTAGTATAGATAGATGATATAATAAGAGAAGGTCACTTGAAATTCTTATGGCTATGTCCTACTTAGACCTTTAGATGCACTTGAATTCTTATGGCTATGTCCTACTTAGACCTTTAGATGCATCAGTCTACAGATGTGAAATTATGACAACTGAAAGTGCTAAACAGGGATAGATATAGACCTAAATTCACATGGGAAGAGGTTGTCTTGAAAGACATACAATTCTTGGAATCAACACAGCCTTAGAAAAAAAAATAGAGCAAAATGGAAGAAAAAGGATCCATAGAGGCTATAACAACAAGTTTAGATTAAGGTTTAGTCATGTTTATATCCTTACTTTAGGTCCAGTCTTCACTTGTAGTCTTCTAGAGATTTAAAAATGTTGAGAACTTCTACTGTTATAGAACTTCAATTATTGAGTATTGCAATGAGATGCGTCTAAATGGAGTGACATGGAAAATTAAGGTTTATACAGATTATTATAGCCGATCCCAACTGCTTCAAGCATAGTTGTTTTATTGTTGTATTTTCTTCATGCATTCCACTACTACTTTTTTTTGCCAGGAATCTACTCTTATTTTAGTTCCTCGAGGGAATATAATTTAGCTTATTCATTGGTATGTATTCCGTGGCTATATGACAACTAGCCTGCTAAATTTGTTAAAGCATTTTTACAGAATGAGAACTTGCTCTGATACTAGAAATGTGTGAACTAGTTTATCTTCATATTTTTTGTGGATGATCTGCTAGTTTATAACATGATACTTGTACTCTGCATCCTATATTCTCATGTCTCATCTATTTTTTTTTTTAAACAGCTTTGTGACTTTGGTTTTGCACGAGCCATGTCCACAAACACAGTAGTTCTGCGATCCATAAAAGGTGAATTTCACTCAAGTAATAGGAGGATTCCTTTGTTTTCCTCAGTTAACAAATAGACATCAAGTGGTTGATACAAGCTACTGTTGGTCTACTCTGGTCCTAATCTTCAGTTCTCTTTCCATTTTCTTAGGTACACCATTGTATATGGCTCCAGAATTGGTACGAGAACAACCATACAACCACACTGCTGATCTGTGGTCTCTTGGTGTTATCTTGTATGTGACATATACTTTAGGAGTGCTTTCAGTGTTTTGAATAACTTCAAAAAGATTATTTGTGTATGGAAACAATTTGTGTTCTAGCTGGAGGGAAGCTTGTAGACGAATTTGGTTTTAAGAAAAGAAGGAACAAAATTTACAGCTAGGAAGCATTAATAATTAGAACCTGTACAGATGCCGCACGTATCTCCTGTTATTTAATAATTGATATCGTGAAACAGTATTTCTCTTTATGAATTTGATCAACCGAGTTTATGCAGATATGAGCTGTTTGTTGGTCAGCCTCCATTCTACACTAATTCAGTTTATGCTCTTGTTCGTCACATCATCAAGGTACCAAATTTTACACTTGAATAGCTTTTGGGTCTAGACAGGATTGTTAGACCATTAACTTGTAAACGCACTCACGCTCAGGATCCAGTAAAGTATCCAGACAATATGAGCTCAGTCTTCAAGAGTTTTCTGAAGGGCCTGCTTAACAAGGTTTCCCTCTATAAAAGTAAAAGCCCTTACACTACTATATGTTTTGCTTCCTACTTTTGATCAAATTCTGTAAATCAGGTACCTCAGAACAGACTGACTTGGCCTGCACTTCTTGATCATCCATTTGTTCAAGAAACATTGGAGGATATGGATGCCAGGGTAATTATATATATTGAAAAGCAAGCTACTAATATTGAATCTTCCATTATGGTCTTTCATTAATGGAACAATTTATTAAAATAACAGGAGATTCGTGCTGCAGCCGCTACTACAAAGGGATCTGATGCAACTTGGAGGGGTAAAGGAGATATTCAATCAACTCAGCAGAATGTTGCAACTGCTGAAAGTAAGACTTCCATTCACGTATCAGCATTCAAGTCTAGTTTTGCCTAATTCATTTATCTCAAGGGATATCATTGCAGGTAAAAATCATATTGAAGCTGTAAGTGGAAATGGAAACCCGGGGAACCTTCAGACTGAGGTTCATTTGAAGAGTCCGGACGTCACAGTCAATGCTTCACCAGAGGAGTTTCCTGGTTTCTCACAGCCTGATGATATTGTACGGTCAGGTTAGTTGTGTTCTGGTCTATATAATAGGCTATATTTTCTACTTATGCTAATGCACTGCAAAATCTTGGGGTTTCTATGAGTTCATATACAATGCAACTGATATAATTGTTTTCCACATATGCAACAAAGGAAGAACTTTATTCTTTTATTACCTATTTGCCAATTGTAATTTGAGCAAGATATAGGACCTGTTTATAGTTAATCTTTTTTCAAAAAGAAAAAACAGTCTTAAACCCTGAACTTTGAAATACTTAGGTCAATATCTCTTAAAAAAGTCAAAGCCATGATACGTCAGGGATGGATTAAATGTAACTCTTGTCATGTCATTCATTTAATTTTCTTTTTTAAATTGATCCAAAGTCTCTATAGTTACTCTCTTCATTTCTGATCAGGCAAGTAACTAAATATTTTCTTCTTTCCCACCTCTTTGAGACAAACGGCCACCAACGGTAGGTTTTGCTTGAGGTACAGTAGCTCCTACGAGTTACTGTATCACTGACACTAGCATTGAGTTTTCATCTGTACAAAGGACAAACACAAGGCTCAGTTTTTTGAAGAATTGTCCGTCGATGTTGTATACATGTAACACAATATTTGCAATACTATTACTTATCTGAAGTTTGGATGCACCAGTAATAGTCCAGCTCATCTTTCTTAGCTTCTTATGGCGTTTGAATTTCATCACAAGTTAATTCTTGCTCATGCTTCTGTGTAGTTACTAATGATATCCCATTCATATGTTTATGTTCACCATTCTTGTGTTTGTTTTAGAGAGGGGAGGATCAAATAATGTTTACCTATTTGCGTTAATCACATTCAGTATTTTATTATATATATATCCCCGGGTGAAATATCCATGATAGATGTTGTCTTTTCAGGTTGTCAGGTTTTGGACAGACTGGAAAGCAACTCCCGGACAGTTAAGGGTGCAAAAGTTATTGCTCAAGATAATGATGCATTATCAGCTATTTTGGTTCCACTACGAAACTTGTGTGATGAATCAAAAATTCCTAGCAGGTAAATAGAGCTCTGTATAAGAGGCGTGTAGCATCTTATTTGATAAGACATGATATTGTATACTTTACCTAATATTATATATTTGTTCACCTAGTAGGTATTATATTAATTACTCCCTCTGTTTCAATGTGTTTGTCTTATTTTCCTTTTTAGTCTGTTTAAAGAAGAATGTCTCTTCCCTAATTTGGAAACTCTTTATTTTTAACATATCACGTGGCATGTGTAAGACCACAAGATTAAAGTGTATTTTGGTACATTATACATATCTTTGATTTAAGACCACAAGATTCAAAAGTCTTCTACTCTTCTTTATTTTCTTAAACTCCGTGTCGAGTCAAGCTAAGACAACAAATTGAAATGAAGAGAGTACTTGGTAGTATCTAGATTAATTTTTCATCTTATTTGTGACGTTCTTATTGTCTAATTTGCCTCCAATTGATAGAGTTTATCATGTTGAGGATCTTTCACCCTGCTACAATAATGCTGCGAGATTGAATTCCATATGCATGTCTGCAAATAACTAAAGGAGAAAGACTAGTTTTCATTTTTCAGAGAATTTGTTATTATGTATCACATGTATTATATCTGTTCAGGAATGTTGCATACTCTTAATTAACTTTTTGTATCATTTATCAAGCCAAAGTTGGTAACATTTTGTGGTTACAAGAACCGACATCTGGTTGAAGTAGGCACAAAATTGTTACTTTTGGTAGTACTAACTTGCGTGCTTCTTGCACAGGGATCATGATATTGTCATACTAAACCAATCACTTAGAATCCTTTCAAACTTAGTTGCAGCTGGTGCCATCAACTCAAGTGGGACTCTTGATCAAATCGTATGTGTACTTCTTGGTTTGACTTCTGCTGTAATTAAAGCCGGGTCTAATGGTGCTGAATTGCTGATGAAGGTAATTTTGTGCGAACCATCCTCATTCACCAGGTCAAATAAGAAAGGAAGAAGTTTTGCCTTGATATGGGCTTTTGTCCTTGTGAACTATGATTAAACATCTTTTTCTTGGACTTAGATGATACAGCTAAAATCTCAACTTTGCAGCTTCATTTTTGTTGAAACTTTAGTGTTAAAAATAAGGAAAAAGAAAGAGCTATATTTCACTAGGACTAATATGCATTTTGAGTAGCATATATCCTTAAATACAATTTTCAGTAATATTTCTGATCTTGTTTTGCTTCCTTAAATTTATGGTCACATGGTCTGACTGTTTTGCAGAGTTTTTCAGTCACCAAAAAAATGTTAGATATCTGTGGAGGTGCTATTGGTAGCTCATGTGTAGGGCATTGGAAAACTCTACTTGAGTTGTACTCACAGGTTAGGTTTTCTACCGTGGAAAACAATGCACTTATGTCTACTTGTACATTCTTTTTGAACTGTTATATACAAATGTACAGGTCATAAATAATCTGGATGATGCTTCTGGTCGCGTTTTGTCTGAGTCAACTGGTTGCATTGCGGCGATGTTGTTTCGAGTGGCTCAGGCTCTTAAAGTATCATCTTCTCCACCAACCCTAATAGGAACTTTGAAAGAGCTTCTAGACCATGCTAGCAATTCTGGCATAGCGGACCTTCTGATTCTGTGCTTAGCTACATCTGGGTCAGGTTCCTCAAATTTTCTGCGAGCTGCTGCTGAAGCCTGCAGGGCTCTTTGGTTGCTGGTGGATGCATTTGAACTTCTTTCTCTAAGAGAAAACAGATATCATTTTCCAATCAGCTGCTTGCGAAGTCCATCTTTACATCGACTTGACATCAAGGACCATGAGCGAGGCCCATTACTTGGAGATGATTCAACACAAATTATTGATGCCATGACAAAAGCATTTCTAAGGTCCAAAGCCGTACAACTTGCTGTTTATTATTGTCTGCATCAACGTCTTGAGGCTTCGATCTGTGGTGGAGTACAGGTGTGTATCTCTTTGCTGTCACTTCCTATGTTTTATTGAATCTTGCTTAATAAGTTTGCAGTTTTTGGATTTTTGTGAATGGATACCGTACCATATGAAGCCCTGTAACTTGGATCTTTTATTTTCTCTGTGCTCTTTCCTTCAGTTTTACTTACAGATCACCAGTGTCTGTTTTTCAGCTAACATTTACCATCTCTAGGCTAATAATTTCACTGCAAAATGATCTGGAACAATTATCAACTGAAGATCTATTTGGTGGTCCTGGTCTTGCATATTTAGTTGGTCAAGTACTTTTGTTCCCGCTAGTAGACCTGACGAACATGAAAAGGAAGAATAATGCATGACAAAGTAGCAGGACAAGGACCGTGAGCTTGATGCACAAATCAAGAAGTGAAGTGTGTGCTTCTTTGAAATGAACTACACAATTCATGACACTAAAGTACCAAACATATATGAATCTAGTACTATGATGGTCAAATTACTATAGAAATAACTGATATTAGTATCCAATATATAATAATGTTGATATTAATCCAATTCTTCAAAGTTGAGATTTAAAGAATCGACCACTTCTCATTAGGTTCACTTTGTGCGCACTTCCATAAATCGATACCTCCTTGCTTCACTTTGCTTCTTTCGTTTTAGTGACGAAGCAATAACACTGACGTGTACTCTTTAGATAAACATCTGATTGGGTTATTATATCCCGTCATGGAAATTTATTTTGTTCTGTTATTCACATAAAAGAGCACCGTGAAAGTAGGTTACGTTTTGTGGACATCGATTAAAGTATAGCTTATATTGTGTGTTATTCTGATCTCTAGTCTAGTCACAAGTCAAAATTATTAACTAATGCTTTTTTTTTCCAGCTTGTTCTGAGGTGTTGCTTGCATAGTGGAATTGTTGCCACTATCCTGTGTGGTCTGCCTAGTTCTCTTCCTGTTACTACAATCGTGAGCGGAGGAGGAGATGGCACTATTGTTTCAGAACTTTTCTCTGTACTATCATCAGCTAAGAAATCACGTGGAGGAGAAGCAAACACCTTGGTTCTTCACTTAAGCCTTCTTCTTGCCACCATTGCCCAATGTCTAAAGTCATCAGGAAGGAATTCTGCCTTGTTCATTTTAACTACATCTTCAAGAAAGCAGCTCACTCGGCTCTCTGACCTTGCGCATTATTTCTCTGCTGATGTGCAGTCATTATGCCAACCTCATTCTGCAGCTGCAATGCTAGCTCTAGCATCCATTCTGTCTCTTGAAACTGGCTCCACAGTTGAAACTACAATTCTTGACATAGCTGTGCCAATGATCCCTAGGACTGCCAAGCTATGTGAATATCTTAGGAATCCTGTTAATGAACAAGATGGAATAAGTATGTTTAGTGGAATGCTTTCACATTGGCATGGCCTAAGAGATGGATCAATTGGGTTATTGGACATACGACTGAAGAAGGAAGGACCATTGGCTGTGCAACACTCCTGTGCAAGTGGTATTCCACAGCTGCTGATTGATTTGTTATCAGGCAACACTACTGAGGCCTCTTCTGAAGAATCCAATTATTCAAAAGATCAACTTGGGCTATCGCCAATCGGAGTACCATGGAGCATTTCCTTGCTTTGCCAATGCCTTACAGGGGGGATTAACACTTTTCGTCATATATTGCTCAAGACGGAGCATGTCAAGTACATATCAGATTTGATATTGGACATGCATCTTAAGCTAGTCAAATCTTGGAGTGGACCCGGTGGAGGGGTGGATGGGGTTAGGGATACAATAAATACAATTATAGATTTTTTGGCGTTTCCTTTTGTGGCTGTACAGAATGGTCTAGGTTTGCCATCTGCGACTGCTTCAGTGAATAGTGGATTTCTCCTTAATGTTGGTTCACCTGGTGGAAGAGTTTGTCCTGAAGACAAGGACATGGTGAAAGCAATTGAATCACATTTGGGGAAGTACACTCAAATCCTATTGGAGGTTTGACTTTGCATCTTCCCTTCAGATAATTTTATTTAAAATATTGTGTACTTCAAGGATTAGGTTCTGAGACAGCTTACAGTTGGACAAATATTTTAAGGATATTCATGGAAATGTAAGCTCGAAAAATCACAAGTACAAGCCACACAAATTGCCAGTTGGCCATTATGCTAACTGGGAGTTGTAATACGTATCACCAGTATGTGATTCTCCATATAGTTTTTTAAGCTTTGAATAATCAATGCGTGTCTGTATAATGAGACACATATTTCTTAGCATCGGTCATGGGTCCTCTGAATTTCACCATTTGTCATCTCTATAGGAAAATTAATGAGATAACACATCCTTGTATAACATTGATGGCAACAGACTTTGGATTGGATAATCTATGATAGATATGCTTTGTGCTTGCAGGTAGGAGTTCCAGGCATTATTCTTCGGTGTTTGGAACACATGGAATCCAAAGATAAAGCCAGACCTGTTGCATTTCTTGCCAAAATGACAGCTCACCGACCTCTTGCTGTTCAACTATTGGGTAAAGGATTGTTGGATCCTAGAAGAATGAAGTCTCTACTTGATGGTTCATGCCCTGGAGAAGTTATTCTGGATGTTCTTATGATTGTTTCAGATTTAGCTCGCATGGATAAGGTCAATTCTTAACTCCCACACTCTCTCTTAGTTGATCAATTGTGAACTTCACTGACTTTTAATTCTGTATTAGTTAGTGGAGGTCTAAGCATGGTGTACAGGGATTCTAAAGATTTTATTCATAATGCTTCTGGCTGTCTTATCTTCTCTCTATTTTTTACATGTTAGCTTGTTTAATTTCTTGTCTGATATATCCTTGATTTTATTTGAACTTTATACTATTCGTGATGTTTTTTTGTCAATATGTGGAAAATAAGAATGTTTGATCTTTAAAGTTGGGTTTGTATGGTCATAGTTAACTAAATTTGTCAAATGTAAGTCTGAAGTTGGGTATTCACTATAAGTAATTTTAGCTGTTAGGAATTGTTTATTTTTGTGTTTAAATCTGTTATCTATATCTAACGTGATATCATAGTCCAGTCTAGAAGTTTACTCCTAAGCCTTGTTTATGGGAAGCAGGTCATATGTTTGTTTTGGTATTAAGGGAGTACCTTGTTAATAGTGTGACATAATAAAGCATAATTTCCATGTTGTGGACTCATTTATTGATGCTTATTCGACACAGATGTGCGTAATCATTGAAGAGCTTGATTGTACTACATAAGTTTTCGTAATTATGTTGACGCTGGTTATGACTGTCATATGCATCCAGGCCTTCTACGAACACATTGATGGGGCAGCTATCTTGGAGTTTCTGAAGGGCTTCCTAACTGATAAAGATCCTAATGTGCGTGCAAAAACATGCAGCGCTATAGGAAATATGTGTCGTCACAGCTCCTATTTCTATGCATCTCTGGTAATCTTCCTGAATAACCTCTAATTTCATCTAAATCTCGTTTACACAATAATGATCCTCTTTTGCAGTTTTGACATTACTTTCTCTTGAGGTTTTGCAGTCCTAGAATTTGTCCCTCTTCAATATAATTCTCTCTTCAAACTCTCAATTGTTTCTCTTGTGATCTTGTAGGCAAAACGTGGTATCATTAGTCTTCTCATTGACCGATGTGCTGATTCTGACAGAAGAACGCGGAAGTTTGCTTGCTTTGCTGTAAAACTTTTGTTTGCTTTCAAGTTGTTTGATAGAATCAAGTATCTTTTTAGTCTCAGTGAAACTATTTTTATAAATGGTTAGCTGAGTAAGATTTTTCTCATTTGTAGATCGGTAATGCTGCCTATCATAATGAGCTGTTGTATGATGAGCTCAGGAGATCCATTCCTCAGCTCTCATATCTGCTGCTTTCAGCGGAGGAAGACAAAACTAAGGCCAATGCTGCTGGGGCACTGAGTAACCTTGTCCGCAACTCCAACAAGCTTTGTGAAGATATTGTCTCTAAAGGAGCCATGCAGGTTTTCATGCAGCTATCATGTTGTACTTTCATTTCTTATTTGCATACTCTGTTCATACCAGTAGTAGCAGCATTATTCTCGTAGTTTCTTATCCTATGATTTTTGTTTCTTCACGTTGTCTCCTATGATTTGATTCTCACATTATTTGACTATTGCTATTGTTCCTTGTTTTCTGAATGCCATGTAATGTTTTCCCTATTGTTTGCTACATCCTCTTTACTTGTATGTTTTTTTTTTCCTTTGATGTGCGTTACTTGAGCCGAGGGTCTTGTGGAAACAATCTCTCTACCACCACGAGGTAGGGGTAAGGTTTGTGTACACTCTACCGTCCCCAGACCCCCACCTATGGGGTTACACTGGGCATGTTGTTGTATTCTCCTTATTTGCACTACAAACCAAACTTACTGGTTCTTTTTATTTGCAAAATACTTATTCTAAACCATAATGTTTTCAGACTCATCACTTTATACTAGTTTCGAGTGATTGGATGGAAATGCCTTATGCCTTAACTGGCAGAGAATGCTGAATTTGTTCTGCAAACTCCCCCTAACCGAAGTTGATGGTGCCTTTTGTTTTTTCAGGCGTTACTGAAGCTGGTGACAGATTTTTCTGTTGTAGCTCTGAGCCCCAGCAGAAAAGATACCATAAATGAGTCACCTTTAAAAATAGCATTATTTTCCCTGGCAAAGATGTGCGCTCATCCACCTTGCAGACAATTCCTCCGCACATCCGAGCTATTTCCAGTGGTTAGGCAGCTTCAGCAGTCACCAGAATCAACAATAGCTAACTATGCCTCTGTAATCGTCAAGAAAGTTGCCGAAATTAATTAACTATTGATTTGCTCGAAATATTCCAGCCACTGAATTGAAGCTCATTTCTCATGTGCCGCTATGAAAAGGTTGATCCACCCTCAGTCGGCTTATCATGCATTGCTTTTGTTCAGTTGAAGCAACGAAAGGCCATAAATGGCTTGAGGTTGCAAGTATATATATAAATATGTAAGCACTAGCTTTCTATACTTGTCTTATGTATCTCAAAATATGAACACCCGTACAAGCTAGTAATTTTTTGGCAGCTGCTCCATACAGTATGATATAATGCTGTTATCCACCTTTAAACATGGATCCAAAGCTGTGTATCCTCTCTTTTGTTTATACTGCAATAAAGCTCATCCCTTTATAGTAACTCACAAGAGAGTCTAAAGTTGGCTGATTCCATTGTGTTAAAGACAGTTCCTCAATGCTTCTAGTTGGTTGATGATGCAGAACTAGAATAATGATATCATGTGTAAATTTGCGATTAATTGCCCAAAACTAGAACTCTTACACAAGGTTGAGCCAAATAAATAAAATGCTCAAAGTTGGGATTTCCACACACCAAGTATGCAATAGGATGATTATTTTCTCTGAATTCTGCTTCTATCCCGTCATTCTTTTTACAGCTTGATAAAAGAGTCTTGGCTATCTGCCTTTTTTGGTTTTGGATGTTGTTACTTCTTTCATTTCTTACGAATATAATTGGTTTCACAATGCTTGTGAAATTCATTGACATTTCATGGTATGTAAAATACCTAACCCCTTCCCTTAAGCAGAACGAAGTTTAAGTCTTTTAAAAGAGGCACCCCTTAGCCAGACTCAATTTCAAGGGTTGTCAAAGCTTTAGAAATTAGTGAAAATAATCGTCATGGCCTGAGTTCCTGCTTTCACCTCGTCTATCTTAGCTTGTCAAACTCTCACCTTCCTCGTGAAGGTTGAAGATTAGTCGTCACGATCTGATTTCCTCTTTCAACTAGTCTTATCTGATTTCCTCTTTGTCAAACTTGCTCCCCTCGCCCGTGAAAGCTATTAGCAAAATATTGATGTGTGTGAGCTTTTGATCAATGACTTCAAGTTCAAGTTGGGGAAGCCTAGTTCAAGAACTAAAAAGATCTCTTTCGCTTACTCCACTTGTCTCAACTCAAAAACTCACGGGTGGAACTCATTGGCACCACTTCAATCTACGCACTCCTAGTCAAAGACTCCGGGGGTGGGGCCATAATTGCTTCTGGTTCCCCTATACTTGGTGGTCACACCCTTCCTATATTTACCACTTACAGACACACACTTCTACACTTCAGATACTTCTTAACCACTTAAGTAAAAGTCAAAACGTCATAAAAATCAGATTTCAAACAACTGTACCAGTTCACAGAAGAAGCAGCTCAGTGATTCAAAACAAAGTTCATTACAAGAGAGCATAAATTTTTTAACTGAATTGTAGGGCTCTACCCTAAGAGGGAAGCCCTTCCAAAAATTCTCAGTGGCCTAGGCAGAACCCAGACCAATGAGGGGGTTTGGAAATAGTTTTCAACCAGCAATAGACGCGCCTCGGTTAGAACCTCACTAGCTGCGTCATTGCCCCAAGCGCAAAGATACTTATTCCGAGTTATTGCCTTCACATTTTATATGCCTCTATTAGATTCCCTTTCCCATCTATTAGCGATGTGGGATGCTTTGACAAAAACTTCGACACTTGCTAGTTGAAATGTGTCTTTAAGACGATTGTTTAATTTCAAACAAAACACCATGTCTCACTCCACACACATACATTTATGTGTCTTGGTGTAATATACCACAAATTACAATAATTGCGGTTGAAATAATAAAATCAGCAAAAATGAGGAAAATAAAATAATCTTCTTCTTGGCTGAGGCACGGATGTTTTGCTCCGATCCAGCAGTATATCTCTCGACCTGTCCCCTCCATAATACAACAATCCATCAACGATGTACAATTCGAGCAACTGCGGATTAGTTGAAGAGTCCAAAACTCTACCACAAAAACACCTTCCGTCAACTTATTAAAACTTTCTTTTGTATAGTGAATATAGTTCTCTCTCTTTTACTAATATAATATTCATACTTTATTGTATTTCCTTCATCTACAACAAAGGAAGAAACACCACTATTTATAGGTTAAGAATTCTTCCATGTATTGAATAGGATGAATGAATGGTAGTAGCATGAGTAGATGAATAGTCTTGATGTTACTTGAAGCTAATTGTCATGAAGTTACAAGAATTAATGACCATGAGCGTTACTAGAACTAATGGTCATATGAGTTACAAGAACTAATGGTCATCTTTCACCACAATTTATATCCATTAACATATGCACTTAATATATTAATTTAATAATAAAATGCATATACATCAACAATATATGAGTTGCGGTGAGTATTGCTCTAATTTGTTTTTAATTAGGGGTTTTGAGTTTGAAGTCTAAATATGAAACTATCATTTGAGACTTCTTCGCATAAATTCAGATTAGTCGAATCCTTAAAACAAGTACTAGACATTAGGCAAAAAATAATAATAATACTTTTTCTAAGTCAATATAAATGAACTGTTAAAACTATAGCGCACTCCTTAAGAAAGATAAATAAAAACATTAATCAAAGGGTAAAATTGAAAGCCCTGTTAGAAAGAAGGTTGAGTCTGAAAAGGATAATTAATACATTTGAACGTTGAAAAAATCATTCATTTTGGACCATAAAAAAGTGTCAACAAGGAATTTATATTGGATTAGAGGGAGTATTTTGAAATCTCAATTTTATGTGACATTGTTTGACTTGATACAAAATTTAAGATTAAAAAAGACATTGAATATGTGGTCTAACACAAACCTTATATATTTACTCTCTTTGTTTCTTTTTAGTTAGATATGTTTCATGTTTTTGATAGCCAATTTGATTAATATTAAAGCTAAACTAGATTATATATTTTAAAATTAAAATTAATATTTGTAAAAATTATATGAAAAGTATTATAAATTGAAGTGTTTCTTTTTCAATATGATTAAAAAACACATCTTAAAATATTAATTAAATCTTGTATTATTTGACTGTATAAAATAATTATGCCAACTAAAATAAAACGGAGAAAGTATGTGGCTATAAATCATTCTATAAAAATATACAGGAGATCTAGAGTAAAATTATTACTAATAATAACATAAAATTCTTTTTGAAATAAATTAATAAAAAATAAGTGTCACATAAATAAAGCCGGAGGAAGAGTATAGGAGTTTCCACTGGGCTGCCAAATCTAGGAAGTTAAAAATACTAACTTGACATGCTTGAGAGGATATTAAAGAGTTTTTACTACACGCATAAATGTCAAAACGATTGTATATATATTATAATTTGAAAAATACTTTAACTTAATATCAACTTAAAATAAATTATTTTAATAAAATTTCTCAATTTAAATAATAACTTTTTCTAAATATTTTCACATTCAAATAAAAAAGAGATCGTGAAATTCTAGATGCTTGCTTACTAACTTGGAGAGAGAAGATAAGTAGAAAAATTTTAAATTCTATGATTATGGAGCACGGTAAGAGAAAAATGTATTATTCGTAAATAAGTGTTTGAAATATTAGAAAAATAAATAAAAAAAAAAACTTTAAAATTATGTGACAGTGTAAAAATAATCTTCATTGACAATAAAAACAAGTTAATCTCCTATAGACAAACAAAAACGTTACATCTTAAGAACACCCAGAACTCCAATCCTTCAAGAAGATTAATATGATTTGCTAGGTCTTAGAAAGAAAATATCATTTAATTATACGATCCTTTCATTAAATTATGACTTTTTACATGCTCTTTTTGTATCCAATATCCTTTATACTCGATATCTAATAAATTTCATTTGTATTTTTCTACTATCAAGTTTATATTTATTATTTGATTCACAAATTGTTTTTCAATTCCTATCTTGTTATATATGATAAGTCATCAGTTCCCATATGACAGTGATTAGTATTTTCTTTAGTTATTTTTATAGACTTTTTTTTATCCATTTAATATTTTATCGTATTTTAATTTGTTGTATATGTATGCCTGATCTGACATTTTATCTCTTACTTCTACAATCCAAGAACATTCTATAAATAAATGTTTTTGAGTTTCTTGAGTCCGGTATTACACAAACAATAAGTTTCGTTCAAAATTTATATTTACTGTTTGATTCTTAAATTGCTTTTAGTTCCTAATTTGCAATATATGATAAACCATCACTAGGCATATGATAGTGATCAACGCTTTCTTTAGTTGTTTCTCTGACCTTGTTTTGATTCATTTAATATTTTTTTTCATATTTCAATTTGCTTCATATGTATTCTTTATTAAACTGTCAATTTATTTTTTACTTTCATAGTTCAAGCACATTCTACAAACAAATGTTTTTGAGTTTTTTTTAAGTCCAGTGTTACACAAACAACAATTTTCATTCAAAATTTGTGTTTTACTGTTTGATTTCTAAACTGTTTCTAGTTCTTAGCTTGTCATATATGTTAAATCATCGTTCCCCATATGGTAGCAATCCCTTTCTTTAGTTGTCTCTATGACCTTCTCTTGATCAACTTAATATTCCATCTTATTTTAATTTGCTTCATACATATATCTTATCAACCTATCAATTTATCTCTTACATTCATAGTTTAAGAGTATTCTACGAACAAATACTTTTGAATTTTCTTAAGTCCAATTTTACACAAACAATAAGTTTCATTCAAAATTTGTATTTACTATTTGATTCCTAAAATACTTTTAGCTTTTAACTCATCGTGTATGATAAATTACTATCCACTTAATATTTCACCTTATTTCAATTCATTGCATGTGCATGCCTAATCAACACATCAAATTTATATGAATAAAAATTTCATCGCTTACTTTCATAGTTCAAGAACATTCTGCAAAGAAATGCTTCTGACTTTTCCTCAGCTTTAGTGTTACACTGCAACAAGTTTCATCTTTCATGGCTGCATAAACTTAAACAGTTTCTCGTTTGCCAGCAATCTTTCCTAGTCTTCAAACCAAAATGAACTTCTCATCGACAACATTAATTTAATCCATAATAAATCAACTTATTGCAACCGGCTCATATCACCAAACATAACATTATATCTTCTTATTATCGAGTACGCGCCTTTTGTAGTCAACATATACTTCCCATTTCGGTACAATTGGTTCATTAATACTTCGAGAGAGTTCGACTTTTTTTCAGTTTCAACTACAATCTACAGGTGGTTAATGATCTTAAATTGACACATTGTTTTAAATAGAATTCTCAAATTTATCTCACTCAGAAGATATCTCTTTTACCATTTTCATTTACAAAGTTCAAATATTTTTTCATATTTCAAGTTTCAACTTCAAAATCTATGATCCAACGGAAGTTCAAAATACAGACGAAAATACCACGCGTTTCACTTTCACCAGGTCTCTCCGCTATGTTTATGCCAACCTGAAACTGGACTGGGCCCCATCTGGTGGCCCAGCGTACCCGACCCACGCGTTGCCGTATTTGCAGAAACAACTACTCGTTCGGTTTACTTCTCTCAGTCGGTCAAATAACCCTCTTTGATTTTGGACTTTACTCTTCTTCATCAATTTCACAGCCCTAAAATTACAGATTTTGCCGATTAATTCTTCCGATTTTCCAGTTGCTCCGCCGATCAATTTCTTCAGAAGCTCATAATTATGAATTTTCCCCAAATTTGAATGGAAACCCTAACCCTAGATTTCAATTTTTCTATTAGATTTGAATTCCAGTTGTGCCTTTTCTTTTCCGGAGGGTGATCGATCAAAGCCCCTTATAATCTTCGTCTGATCGGTGAGTTTTTGTTGATTTGAAGACGGGTAGGTGAGTTGGTGGCCCTAACTATTTATGCTTTGCATGAATTTGATTTAGAGTTATAGTTAAAAAAAAGTAGAAATTTAGAATTATAGTACAGAATTGGGTTTGGCAAAAAAATAAAAAATGAAAGAAGGGATCAATATTTTTTTCAGCAGTTTATATATTGTATAGAAGGAATGGGAAGCTCAGAAACAGAAGGAGGAATAATGGAATGTGATACTGGAAGTATTGTTTGGGTAAGAAGGCGAAATGGGTCGTGGTGGCCTGGTAAAATATTGGGGACTAATGAGTTATCAGCTTCTCATTTGATGTCTCCGCGATCTGGAACTCCGGTAAAGCTTCTTGGCAGAGAAGATGCTAGTGTGTAAGTTGCTTATTCTTAAGACTTTTTAATTTTGTTGAAAAATATGACAGAGTATTTACGCAACTTAACTACTACTGCATGTTGATTGTTGATTTGTGAAAGACTTGTACTTGAAACAACTCTAGTGTTATGACAAAACGTGGAGTCTTTATTTCAGAGAAATATAAGTTCATTGTAAAATTTGGACTTAATGTAGTTATAAATATGTCAGATAATTGACGATTATAGTTTCTTGCTTCATCAAGATAGGCGAAGTAAATTCTGTCCCCAGGTTACTGGTTCAATAGCAAAGCTTGTACAATGTGAGGTAGATTACATGTCTAGTATTTAAGGGAGGAAGGGTAGAGGGCAAGATCATTACTCTCCAAGTTTCAAAGCACAAAACAATGATTCTACCAGTTACCAAGAGCAACAAAAGAAAAAGAAAAAGAAGATACTAGCATTTAGTCACTTGCCAAACTATGAAACTTGTCGTATGGTACATTAGATGAAAATGAGTGGTATCACTTGTTCTTTGGCACTGGTAGCATAGATTCTTGAGCTGGAGAGTTTTCAAGGCTATCAGTATGATACTATGCTACACGCTGGAAGGATTCGGATGCAAAAGTTATATATAATGGTTGAAGAAATTCCTTTTGCTTTTTTTGCGGACTGAAAGGAAATGTTGTGCATAGATTTTTGGTAGCGCCATATCCTATGTTCATCTTCTGCTTAGATCGCAAATAGATCCATTTTCCACAGTTTATATTCATAGGCCTTTTTCTCATAATATATTGGTCGAGACCAAAACAATCAAAGTTTATCGATTGAGTCTAGGTTGACTGTTGAGAGTTGAGGGGAAGGTTATTATAATGAAACTGTGGAAGCTTTAAAACTCCCACTCACGCAATTGAAAGGGAACATAGAGCATAAGAGAAAGAAAAGCAAAGTTGCTACCTTGCTTGGCCTGTGGAAACAGCAGCAGGCTTTACTACTGATTAAAATGAAAGGGAGGAATGGACTTTGCCTCAGACCTCTCAACTAAGCTTTGGGGATGCTAGGGCAAAACTACTTTGTAGGTGGAAAAAACATCAACATTTGGAGTTCTTACAGAGTTTTAACTTCGGGATTAAATTTAATCTATTCAATGCAGAACTTCTCAGTTCATTTTTATGTGCAATAGCCATGTTTGAGGCCAGACATATGGGCCTATCTCTCTTTTTTTTTTTTGCTTGTTCTCTCTAAGAGAAGAATCTGCCTTTTGCACGAGTTATTGGTAAAGTTTGTTAACCATTTGACCTGGTGATGTGGTTTACTTTTGTTGGACAAACTACTTTCTGGAAAGTGGATTCATTGTGGTCCCTTGCGTCCTTTTTAATTGTTGCGACCTTTGAAAGTGCCAATTGTGATGATTAGAGGTTAAAAAACTGTGAAATTTCACATGTCCAAGCTAACTGAAAAAGCAAGAGCGAAGAAGCCAAAGATAACTTATAATGTCATATATTAATTGTTCAGTTCACTCTTACTTTCTAGAAATGCTTTTGGTGATTGGTCAAATACTTCAATTTCATTCCCAATGCCCTCTATCTTTATTACTTTTTGCTAAAACTTACAAACATCTTATACTCTTAATATGATCTGTCAAGGTATTTCTCTTTTTTACCAGGGATTGGTATAACTTGGAGAAGTCAAAACGTGTTAAAGCATTCCGTTGTGGTGAATTTGATGATTGTATTAAACGGGCTGAAGCTTCCCAAGGTATGCCTCCAAAGAAAAGAGAGAAATATGCACGTCGAGAAGATGCAATACTTCATGCTCTTGAACTTGAGAGGCTATTGTTAGACAAAAAATATGGAGCAGGGTTTTCATCCACTGATAAGAACAACAAACCTACTGCTGATATTGTTGGAAGAGCGTGTGTAACAAAATCAGAAAACCTGGAAAATGGAAATGGTAGATATGCAGGACCCAAGTACCATCAAGTTTCTACCAGATCTGGTGTCTCCCTCGAGGACAAGAGTGCATTAAATATTTCATCTGCAGAGGTGCCCAAAGATCGAAATCAGCTTAGTGGGGTCGTTGATAATGCTAGTGTACTTCCTAGAATGAAAGGTTTACAAGATTTTGGTCTGAGTACTGTTTCTTCAGAACATAACCATTCTCCGTCACTTGCTTTAAACAGTACGAACCAACCTGTGCTTGATAGCAGTGCACATACTGTTCCTGATGGCAGTGATAATACAGAAGGCCTGGTTAATGTTGTGAAAAGAAGTACGTTGGAGAAAAGAAAACCATCGGATGATGCATTGATAGAAGACGTCCTTGTCAAGAGGCGCGATAAGCGCCGCCCTCTTGCTCTTGTTTTGCAGAGTTCTGACAATTTGCCAGTTTCTCTCCCTCAGCCGGAGTCAGCTTCCGTTCCCACCTCTTGTACAGGAAAGGAGCTGGCTCAAATTGAATCGGTTACAAAGAATAGTATGTTTAGGCATCTGGTAGTTGAACCTAGCAAGAGTTTATGTGTTGACGAGAGTCATCAATCCCAGATTGAATTTCCATCATTGAAGACTGAAGAAAACAATTTTTCTCGTCCTGTTGGTTTGTGTGAACAGAATGGTTCCGGATCAACAGAGTTCACTGAAACTGATTCAACCGAGTCAGATTCACTGGAATCAGATACTGATGACGAGTTGGCTACACTCTCAGGTTCTCCACTTTTTCTCTTCACACCCTTCACCCTTATGTGCATCATTTACTTACTTTATTTTTCTCCAGTTGGAGATGAAAGAAATACAAGTTAAGTAATGAGGCAGAATTAAACTATTGAAACTTTGATCCTAATAGCTCCAAAAGTTAAATTCTCGGTGTCTTTGAAGATTACTGAATTATCTGAACTATGTCATTTTCTTTTTAATGCCCGTGTCATTTTTTGTGTGATGACTCTTTCTTTAGCAGGAAATGCTGATTTTTTCTCAAGGAACATTTTGTCTTTGGTTTCATCCCTTTTTATGCATCAAGTTATAACTTATACTCCGGAACTCCAAAATTTTTTTTAACTTATACTCCATTTTCTGGTTATTTCTGTTAGTACACATGTTTTTCCAATGACCACACCTTGTCATTCTTGTTGGCATATGAGTCAAAAGTTTGTACTGGGAATTCTTAGGGTAGAAACTTCTTCAGAACCATTGAACACTTTGGAGTTGTCTAAGCATGTGCGAGTTCAATTACTGGATTCCATGTGCAGTGATAGAATATAGACCCGTGCTGCCATCTGAAAGATTTCACCTACCTGCTGAAGCTGGTGACATTCTGTCTCAACTAATCTTTATGTGGTTGGAGTTGTGTTTTATATTCTGTTCCGTGGTTCATTCTTCTTGGAGTTCATTGAAAGGAAAATCGGAAGCATCCATTAGGATTTATCAAAGAACTTAGAATCATCCAATAGAATAATTTAGGTCCCTTTCTTGAGGTTTTCTCTGGAAGGGACTTCCAGAATGGACCTAATTATTCTAGTTTTACATTATCATCTTGATCCGGTGGATTTCCTTGAATTTTGCACCCTCATAGTTGGATGTTTCTTTGAAAGGTAACTGATCAAATTTTGTTTTCAGAATTAGTACGAAGAGGGTGCGTAGTACAAAGTGTCAAAGAAATGAATTCTCTTGGCCAATTATAAATTGAATAGAAGAAAATGGCTTTTTCAGATCTCTCGTGTAAAAATGAATATTTCTTACATAAAAGCTATAAAACTAAAAAAGAAACTGTAAGTGGTATCAATTCTCCCAAGCCAATAGACAAAAAAGACTTGCCAAAAAGGTTTTACACAGAGAACAACTTTTTATTTTGATAAAGGGAAGAGCCTATTTTTCTCAAAAAAAAAAAGGGGAAGAACCTATTTGAAAGTTCACAAAATGCAGTATGATCTTTCAGCATACCAGGACTTAGCCTTTTAGGTGACGCAGGTACTATTTGTGATTTGTCCAATTCTAGTTTACTCTTGCTGCTAGGTGAATCAGCAGGTTGATTCCTTTTTGTGTTCACGTCTTAAACTTGCAGTGGTTTATTCTTCTCATTTTCACTTATCCGGTATAAATGTTGTACCCTTCTCAAAGAAAATAGATGGGTCTAAGAGTACATGACAGATGATTGAGGTTAATTTGTTGATCTCACTTCCGTCCATATTTTGTGGACATATTATACGGAAGCATAGCAGTGTCAGTTGTGCGTAACTACTGCAGTTTGCTGCTTGCTCAATTGTACTGTTCAACTATAGAACGGTGTTGGTAGTTTGCTTTATATTCATACTTGTGATTGAAATCTTCGCGAACTCGAATCGTTACTAGTGCTCGATATACAATGCTTGAAGTTAGGTATGTCCTTACTAGGTGCAGATCATTTTTGGTCAAAATTTTGGTGTAAAATGAGTGGTATAATGCATTAATGTGGTCATGAGCTGCAAAAATATCTTTTCTGAAGCACCTGGTTCCATGTGCCATTTTACTACCCATTACCCTTGTATACATTACACATCAGTTTATCAAGAAAACACATCATAGATCTATTATTTCGCGCGTATGGCTCCTTGAGATTCTTATGGTACTTCAATAATTTAGATCACCCATCTTCAGGTGGCCCTTTTTCTCCCTTTAAATAGTGAGGGCAACTGCAGAATAATTTGCTTAGGTTGGCTAATGTAGCTTGTTTGATATGCAGATGGTGCTGCATCTATTGAGTTAGAACCTAAATATGTAGGAAGATCTGAAGCACTACCTGAACATGGAAGCATGAGCAGCGAGGAAGTTGATGATTTTACACTCGCAAATTGTTCTTCTCATCCTTGTGATCAGGAATCTGTCTCTGCTGGTTTTGGGGTGTCTAAATGGAAACTAAAAGGGAAAAGGAATACCCGAAGTCTTAACAAGAGGCTTGTTGATTCTTCTGATGGAGATTTTGCAAGGAGACCCAGTCATATTTCTACTTTCAAAGAAAAGGGAGGTTATGCTTGTCTTCAGGATGATCTGGTTACAAGATCAAGGATGCAAATTGCTGGATATGGATCTAGAGCTCCAGGTAGACCTAGTCGAAACATGTTCGGTTGGGGGGATTTGGCTTGGGATGATCAACCTTCAATTAGAGGATACTGGGAGGAGGCTGATGAGTATTTTGATCCTATGAATAGCTACCGTCATGTTGGTGGCAGGGCCATGCTTGTAGATGTGGACCTGAAAGTCCAGTCAAGCTATCAGAGAGAACATGTGCCTATGATTTCATTGATGAGTAAGCTAAACGGGCAGGCAATAATAGGGCATCCTATCCAAGTTGAAACCCTTGCAAATGGTTCTACTGAAAGCTTCATTGGAGATATTGATAATTGTCCAGAAACATTGGATTATGATGCATCACTCCAACCTACATGGAGAACTGCTCGCAGGACTGCCAATGTTCGTGTTCCAAGGCCACATGTATCATCAGCATCAGATAATCCTGAAGGAATCAAGCATGTCCAGGGTTTTAATCATCACAGAAATGTTCGAAAATCTACTGTTGGTAGCTGCATTCAGAAGACAAGCATGACGAGGAAGACCATGTCCCGGGCTCCCATTGAGAGAACATTTTCAAGAAAGCCAGGGAAAAAGGTTAGTTTGTCTTCTAATCAAAAGATAAGGACGCTTTCTTCGATAGCCTCACAGCAGAAACAAGGCAGTGATTTCAACAGTTGTCAACTGGACGGGGCACTCAAACCAGAGACACTGCCAAATGTAGTAGCTTGTATTCCGGTAAAGTTAGTCTTCAGTAGGTTAAATGAGGAGTTAGTGGGACGTCGTCAGTAATAATTTTGTAGCAGGTGGTAAAGGAGGGCAATACAGACAATAATATACAGCAACATGTAAAATCTTACAAGAAATAATCTTATAGTACTTGCTAGTACATCCATCTCTTGCTAATCTTTTTCTCCAGGCAAAACAAAGTCTCATGTATCCAAGCAGCTCGAGTGTAGAGGCAAAAGCACTAGGCTCTACTTTGGGACTCTGTTTAGGATGTTAATTTTATATTGGGTTTCCTTGTGTAATTTTTTCCTTAAGGTGTGCTAGCGTGTGGCCGAGGCTGGGGCTAGGTGGAGAGATTTCAGGCTTTTTGGTACATATGATATTATGATGTAAATAGTAAAACAGAGATTATACTATGATTTGGTGCCACAAACTTGGTGGCTTTAACTCTGCAACTTGCCTGCTGAAAAACTACACCTTCTCTGTAATATTCGCCAGCGTGCTGGACATTGGATTGGGGTTATTCAAATTCAGCTATATGACATTTATTTGTACGTTGCGTTGGTGTGAAGAATTTGACATCACTTCGTTCAAATGTAGCCTAATAGGTTGTTTATGCAATCCCATTTCCAGCAAAATACCATTTCTGTAAGTTTAACCCAAAGTGGTCTATTTCAGCTAAACCCTTATTTTCTTTGTTTTAAAACTACTTAATCTATAATGTACAAGTGCAGAACATCAAAGGATAAAGGATACTCCTCATTACAAATTTTAAAAGAGAGAAGAATTTGGGATGTAGAAAGATGGATTAAGAAGATTAAAGGCTTAACGACTCTTAAGCTAAAGTTACTTGTTTTGACATTTCATTAAATTGCTTCCAAAAATATTCTCTCTTATCCTATGTACAATAGCCAGACACAAGATAGATGTGTCCCTCAAATGTGTGATTAATTAGAAAACATAGATTCCACTGAAAAAAATTTAAGATTTAACCTTTATGAATTCAAACCTTTAAGATTTTTAGACTGAAGTTGGGACTAGACTTTATAGAAGATTCAAGATTTAACTTTTATGAATTCAACCGATTTCACTGAATCCAGTGTGTTTTAAAATAGTGAGTTTAACTTCTATTAAAATAACTGTTGAAACTAAACTTTAGACCATCTTCTTTTCTCAAGAACTATCATATCAATCGACGAGAACGTAAAATTAAATGCGGAAGTGAGCGCTATAGCAATTTTCCGTCTCTATTGATCTTCCAAACTAGGACATAAGCAGCTGTGTCTTTTCCAAAGATGAGATGTTAGAAACAAAATCCTAAATTTAAATCGGAATCATAACCCTATATTTATAAATAAACACAAAAAATTTGTATTTCTAATTTAGTCTATCATTACATTAGAAATTACAATCGATTATCTACACAAAAGACATACTTGTGAGAGGTCGTTTAGATCATTAACTTTAAACCTTAAAAAATCACCTTTGATTTGGATCAATATTTTAACAATAGCAACCAACATATGATTACTCATAATACAATATGTATTTTATAGATAAATTTATGTTCTATGTCGAAGCTACTGAATTAAATAAACGTAGTGTTGCAATGCTGCATCCCTCCCTAAATTGGAGGATGCATTGTGGTAAACATTTATTCACAATCGATGCTTACACCAAATTAGGAGTGTTCACGAGATGGTTTGCGGCGGTTATTGCTTAAAATTATAATCAAATCAATATAATCAATTTTTTAAAAATTATTAAAACCAAACCAAAGCAAACATAATATATATTTATCGATTTGATTGGTATTAATTTCTATCCGATTTGGTTAGATTGTTCGTTATTAACCATACACGAAAATATAAGAAACGATTCGTTTAAACAGAAAAAAAAAAAGAAAAAGAAAAAAGGCAACAATTCCTTCAAGAAGGAAAAAATATATTTTGAGGTTACCACATAAAACAATAAAATAGTGCATTCTAATATAAGATATTTAGATTATAAACAAATTTTGTGAAAAGACATATATAATAATTAAAATTAGACAAACCAGCTACACTACGATTTGCAAAAACACGTGTGGGTTTGGGAAAAGGATTGCTTGAATATTGGGTAGCTGTTGTTAAATCGGGATGAATACTTTATGAAATGGGTGGAGTAACAGAAAATATAGCTAGAAGGGCTATTCACTAGCAGCATTCATGATCGGCGGCTGTCAATATATTTCGTGGTAACAAAAATGTATTGTTCTGAGGTATATCGAGGTTCAGTCTTCGGTTCATATTTCGTCAACTTTTCTTCATAAAAAACAATAAATTATGTGTCTATGATTATTAAAATATGCATGTAATTTATCGATTCAGTTCGATTATTTCTTCAATTTTTTTTCTAACAAAACCAAAATCAAACCTAATATTATAGGCTATTAAAAATATAAAATCAAATCAAATTAAAAGTAGTTTATTTAATCGATTTGATTCGAATTTTTGATTTAGATCCATTTTTATCCAAAACCATGAATGAATACCCCTACACCAATCAATGAATGCAAGATGTGTTCTCCCTTTATTAGAGTAATTAAACTAGGAGAAAGAAGAAATTGATACTATTTTCAATTAAATTTATTTGTTTAATTTTGACTTTCCATAAATTTAAGAAAGTGAAGAAATTTTTAAAATTTTGTGATCTTATACCAAAGAAATATAAAAATATCAAAATGTTCCTCAATGTTAGTTGTCTTAAACATGTCATTTGGAAAGTTACAATTAAGAAATTGATATTATTTTCAATTAAATTTATTTGTTTAATTTTGACTTCCCAAAAATTTAAAAAAGTGAAGAAATTTTTTGAATTTTGTGATCTTATACCAAACTCCAAAGATATATAATACTCCTCAATGTTAGTTATCTTAAACATATCATTTGAAAAGTTACAATTAAGAAATTAACCAAAAAAAATACTTGAAAGACAAACAATAAACGGAGGGAGTAACAAGTTACCCAAAATGTCCCTAGATGTATACAAGTACTCTCTCCATGTATAAGGGCAATTTAGTCCCAACGAAAATTACAACGGCTAATCAAACGGAACATAGCCGTTGGTGAATGGGTTTTACATTGGAGCAAGCCCTAGAAAATTCAATTAGCGCGCAGACAACAAACCTTCAAACAAATGTATATAAATTCATCAATTCTCATAAAGAACCCCCATCAATCTCTCTCTCTAAGTTTCTCAAGCAACAACAACGTGCAAGCGATTTCATCTCGTGATTTTATATATATAATTTTTTACGCAATTATAACTGTTTCATTTGAATTTGTTTGCATATAATCTGATTTTTCTTTTGCAGGTTTTGTTACTTTTGTTGGTTTTTTTTTTTTTTTTGGTTGTGATGGATGCAGGATCGTATTCTGGTGGCTTATCGAATAAGAAGCAACCTCGTTGCCCACTTCAGGAACAATTTCTTCAGAGGAAGAATGCTCGTGATAATGTATGTGTACTAAAAACTTCATTCGATCTTTGTTAGTCATTAGTTGTTTTAATTATTGTAATTACATGGGTACTTCAAGAATTCATTTTCTATTTTGAGAAAAAAAGGGTTTTTTTGTTGAGAAAAAAGGAAAGAGGAGATGGGTTTTTATCTAATTTGCGAATTTTGGGTTTAATCTGATAGGGTTGAAGTTTACTTGGATAGTCGAGCGATTGTGTTGTTACTATTTTATTTCTCTGACTTGAGTATTAAGCGTTGTTTCCTTTGCTTCGGTTTATTATATTCTTTGTTGTTGATGCTGTTATCTTATCCATTGTATTCAGCATGCCTTAGTTGCTATTGTATTTGCTTTACGAATATGTTTTTTTCGATGTTTCTTTACTTGAACTGAAGGTGTATTGGAGACAACCTAGGGTAAGGCTTGCATACACACCATTCTCCGTGAACCCCACTTGGGATTACACTGGGTATGTTGTAGTACATCTCTGATAGGCCAATATTAGCTTAATCTGATCTCTTAGGCTTGATTTGGGGTGCTCTCTGCTTATCTTGTGTCAAATTCTTTGTGTGGGGTATTTGACAGTTAGAGGCTTTTTTCCTCCTCTCTTATTTGGGGTCTGCTGATCTTGTGTCAAATTCTTCGGATGGGGTGTTTGATAGTTAGAAGCTTTTTTCCTCCTCTTTTATTTGGGGATAAAACATGAACATCTCACTGACTTTGTTGATTGTTGTCTTGTAACAGTTGGATAGGTTTATTCCAAATCGATCGGCGATCGATTTTGACTATGCTCATTACATGCTGACAGAGGGACGGAAAGGTAAGGAAAATCCAGTTGTCAATTCTCCCTCCAGTGAGGCATACAGGAAGCACCTTGCGGAGACTTTCAACATGAACAGGACTCGCATTCTGGCGTTCAAGAACAAGCCACCCACTCCTGTTGAGGCCATTCCGAATGAGTTTGCCTCTGTTCAACAAGCTAAAGCTGCAAAACCCCGTCGATACATACCTCAGGTAGCAGCATTATCCTAGTCCAAATATAACATTTTTATCTGTTCACTTGTATGAAAAGTTTTAAAACGTTTCATTTGTTAATGTGCAGACCCCTGAGAGGACATTAGATGCTCCAGATATCTTGGATGATTACTACTTGAACTTATTAGACTGGGGCAGCAGCAATGTTCTTTCCATTGCTCTTGGTGGCACCGTTTATCTGTGGGATGCATCTGATGGTGCTACTTCAGAGCTGGTCACTGTTGATGAACATAATGGACCTGTTACAAGCGTTAAGTGGGCTCCTGACGGTCAACACATTGCTGTTGGTCTTAACAATTCTGAAGTTCAGCTTTGGGATACTACAGCAAATCAAATGGTATGTTTCTTTAAATCTTCTGGTTTCATTGTTCCAAACCATTTTTCAAATGCTAACATGTTTTTTCATTCTTTGGTGCAGTTGAGATCTTTGAAAGGCGGTCACCGATCCCGAGTTGGTGCTCTGGATTGGAACAACCACATTTTGACAACGGGGGGAATGGATGGTAGAATCGTAAACAACGATGTTAGAATAAGACATCCCATTATCGACACTTATCAAGCACATCATCAAGAAGTCTGTGGTCTAAAATGGTCAGCCTCTGGCCAGCAATTAGCTAGTGGTGGAAATGACAACCTCCTCCACATATGGGACAGATCGGCTTCTTCTTCCAACTCTACAACACAGTGGCTTCACAGGCTGGAAGATCACACAGCTGCTGTGAAAGCCCTTGCTTGGTGCCCTTTCCAGGGCAACTTATTGGCCTCTGGTGGTGGTGGAAGTGACAGGTGCATAAAGTTCTGGAATACCCACACTGGTGCTTGCTTGAACTCGATTGATACAGAATCTCAAGTTTGTTCCCTGCTGTGGAACAAGAACGAACGTGAGCTGCTAAGTTCTCATGGTTTCACTCAGAACCAGCTCACCCTTTGGAAATACCCTTCTATGGTAAAGGTAGCTGAGCTTACTGGCCACACATCCAGAGTACTTTTTATGGCCCAGGTAAATAAATTCTCATGATTGTTGTATCTTTTTTGCGTTCAATGACTGATGCTTGAAAGAAAAAATCCATCATACAAGGTATTCATTTTCTAGTTTATCGGTTGTGCAGAGTCCAGATGGTTGCACAGTTGCATCTGCAGCTGGAGATGAAACTCTTAGATTCTGGAATGTATTTGGGACTCCTGAAGTAGCAAAAACTGCACCAAAGGCAAATCCTGAACCATTCGCTCACCTGAACCGTGGTGGTATTCGCTGAATGACACATACTGGAACAAAGGAGGCAAATCCTGAACCATTCGCTCACCTGAACCGTGGTGGTATTCGCTGAATGACACATACTGGAACAAAGGACTGCTGACTGAAGAAGACAACTGGAATGTATTCAGTTCTGATTCCAGTTTCTTGTACATACTGGAACAGTAGACTGCGTGCTGAAGAATCAATTGTAAATTCAGTACTAATTTCATTAACTGTATTGGAATCCGGGACCAGCAACTGGCTGTATGTAGAAGATATTCTTTTTTACTTTGTTTAATATTCTGATTTTATATAAGTGGCTGCACACCAATAGTGACAACACGCTAGTCTAGAGATAATTTCCTTGTACAGTTTTCTGATGATGATGTATTTCTCAATACATAAATATGATTCAGTATTTCTCAATACAAAAACGTAACTTTGTTTAACTATCTCCTCTAAATGCAGTTGAGCTGAATCTTTCCAAAAACCTTTTTTTTTTTTTTTTGGAATTGGTGAAACTTCGACCTGCCTTTGAATAATATATTTGGTGTTAACCAACCAAACTTTCTAATAACAGGTTGGTATGTCTTTTTCTAACAACCAAACTAGTAAACATCTAGGTCATCGTCATTGAGCAAAAAGACTGTTAACCAACCTTTTTTACTCTAGGTTGGTATGTCTTTTTCATGAAAGCATTTTATCAGAAAGAAAGGTCAAGAATTTTCTGTATAGCACCATGAAGATTTTTATATACTACATTCTACTCTATCAGAGTAGGGTGAAAATGCTCTATAAATGCATGTTGCATAAAAAGGCATGTAAAACATGTTTAATGGGGCTTTTGCTCCAAGTTAAAGCAGGCATTCACAACCAGCATTTTGTAATATAAGAGTATTTTCAATTCCTCCTAAACATAAAAATTCAGTTGTCCGGTAAATTAGTTCAGAAGTTCAAGTGAAGCCAATAGTGACAGTTTTCCTTCTGTTCTTCCCCACAGTTCAACTCTGTGAAAGTAGAGCAAGAACCATTACTAATGATAGCTATCTGAAACTACAGAGTTCATAGGAGTATGTTGCATTGTTGGATTACACACACGTCACCTCGAGATACATGTAAGGCTACAAATTACAGACAAAATTAAGCCCTCACTACCATAGCAAAAGAAAAACAAAAAATAGTATGATATGCTCACAAAGGAGAGGGTTCCACATACAGAAGATTAAGTCTTTCACCCTTCACTCCTCCATTCCTTATGTTTAAACCGGTCTATGGACAATCATGTTGATATGCGTCTCATATAAGTATCTTCATGCACAAAAACTGGCTCCTGGCTGGTCTGTGAAGGAAATTGTGGGTGTCCCATTGCAATGCCACCTTGACCTGGAGCTGGTGGATGCCATGAATCATTGATGTTCTTTGTAGATGTCAAGGAAATATAATAGGCGATTCCAAGAGCAACACTGGCAAGGGACAAGACAGCAGCTCCAGCGAATACTCCAGGCTTTACAACGTAGCAATAGTAGTTGCCAAAGTACAGGCTCTCTTCACCATGCTGATCATTGAGTGCTGCACCCGTTAGCAATAATAGAAATGCTATAACAAATGTAAACCTGCATAAGCAGCAAGTAGACCTTTATTAGGGCTTCTTCAGATGGTATGTAAGTTCAAATTGGTCCACCAGTGAAAAACTTTTGATAGTATATTCCAATGAAATTAAAAGGAAAGAGAACTTTCGTTGAGGGGCAATGATATATTTCAAGGTCCAGACAAAAATCTGGTGTTTAAAATCATCTACTAGACCACATTTCTGGAATCGCAACAAGAATCCTGTGACCTAATACATATACCAGATAGGTTAATCTACAAGGACACATTCCATGAATTTTGAAGAGGTTGAGGATGAAAAAAGGGAGACAACAGAAAGTACACTCCTCCCCATCCCCCTAGCACATCGCCACCTCAACACTGTGCACTGGAACTCCCATCCGTAGGATCGGCAAGGTACCATTGGTTGGTGAAGTCACAAGAGCGATATGGTATATTTTTATTGGATTAAATACTCTTCCATTAAAAAGAGGAGTAAAAGGTAAACACCATTAAATACTTTTATCCACAAGCCACAACACACGCTAAAATTTTGATACTTACCAAAAATTAATAAAAATGTTTGCACATGTATTTTTGTCATGTAGTATGTGAGCCAGCATTACAGATGTAAGGCAAGCTTTTTGGCTTCAAGAGCGTTGATAGATATCTTATCATCCTTCTATATACGACAAAATAGGTCCGACATTCATTCTTTGGCCGGATTTGACATTGTAAAGGAAAGATCAGAAAAAATAAATTAGTGATTTGTTTATATCAATACTGATATCAAAGGGTGCCTTTTTAATTTCTTTCTCAAAAAAGAAAAGGCGTTGTGATGTCGAAGGGGAAACAACACAGAATAAGCTTGTCAACTTCTGAATGTGAGAGTAATGAACATCTGCTTTGTCTCGACTGCATGTAGATAAGGTTTCTGATACGTTCCAACACATACAAGGCAGGATTCTCATAGAAACTATAGAACAACAATTACTATCTGTTATTAGGGTCAACCTCCTTTTTGATCCATGCAACAATGAACAGCTGAACTTAAATCTAATTAACAGTAACCAAATTGTAAGGATACCGAGATACAAATGAATATTCCTTTTGATCTAAATGTATTGCAATAATGATTACTGAACTTGAAATTATATTAGTTCATAACAAACTTACCAGGATACAACAAAACATATTAGTGCTAGTGTCCAATTAGAAGCTGATTGATGCGGACCTTTCCGGCAGCAGACACATCCACTTGCTACATTGACAATTATTTGAGCAACCATAAGAGCAACAGAAGCAGTTAATCCAAGACCCATTGCAGGACTCCTTGGATATATACATTCTGAAGGAGACGGAACTCGGACCTGAGAACCCTGAAGAATAATTAGATAGTATTGCGAATTAGTCACTCCAACCCTCTGAGCAAGCAAGGAAACACAAGCTCTCTTTGCCCCTATATTCTACGGAACCGAAATTCCCAACAGCAAACATGAAATGAAAGCAACTCAAATCCTGTAACCATCCTTAGCATACAAAATTTACCATGCAACCAATTACCATAAAATATCACTTTTTCTTAATCCATTTGCACTCTCTCCATCTACCAACTCCACCTGTAAAACTCCTCCCAAATATTTATGAACGGTATCAGGCAATGGGTATGATATGATCTATAAGCCAATGCAATTAAACAATTTCCTTCACTCTCCACTCCCTAGAAACCCTTACTGCAATACCTCACCCATAGGCCTGCTGTCTGGGAGTGGGGAAGAACGTCAGCAGGTTGTCATAAAAAGCTCGCGCTGTCCAATATAAGCTGAAATCCACTCACTATTGAAGCAAAATGTTAGCTACTTGCTGATTCAAGAAACAATCATATGGAATTGCAACCACTATCAGCAGGGACGAGACCAGCTCATGAAGTGTCAGTCTCATCAAGGTGCATCCCTCTAATCTAAACATAGATCTACCAAGTTTTATCCAAAAAATATATATAGATGTCCAAAGTCTGTATACGCCCAGACTGAGCCCAAAAAGATTTTTCTAGAGACAAGCAAATTCGATGATAAGAATCCAGGCTTTAATAGTTGAATTATAAATGATAGGCACCCTTACATAGGCCATCACATGACCATTAAGTTCTACTGCAAACATCTCAAGGGCCGAATGAAGTTTCAGCACAAATTTCACCGTACCTAACAACAACAACATACCCAGTATATTCCCACAAAGTAAGGTCACCGTACCTAATCGTTCAAAAAGAAAAAAGAAATCTTTTTTGTGGGTGTAGCTTGGAGTGATATCTTTAAGGCTGATAACCAAACAAATAGAAATAGAATTTGTGTTGTTCGTTGCTCATAACCACAAGAGTAAAGCAGCTGCTTTTAATGAAAGTTGTTTCTTTTTCGTTGGCCGAGATCAAAATGATAAAGAATGGAAGAAAATTTCATTCAACTCTCCATCTATTAGGACTCTCTGTCTTAGATTGTAACAGTGGATTCATTTTTCAGTTCATTTGCAACAAAAATCGATAATTATCAGAGAGCAGAGAAATCCAAACTGGCTCCAGATTAATCCATTTCAAAACAACACACACACACACACCCCACACAGACACATATTCATTTGGACACACCCATGCATATAAAAACCAAGAAAGTAAAACACTTAGAGCTCATTTCCATTTGAACCCACACACACACAAAAAAAAGGAAACTTGGGTTTTCCCAGTAGCGGAGCTAAGATTTTCACTAACGGGTTTGTAAATTCGAAGAAATAAACACACGAAGAAGCTAAAGGGATTCAATATCTATTACTATATGCATATGGTGATATGGAATATAATTTTAATCCTGTATAATATTACTAGTATATTTTATGCCAAAGGGGGTTCGGATGAACTTCGGTCCTAGGGGGAAATTACCAAGAAAGTAAAAAATTAGAGCTCCCATCTCCATATGAAACCAAAAAAAAAAAAAAAGGAATCTTGGGTTATTGGGAAGATTAATTACCTTAATCCTTGTGGCCTCAGCAGCAAAACCAGTAACAGCAGATAATATCCCTAGAAATCCCACAACCCCACAAATTATTATCACTTTTCTCTCCATAACCACTATTGGTGTCAATCAAGAACTAGTAAAAAAAAAGTAGCAAAGTAAACAGTTAAATTTGTGGAAGAAGAAGAAGAAGAAGAAGAAGGAGGAGGAAAAGGGGAAGTGGGAAAGTGTAGAGATGAAGCAATGTAAAGGTTGTGAATATTTAAAAGTGGCATAGAAACAGGATGAGTTCGTCACACAGAGGAGACTGTCTGTGTATTGTCGTTTAGTGTGAAGATATGGGAGAAGCTTTTATTACAGTAAGCCTTTTTTAAGACAAAGTTACTGACAATTGTCACAGAGAGTTGGCACTTCCTTTCCAAAACAAGATACTGATAGCTACTGCCTAGTGACTACTACTAGTAACTAGACTAGATTCAAAATTAGTACTAGTAAGATTATGTAAATTATTGAAAGATTTTAAGATTACATAAATTATTGAAAGAAATAGTTTTTGTTTTCAAAGTGAAAAATAATATTTGAGATTAGTTATGAATACAAATTGTAGTTGTTTTTGACTGTTCATAAATATTTGGAGTGAAAAAATGTAATTTTAAAATGTAATGGTCAAATGTGTTTTCTCAGAGTTTAACTTTGGAAGGCAATTAAAACAAAAATAGAGAAAAGACATCTTTTTCCTCCAAACTTATTCTTCCATTTCACTTTAACACTTAAACTTAACTTTCGTTTATTTATTCCCTTAACATTTTTAAAGTAAATTAAAATTCCTCCTTAACTGCTCGTGTGTAAACAAGCGCCGTTGGGCGCGTTAAAATTCATTTTTCTGTCTATTTAATTTCTTTTAAATATTCATTTTTAAAACAAAAATGCATGCATATATATGAAAAAAAAATATTGTATTTAAAATATGATAAAAAAATTAAAAATAGACACCTTTTATTCTTTCTTCTCCAAAACATCAACAACACTCAAATTCCTCCATTAACAACCTCAAATTCATTCTCCATCAACACTCTTCTTCAATCTTTTTCATTTTCCTCCATTAACACCATCAAAGAACAACTACAAAGACACTAAATTAAAAAAAATTCTCTATTGAACACCTTTTATTCCTTTTTCTCCAAAACATCCACAACACTCAAATTCCTCCATTAACAACTTCAAATTCATTCTTCATCAACACTCTCCTTCAATTTTTTTTATTTTCCTCCATTAACACCATCAAAGAACAACCACAAATACAATAAATTAAAAAAAAATCTCCATTAAACACCATCTCAAACTTCAATCCAACTCCCTCAAAATTTGAACAAAAATTAAATTAAATTGATGATTTTGTCTTTGAACCACTTACCATCAATGAAATTTCTTTTAATTTCTACTTTTGTCGTCATTCTCCTTGTTCTATTGTCATTTTCCTGATTTTTAGTTAGTCCAAGAGAACTGCATAATTCAAAAATTCACATTAAAAAAATTCATTCTCCATTTCTCACTTTTTCCGTTGCAAATAAGGAAAATGGATTATAGTTCTGCACTTTGATTTATTTTTTATACGTGGATTCACAAAAGACATATTAGAAAAGTATATAACTGAGAGTTGTTGGAATATTTTAAAAGAAACGTAAATGGAGAATGACGACAAAAGTTTATTGAATTTCTACTTTTTTAAACTCTAAACTTGAATTAGAAATAAGAAAAAGAGAATATTACAAATTTGTTTATAGAGGTGGGGTTACGGTTGATGGGGATTGAAAAAAAATAGAGGTATTTTTATATTAATAAGAAAGGAAGGAGGGAGGGAGGGGGAGAGGGTTGGGGATTGGAAGGGGAGAGGGAGCTGGGAGAGGGATGAGACCTATTTTGCTGGGGAAGGGTTATAGGGGAGAGGGGGAGGGGGGGCACTGGAAGAGAACGGGGGAGGGGTGCTGAAGAAGAAGGAAAAGTAGGGGGAAGGGGTGCTGAAGAAGAAGGAAAAGGAGGGTGGAGGGCATATATATATTTAAAAAAAAATACACAAAAATAATATATGTGTGTAATTACTTTTTTAAAAAAAAATTATAAATTTTTACGTGGTAATGACGTGGTGCTGAAATGTGGAGAGTGTAACACACTCTCCGTTATGAGAGTGATAATATATATTAAGGGGTGAAATTAATTCACTTTAAAAATGTTAAGGGGGTAAATAAACGAAAGTTAAGTTTAAATGCTAAAGTGAGTTTGGAGGACAAGCTCAGGCGTAAAAAATGTTTTTTCTCAAAAAAATTCATGGTTAAACGCCTTCCATATGTTTTCAAACAGTAAAGATTCTATGTAAGCATTAGATTACTTTTGTATTATATGATTTATGTTGACTTGACATATCCACTTTAAAATTGGTAGACGTTTGATCATTAAAATATTTTCACCTTTTTCTTGAAAATTATTTTACTTTGATAAAAATAGTAGTGTTTGATCATAAGAATTACTTTGCTTTAGTGAAACTTGCTTTGAAAGATTTCATTGTTTTCACTTCTGTTTCTCTCAGAAAATTTTAAAAATAACTTTAATTTATATTCACCATCAAATACAATACCAACTCCAATTTCAACTCGAACTCAACTCTAACTTCAAAATATTATTTTCATGATCAAATGAGGTAGTGTAAGTGTACTTAAACACATTTTGTGTGATTATAAAACAAAATCGACATATAATTAAGGCAAAATGACCTTCTGGACCCCTGTACTATGTCGGTTTGTAAGTTGGACACTTCTACTTATATGTTTGTCATCTGGACCCTTGAACCCATTAAAAAGCAATATTTTGCACACTTTGATCATTGACCTTGCCTATGTGGCATTGAAATGATGACTAGGACAAAGATAGTGTAGCCACTTGCCTGGGGTGCGAGTGAGTCAAATTTCGGTCAATTTTATATTAAAATAATTTAAAAAATAAAAAAAATATTAGAATAAAAAAATAAAAAAGGTCCTCTTTTTCCCTCTATCTTTTTAAATTTAAAAATATTTTAAAATTTTTTTTTAAAAAATATCTTTTTCCCTCCCCATCCCCCCCCCCCAGCCCGTCCCTACCCCCACACCCCATCCAGCCCCGTCCCACCCCACTCTCAGCCCCCTCACCCCACCCCAACACCCGTCCAGCCCTTCCCCACCCCCACCTCACCCTCACCCCAGTCCGTTCCCACCCCTCACACCCTACTAGCCCTATCCCACCTTACCCTCAGTGATACAAGATCAATGGGCTCTATTCCTTTGGGATCGATGCTTCAAAAATCACATTTATGGATCCAAGATTTGGTTGTTTTAGGGGAACAAATGCGTGTGTGGATTATAGCTTGGAGCGCGGAAGAAGCTACATTTGATAATGTCATCCACGGGAGCATTGAGCCACGATGTGTTTGGAAGATAGCATAGGCTTCGAGAGAGCATGGACGCCCAAGACATTATTATGGGCTTTGGATCACTTTTGGGCTCAATAGCTTTTAGGGTCACTTTTGGGTCCATTGTGTAATAAAGACTCATGGCCTATAAATAGCTAGTTTACCTTCATTTTAAGGGAAAATTTTAGATGACATATTTGTAGCCTCTTTTGAGAGCCTCTTTCAAGGTGGAATCCTTGGGTAAAGTGGAATCCTTATGTTGATAATTTGCTTAGAAACGGAGATTGCTTGGGTATTTCGGTTCCCTTAGGGTCACGTAAGAGATAGGTTTAGGTTGTGTGTGATATTAAAGGTCCAAAAGTGGAATAAACTTTTGGATTGTTAATATTACATCTTCATTTGTCTATCTATCTATCTTTACTTTCTTGTAATCGTTTGTCTATATCTAGTGTAATCCATTTGTGTTCTTATCTTGTAACCGTGTGTTGTTGTTATTGCATCTTGTTCATCAAGTGTTGTTATTATTGTTAGTGTGTTTTACTCTTGCTATCATTTCCTTCCTTGTTCTTCTTGTTAATCCGAGAGAGGTCATCAAAGGGGATCCTCGATTCTTCAAATCGTTGACTATTTTGGTGTATGTTTTTGTGTCTTTATTGTTGATCTTGTATCATTTGGTGTCAAAGCCGAGCTTGATTTTGTTCCTACGAAGTCAATCTTGGGTTTGTTATCTTGAAAATTACAAAAAAAAGTGTCAAAATCGAAAATTTTAAAAAAAAGAGTACTATTCCCGTTTTTAACCCTAGGTCAAAATTTGAGTCTTTGATTTTGTTTTTTTCTTATATTTTTAGTGTTAGATTCTTGTTCTCTAACGCTATAGGAGTCTAGGGTTCGAATTTGAGCCAAATCGGAGTTGATTTGAGTGTTCTACCCTTGATGTGGGCTTAAACTTGAAAAAAGAGAGGTGGGTTCAAGATCTGAAATTTTTGGTTGAGAAACTGAAAAAATTGATGTTTGGAATGTGTTTAGAAGGTTGAAAATAGGCTTGGTTCAAAATTTCATCGCATTCCGATCATCGGTTTAAGAGTTAGAGATTTTTGAAGTTTTTGGTGTTCTTGAGTGTTCTTGAGAAGATTCAAACCTTCATCTTGAATTCTTTTCAAAAGGTGCTGTTTGATCCTCAAAATTGAAGAAAAAGTTGTGTTGAGTGCCTAATTTATAAGTACCATGGCTTTGGGAGATGAGATCCAATCTATCTCAAAAGAGGCGATAATGAAAGCTCTCATGGATTGGCGACAAGAATTGAATAGTTGGAAGAAGGATGGGTCACGTTTGGAAGGAAACATGGAAAAGGTGACATGTCTTACTATCCAAACCCCACCAAATGTACCCCAACCACCACAATTCCACAAGCAAACACCTCATTACTAAAGACCACATCCGATTCCACTTCAAGAACATGTTTCCACTACAAACCAAGTTCCCAACGACATTGTTCATCCAACCCAAATCCAAATTGAGAAGACCAATTCTAACATGGAACCTTTGTCACTCGCTAACCATGATGCTACATTTTACTGAGCATCACTCCTTCATTTATGCAGGTTCATGAACAAATAATATCAAAGGAGGATGCAAGAAGAATGCCATATGAAAATGAGCTTGAAAGCCTAACGGAGTTCTTACAAAGAATTCCAAACTTGAAAGGTGCAACGACAAGTTGATAAAGGTTGGATTCGAGGATGAATCCTCTTCAAGAAAGGGAGGACGATACAAGATCAATGGGCTTCACTCCTTTGGGATTGATGCTTCAAGGATCACATCTATGGATCCAAGATTTGGTTGTTTTAGGGGAACAAATACGTGTGTGGATTATAGCTTGGAGCACGGGAGAAGCTACATTTGATGATGTCATCCACGGGAGCATTGAGCCACGACGTGTTTGGAAGATAGCGTGAGCTTCGAGAGAGCATGGACGCCCATGGCATTATTTTGGGTATTGGATCACTTTTGGGCCCAATAGCTTTTAGGGTCACTTTTGGGTCCATTGTGTAATAAAGACCCATGGCATATAAATAGCCAGTTTTCCTTCATTTTAAGGGAAAATTTTAGATGACATATTTGTAGCCTCTTTCAAGGTGGAATCCTAGGGCAAGGTGGAATCCTTGTGTTGATGATTTGCTTAGAAACGGAGATTGCTTGGGTATTCCGGATCCCTTGAGGTCACATAAGAGATAGGTTTAGGTTGTGTGTGATATTAAAGGTCCAAAAGTGGAATAAGCTTTTGGATTGTTAATATTACATCTTCATTTGTCTATCTATCTATCTTTACTTTCTTTTAATCATTTGTCTATATCTAGTGTAATCCATCTGTGTTCTTGTCTTGTAACTGTGTATTGTTGTTATTACATCTTGTTCATCAAGTGTTGTTGTTTTTAGTATGTTTTACTCTTGATATCATTTCCTTTCTTGCTCTTCTTGTGAATTCGAGAGATGTCATCAAAGGGGGTCCTCGATTTTTCAAATCATTAACTATTTTGGTGTATGTATTTATATCTTCCTTGTCGATCTTGTATAACTCGGCCCCTCCAACCCACCCTAACACCCATTCAGCCCTTCCTTACCCTTATCACAGCCCGTCCCCACCCTCCACACCCTACCAGGCCCATCCCACCCCACCCCAGCCCCATTTCCCCGCACCTCACCAGCCCCGTCCAGCCCTCCCCATCCCCACACCCCACTCAACCCCATCCCACCCCACCCCCACCCCCAGCCCCTCCCCACTCAGCCCCATCCCACCCCATCCTCAGCCCCCTCACCCCACCCCACCCCAACACCCGTCCAACCCTTTCCCACTCATAGCCCGTCCCCACCTCCCACACCCTACCAACCCCATCCCACCCCACCTTACCCCACCCCAGTCCCTTCAACCCACCCTAATACCTGTCCAGCCCTTTCTTACCCTCATCCCAGCCCATCCCCACCCCCATACCCTACCAGGCCCATCCCACCCCAGTCCCATCCCCACCTCCTCACACCTTACCAGCCTCGTCCAGCCCCTCCCCATTCTACCCCCAGACCCCACACCCCTCCCATCCCTACCCCACCCCATCCCCTTCCATCCCCCACACCCCTCCCATCCCCACCCACTCCCAGCCCCTTCAGCCCCTACACCCCACCCCAACACTCTTCCAGCCCCCCCCACCACCTTCACTTTTTATTTTTTATTTTAATTTTCCCTCAATTCAATTCTTTTCATTTTTTTTGAATAAAAATTTAAATTTGAAATCTTATTTTAGGGGATTAAAATTTAAATTTGAATTGAAAGTGAGTGATAGTGGATATTGAAAAAAAATAGTGAATTTCGCTTGAAAAAAATTAAACTCTTTGTGAATTTTTTTAAAGATGTTCAAATTTAAAAATCAAAAATTTATTATGTTTGTATATATGAATTTATAATTAAGTTTATAATCAAAAATAGTGAAGAAAATAATCTTCATCAATTAAACATTTGATTATGATTCTTCAATATCCTATACATGAAGTTGTTTGACAAGGAATTCGCGAAAGACAATTAAATTAAATTAAATTAAATTAAGAATAACCAATTTAACTTAGTACTTATGGACTTGAATAAGAAAAGTGAAAAAATAAAAAGATGATGAAAAATATAAAGAAAATACGAAATTTGATGATGTAAATTCTTCAATTAAGGTAAGAGTTTTAGAAAATGAAAAGTCTTTGATTTTCTTAAATATTTTAACCTTTAATTTGATAATTTATACAGACACATATTGGCATCTTAAAATGACACAGGAAACAACAATGAGGAAAAAAACCACACTAATGGGGAAAGGAGAAATTGGATTAAATTTGATGAGATATAAGAAAGAAATTGAAAAAAGGTATTTTTGTCCATAAACTGTATCACATCAATAGGCTATAACTACAATTATATATATATATATATATATATATATATACTAGCATTCGTCTCCGCGCGATGCGCGGAAAATATTAGAGAGAATTTTTTTTTAAAAATTATTATTTTATTAGTTTGATCCATTAAATTTTTTTATTTATTTTATTGATTGTGAAATTTAAACTATCTGATTCATGATCATTTACTAGTTGTATAAATACAAAAATTTTGACATATAAATGATATGAAGTTTTTTTAATTAAGTTATTAAATAAAAATAACAGCAAAAATTGTAAACTCTCGATAATTAGTAATAATTTTGATTTTCTTTAGCTAGTGAATTTCAAGTCATATCTTTCAAACATGTGAAACATCCTTTCATACCACGAATATAATATAATATCAATCCATCTATGTGATAGAAATACAATATCAATTCAACTATTTACTTAGCATATTTGATTATATTATATTGTGTTTCAACTGTAATTTTATATCTCAACCTAATATGCCCAATAATAAAAATTACTATTAATTTAAGGAAGATTAATTATATAATCACCAAATAATTTTTTAAAATTTTATATTATTTTAATGCATCTAACCACTATTTCAACTATTGGTATTTTACTTTGCTAGGATGATATTTTATTACTTTATCATCACTTGCTATAATATCATTACATATTACCTCCTTTTTAATATAATGCAGACATTTTATTCCTGAAATATTCTTTGATGTTTTAAAGAATTGCTTATAATTATTTAGTTTTATTTATTTTGTGTCTTGCCTTTTACCGATTAGTCAAAAGCTGATAAATGAAATTCTTGAATCCAATAATTTTTAAAGCAAATTTTATATTTGTCTTTATTATTTTCTAAATAGATACAAATATATGAATTTAGGATCAAATATTATTTCTTGATGTTACTATCATAAAATTTAAAATTTATAAAATTTAAATTCTCACACCATCACTATTGTGAATTTTTATTAGCCTAGCCCCCAAAATTAATAACCTTGTTTACTATATATTTTTTTAATATTTGATAAGTATATAAATTATTAGTTTGAATAGACATTTAAATATAGTTTTACACTATTTCTTAGATTTTTTCATTTTCTAAATTTGTTAACAGTAATTTTAGAATTATTTAATCAAATCATAATACATCAGACAATCCCTATTATCTTATTGTAAACATTTTTTACTATAATAATTTAATATTTTTTTGTTATTTTAATTTAGTGTTTTACCCATTATCCAAATAAATGATTTTAAAAACCTATGTTATGTTTGAATTTCAGTCTAATCTGTTGATATATATTTCATTTAGATTATATTTTTTTTATTTTGTAACTATAATAAGATCTGAATTAGGTGATCTTATCATAGGGTTCTTCGTCATAATTTAAAGACTTACTAACTGCAAATGAATAATCATGTAAATTTGCCAAAAATTTTAATATCTGTACATGTTAATTATATTAGATAAATAAAAAAAAGATGACATGTATGCATGTTAAAAGCGCATCATATAATAACAAATGAATCAAACAATTAATTGCTTCAAATATTTTTGGAAGGTAATTTCATAAATTGTCAAAAAATCTAAAAGAAACTTTTAACGAAACCTAGAGCTCCAACTTGATTGTTTCAAACAAATTTTTTTTCTTTTTTTGAAAACTCCTAAATACTTTGTATCTTTGCCTCTGTTTGTGGTTTTTCTTCTTTCATCTTCCTAAATATGTTATGATGTTCTTTTATGAAAAAATAACCAATATATTATGATGTGTTTTATGATATCAATTGTCCTATATATAATGCATGTGTGTGAGTGTGATTGTCGTAAGGGATGTGGTCAGTGTATGAACGAAAATGGGAAGTGAAAGATAAATTTTTATCGAAGCATGAAAAAATTGTATATGAATTAGGACACATTTGCACAAATTAATGATTATTTTGTCCTTCATTTATATTAAAGGGCAAATTTCAGAGACTAATTTTATTAACAATTATGTTTGTAAATTTTATGAACTTGATATCAAAATGTTAAAGCACATGACAAGTATAAAGCTTTGAGGTGGTTATCCTATACTCAAATAATGCTGGCAAATATTGTGGTAACACCATATACTTATTAAACATGCTCATGTAGAAAATAATATAACACATGCTCTAACCTTCAGAAAGTGACAAATTAATGCTCACGTACTCCACCCGTTTATTTTTATAACTCATAATTTTATTATTGAAAGTCAAAAGATATGAACTTTGACCAAGATTTTAAGATTTATTTATTCATCGTATTGATATGAGAAAAATTGCGACTTATAATATTTTTCATATAATTTTTAAATATTCAAATTTATACAAACAAGGACTTAATCGTGATAGATTCAAATGTATAGGATAATCAAGAAAAAAAAAATAATTCACAATTCAAGGCCATGTAACACTAATTAAGAACTAATTTGTAAAGAGAAATTAAGTTCGTTTAGACCACAACAAAAATTTCAAATTAGAATTAGCATATTTTAAGTATCAATGTTGCTCCAAGATATTATCTCACACTTCATGTTGCGGTGTGAGAAAAAGAAATAACAGAGTTATTGTATTTTGCATATTTAAATTTCGCTTTGTAAATAAATTCACCTGAAAAAATTAAGAACATAAGGAAATGGTTCTCAATAGTATATTTTTTATTTTCCACGTGGGAGTCGAATAAAACAAATAAACTGAAATGTGTTTGACTACATGCTTGGCATCCCATAAAAATTTTTGATAAGTCACTTTCAAAGTTCGATTTCAATTTTATTACGATGTAAATGTATTACCATAACCACCAAATAACAATATAAAATAAAGAGCATATAATTTCAAATACAAAATATAAGTCTCCAAAAAAATCATTATTCCAATTACTTGTTCTCTCTAAGTGTGATATCAAATTGCATCACATATTGCTGAAATTGTCTACTTTATGAAGCGCTATTGCCAGTGCTTTTTCTTGATACTTTGTCGGACCTATTTGATGCTTTCAACCAACATTGATTTTCAATTCATTGTTGCACTTTTATGTGATAAATATTCTTACGCCTGAAATTAAACAAAAATTTTTTTTTTTAAATAAAAAATAGTTTATTTAAAGTGACAAAGAAGAATCTACAAAAGTTGCGGTAAGTTTAGAGGAGATGTTACACCAAAAAAATTTAATAAACATGAAAATCTAACAACATCTTGTTGCAAAAACAATCATATTATTTTTATAAACACAAAATAAATAAACATTAAAATGTCAAAAAAATGAAGAAGTGTTATTTGCAGAAAAGAAATTCCTCTTAATTGAATCATTATGGTTGCTTTAGGTGTAGAAATAATTTTTCTGAGAATATTAATTTTTCAACGTTGCCAAGATGTTGTTGTGTTTTGAAACACATCTAATAAAAGAAAGTTAAAATGTGTAAACAATGTAACTGCTTTGAATTTATGCCTAATTTTATAAAAATTAATATAGAAATTTTAAAATATATTAAAAATTGCTAACAGATTTATTGTGGAAGTTTTGGAAACGTGGATATTATCATTGATAGTTTTTATCTCTTATTTTTTTTTTTTAATTTTTAAAAATTAAAAATTAAAAAATGTTAGGAGTGAGAGATGTGCCAGGGAAATGGGGTAGGGAAGTGTGGGCATGCATAGGAGGTTAGGTTAGCTTTTTTATTTTTTAATTATCTTTTTAAATTTTTAAAAAGTGTAAAATTAGTTATTTTTTTAAACAACTAAAATGTTTAGAATTTTTTATTATATAATGTTTATTTATTTATTTATTTGCATTTAAATATTTTTTTATTTGTTTGAATTTAAATGACTTGAAATTTTTTATTTTTGTAATTTTCTGTTATTTTATAGATGTTTATAGAGTTCCTATTTTTTAATACTTTATTTATTATTCTATATAACTTAACAATTAACGTACTGAAAAAAACTAAAGTAAGATATATCGAAGATATATTTTCTTGATATAGATGTTAATTAGTTGGTACACGTTTAAACAAATGTTCAATTTAGAAAGAAGAGAGAAAAAATCCTAAAAGGACAACACTCTTTTTTAATTTTTTTACTTACTTTTAGGAAGATATAGATGTTAATTAGTTGATACACATTCAATTTTAAATTTATTCATAAAAAATAAATTAAGTCTTATGCATAAGAAATATAATAAATATCATACATAATCTCTAATTTATCTAGCTCAATTTGTGTGTAGATAATGGGTGAGTGCATGGTGAGACGTGGAAAAAAAAAAAAGAAATGAGGCGATTGTGGGTGATGCAATTTTATTAAATTTAAATCCGTATAAAATTCGGATTATATTAAATTCAAAATATATTAGTCCCAAATAAATATAATTGAATTAATTATTTAAGTCCAAATAAGTATGGATTTAAATAAGACCCAATATTTATTGGGTTAGTCCATTAATTTGGGCTACAAATGATGAGCCCACTTTACTAAGCCCAAAATATTATCATATTCTAGAGGCCCAAATAAGCATCACGTGTCAAATGACGTGGCATGCCAAGTCAAGTGAAGGAGCCAATAGGACCGTGCCACATGTCAAACTGATGCAGCAGACCCATGAAATAAAAGCCCATAAAAGGCGTCACATCACTTAAATCTGATTGGTCAAAGGAAGTCCATATTCATCGTGACTCTTCCTTTTCTACAACTATAAATAGGGGCTCATAATTCAGAAAAAACTCCAGACCCCAAAACTCTACCAAGTAGCAAGAGAAAGCTCGTGGATCAAACGCCACAATTTCTCTAAAAAGCTCACACATTCAAATCAAGTTCATCAAAGTTTAAGATCAAGACCGCAATATTCAAGAACAAGCTCAAAAACTCTTGAATTCAAGCACAAGTCAAGATCAAGTCCCTCAAGTCCATCAAATCAAATTCAAATTCAAGACTAAGCTTTAAGTCCTTGAATTTATATTCGAAAAGGCGAATCAGAGGATTCATAGAGATTGTAACACTCACTTACTGAAAGCAATAAAATCGATTGTTGTAATATTTTCTTGTCTCGAATTATTTATTTTTCGATCTCAAAATTTTATTGTTCAACAAATTCTGGCACGCCCAGTGGGACGATCTCTACCTCTCATCTCAACTTTTTATACTTCAAAGTTTAAGAATAACGAAATGACTTCCAAGAAGATTAATTCTCAATCAACTGCTTCCAAGGCTGTTGATTCAAGGTTCTCTGCTGAAGTGGAAGCATCCTTGGTGTTACTTTTGAAAGTTTAGGAACTGTCATAAAGAGCAAGGCAGGCTTACTAAGATAACAAACACATCTAGTGTTGTCCGCGCCAACTCCAATTTTTGGATCTTCAACCCCAAAAGGAACGAAGTCCTAAAGAAGTGCTTCAGAAGGAGGAAACAGTGTTGCAGAATCGCTTAAGAAGACTTTTTCTCTACTTGAGCATTGTGGTTCCAAATACTCTAGAGCCAAGAGCGATGGTCGTTCAACAAATGCGCCATCTCTACTTACGCAACATAAGTTAAGCACTTTAAAGGTCAACTTGCGCGATAATCCGTACTACTCTCCAACATCTCCAGTGATTATGCAAACAATGGTGACTGATGCCTTATCTATGGGGGAGCAGCTTGGAAATCTGGCAAAGGCAATTGAGGGCCTGACCCAATATGTTTAGAATTAAGATGCTAGGATTGATAAGATAGTAGATAGGGTGGAAGACCTGATAGACAGAGAATCTAGCCATGCACTGGGAAAAGCTCCAGAGGTTCATGAGATAGAAAATCCTGTAAAACAAACACCACCGACTAAAAAGGTGCAAATTTTTTCTGAGGAATGATCCCGATTGGGCAATTGAGGGAATTTATTGAAGGGACCCTTAAAGTCAAGTATAATGTTGTCACCAAATCTTCTCTAGCATATGCTAAGCCTTACACTGCGAGGATAGATAGCCTCAAAATGACTGCAGGCTATCAACCCCCCAAATTTCAATAATTTGAGGGCAAAGGGAACCTAAAACAGCATGTCGCACACTTTGTTGAGACGTGTAATAATGCTGGAACTTACAGTGACTATCTTGTCAAATAGTTTGTTCGTTCCCTAAAGGGAAACACCTTTGATTGGTATACGGATCTCGAGCCTAACTCCATCGATAGTTGGAAGCAATTGAAACATGAGTTTCTGAATCGCTTTTATAGCACAAGGCGTATAGTGAGCATGGTAGAGCTCACAAATACTCGGCAAAGAAAGGACGAACGAGTAATTGACTTCATCAATCGATGGAGACATCTAGCCTAAACTGTAAAGATAGGCTCAGCGAAGCTTCTGCGATAGAGATATGCATCCAAGGAATGTATTGGGGGATTCTCTACATCTTGCAAAGCATTAAGCCAAAATTCTTTGAAGAGTTAGCTACTTATACTCACGACATGGAGTTGAGCATGTCTTTTGCTGGAAAGAAAGGAGCGTCTATCCATGACCCTCGAAGGGGAAAGGATAAGCAAGAACTCAAGAGATGGGGTAAGTTAGTCCCCAAAAATGATAACAAAGAATCCATGAATATTGATGTGTCTCCTGTGAAAGTCACCATAAAGGTGAGCAAGAAGCAAAGTGTAAAGACGACTTCTGGAGCACGTCTAAATCAGAAAATGTTAAAGGAGATGCAAGAAAAGGAATATCCCTTCCTTGATTCTGATGTTGCTGAGATTTTTTATGAACTTCTTCAGCATAAGCTCATCGAACTCCCAGAGATGAAGCGTCCCAATGAAGCCGGAAGGACCAATGACCCTAATTATTGCAACTATCATAGGCTCATAAGTCACCCTCTGGAGAAATGCTTTGTCTTTAAATATAAAGTTATGCAACTGGTAAAAGAGAAGAAAATCTTCTTCGACAATGAGACAGCCAGTTCTCAGCAAATTTCTATCACTTTTGGCTTGCTCGACCTGGTTAAAATATGTGTCAAGGATCATAATGAGGAGATATTAGAGCCTGACAGGTCTTCAGTTGATAAAGACGATGATGAAGGTTGGACTCTAGTGGCTAGACGCAAATTCAAGAAGATGAGTCTGCGAAAGAAGACGTACGAGCAGCCTACCGGAAGAAAAGTGGCGAAGAAACTAAGAAAACAGAAGTTGGTTGCACTTCTAAAAAGGACAAGGGTGACGGAGCTTCACCGTTAGAAACCTCGGCATCCGGTAACTTTAGAGGAATTCTTATCAAGTTGGTTTCGCAATAAGACTGCCCAAGTTAACCTTGAAGCATCTTGTTTTAATACCGCCAAAGAGGGGGCAAAGGGTGAGAATCTACCCATGGAAGTTTCTTCATCTTCGAAAAGGTTGGCTGAAACTCTTGGCGAAGAGGCACATGTATGTGATACAAAAATCACATTCATAAATAACGATCTTCTGCTTGGTGAGACCCCACATAACTGTCCCTTTTACATGGTGGGTCAAATTTTAGGAAAGATGATCAATAAAATCTTGATAAATGAAGGATCTGGAGTCAATATCCTGCCTATCCGGACGATGAAGGAGCTTGGCATCGCTACTAGCGAACTGGATGAAAGTCGTATAATGATCCAAGGCTTCAACCAAGGGGCCAAAGGGCCATGAGATGTATCATGTTGGGGATTAGTATGGATGATTTTCAATCAAACCCATTGATGCATGTGATCGATGCCAAAACTTCATACAATGTATTGCTTGGTAGGCCTTGGGTGCACAAGAACAAAATTATCTCATCCTCTTACTATCAATGCTTGAAGTATCTCAAAAATGGAGTGGAAAGAATAATAGTCATCGATGACAAGCCATTCACTGAAGGTGAGTCACATTTTGCCGATGCAAAATTCTACTTAAAGAGTCATATTGTAGATGAGAAAAGGATTGAAGATGTCACCAAGAACAAGTGTGACGATCTTGCATCTAAGAAGGCCGCGGTGACTATCGAAAAATTCATCAACAAGAAGCCTTTCTTCACTTTAAATAAAGAAAGCGTCGCTCCTACGAAGAAGAAGGCAGCTCATGTTTTTTGCTACGTGCCAAAGGTAAAGAAAAAGGAAGATCACTCACCTGATGCCCAAGATAGTATGCTAAAGGGGAAAACTTTGCCTGTCAGGAAGATTGATGCAATAAATCAATCCTCAAGGCCACTTGGGGAATCTGTGGCTCAAAATCTGCCACTAGATATGGCACTCCCTATGAAGCGTACAAAAGAGGCTTTGATCCAAATGCATACAAGCTATTTGTAAAGGCTGGATACAATCCTAATGAGCCATCAAGGTTGGGAAAACTTTCATCGGAGGGTAAAATCAAGCAAGCAGGTGAAGGACTATGATACACGCAGCCACCTTCAATTTGCATCTCCATAAGAAGAGCAGTCAGTAATTACATCACCGTGGAAGAAGAATCCACTTCCGCTAACAAAAGACCCTCCGTATTTGATCGAATTAGAGAATCAAAAGCAAGAACTTCTGTGTTCAAAAGGTTGGGTCCTATAAATAAAAAGAAAAATAACAAAAATCAAAGAAGTCATCAAAGCACGATGATGCACTCTTCATTTAAAATCCAGAAGGATTTTCAAAGTTTGATTCCTTCTAGAATGAAGCGACAGACGGAACTGGTAGTTTCATGCAACGAGGTGTTAAAAGCAAAGATGCATACTGTGGTTTATACTAAGCAACGCGAAGAAGATGAAAAGAGTGTTGGCTCTTCATATCATGTTACGACCCAGAACGAGAAATATGTCTCATCTCAAATAAAAGTTGATGAACAGATAGAAGATGCCTCCTGGTGTTATCATATATCCGTCAATGACGATGATCCTCAAGAGGAGGAAGATGCTGGAGATGCTCCATCGCAACTTGAAGAAGGAGTAAAGACCACAATAGATCCCTTGAGGAAAGTTAATCTTGGAACTGACGAAGAACCAAGACCAACTTACTTGAGTGCATTTCTAGAAGTAGAGGAGGAAATCGCTTATATGGACCTACTCAAAGAATATATGAATGTCTTCGCCTGGCGCTATAAGGAAATGCCTGGCTTAGATCCAAAAGTAGCAGTCCATCAGTTGGCGGTCAGAATGATGCTCGTCCTGTTAAGCAAGCCCAAAGACGTTTTAGGCCAGAGTTGGTTCCATTAATTGAAAATAAAGTTAACAAACTTATTGTAGATGGCTTTATTCATGAAGTCAAATATCCTACGTGGATTTCAAGTATTGTTCCAGTAAGAAAGAAGAATGGCCACATTCAAGTTTGTGTCGACTTTCGAGACCTCAACAATGCCTGCCCTAAGGATGACTTTCCAATTCCCATAACAAAGTTGATGATTGATGCCACCATTGGTTATGCGGCAATGTCCTTTATGGATGGTTCATCCGGCTATAATCAAATCCGCATGGCACCAAAGGATGAAGAACTCACTGCATTTCGTACGCCCAAAGGTATTTGTTGCTATAAGGTGATGCCTTTTGGTTTGAAGAATGCTGGCGCCACTTATCAAAGGGCTATGCAGAACATCTTTGATGGCCTGCTCCATAAAAATGTTGAATGCTATGTAGATGATCTAGTGGTGAAGTCAAGAAAGAGATGCGACCACTTAAAATACTTAAGAATGGTATTCGAGTTGCTTCAAAGATATCAACTTAGGATGAATCCTTTGAAGTGTGCCTTTGGAGTTACTTCGGGAAAATTTCTTGGCTTCATTGTGTGACACCGAGGAATTGAAATTGATTAAGCTAAGGTTGATGCAATTTTGAAGATGCCCAAGCCTCAAGATATTCATTAGTTAAAAAGCCTTCAAGGATGGCTAGCATATTTAAAGAGGTTCATCTCAAACCTGGCTAGAAAATGTCAACCATTTAGTCATCTCATGAAGAAGGACACTACCTTCGAATGGGACCAAGCTTGTAGTAATGCCTTTGAGAGTATTAAATCATACTTAATGAAGCCACCAGTTCTTGCGGCACCCATACCTTAGAAATCATTGATACTCTACATCGCGGCACAAGAGAGGTCAGTTGGAGCACTACTAGCTCAAGAAAATAGTGAAGGCAAGGAAAACTCTCTTTACTATTTGAGCAGAATGATGACGCCGAATGAGCTAAAGTATTCTCCAATTGAAAAGTTATGTTTGACATTAGCCTTCTCGATTCAAAAGATGAAGCACTACTTTCAGGCTTATGTTGTTTGGCTTATCTCCAGGGCAAATCCCATTAAGTTTGTAATGTCTAAACCAGTCCTTAGTGATCGACTTGCAATATGGTACCTTCAACTTCAACAGTTTGAGATTGTGTATGTTCCCCAAAAGTCTGTAAAGGGACAAACATTGGCTGACTTTTGGCATACCACCCGATACCTGATGATTGGAAACTGAGCGATGAACTCTTGATGAAGAGTCAATGGTCATTGAAGCTAGACCCCCATGGAAGATGCACTTTGATGGTGCCACACATCAAGATGGAGCTGGTTCCGGTGTGGTGTTCGTCACTCCATAAGAAGAGGTCATCCCATACTTTTTTACCCTAATAAATTATTGCTCTAATAATGTTGCTGAATATCAAGCTTTAATACTTGGACTTGAGATGACAGTTGACATAAAACAACTGCAATTACGAGTCTTTGGTGACTCCCAATCGGTGATCAAGCAGCTTTTAGGAAGCTATAAAGTCAGAAAGCCTGAGCTACGACCATATCATGATTATGCACAAAAGTTAATGGGGTGGCTTAGAGGAGTAACCCTCTAACATATGCCAAGGAGAGAAAATAAGCAAGCTGATGCCCTAGCTGCTCTGGCCTCAACCCTGACTCTTCTAAATTAGACCCAAGTTATTGTCCGCTAAGAATGGGTAGTACCACCGTCAGATGAGGATGTGGAAAATAAAGTTGAATACCTCGTTGCCATGTCTGAAGCTGTAAAAGAAGATTGGCGACAACCTATCATTGATTACTTATGTTAAGGGATAATTCCAGAAAATCTAAGGAGAAAGATTGACATTCATCGTCGTTCACCTCGCTTTCTTTACTACAAAGACACATTGTATAGAAGATTATTTGAAGAAGTACTCTTACGGTGTTTGGGAGAGGAAGAAACATTTAAGCTTTGTAAGAAGCGCACTGGGAGTTTGTGGATCACATCAGTCTAGATCGAAGATCCATTTTCATATTAAAAGAATAAGATATTATTGGCAAACAATGGTTAAAGATTGCTTGGACTATGCTAGAAGATGCAAATCTTGCCAATTCCATGCAAATTTCATACATCAACCTCCAGAGGTACTACATCCAACTGTAACGTCTTGGCCATTCAATTCTTGGGGAATGGATGTTGTTGGTCCACTACCAAAGTCTTCTGGTGGACACTTATACATCTTGACCGCGATAGATTACTTCTCAAAATGGGCCGAAGTTGTTGCTCTCAAGGAAGTAAAGAAAGAAAATATTGTGAACTTCATCCGAGTAAATATCGTCTACTGCTTTGGAATCCCTCAATATATAATAATTGATAATGGAAAGCCGTTTGATAACAAACTGATGAATATGATTTGTGATCTCTTTGACTTCAAGCAGCGCAAGTCTTCTATGTACCATGCTGCCGCCAACGGTCTAGCTGAAGCCTTCAATAAGACTTTATACAACTTGTTGAAGAAAGTCGTCTCCAAATCCAAACGAGACTGGCATGAGCGAATGGAAGAAGCTTTATGGTCATATAGGACAACTTACCATACATCGGCGCACGTAACTCCATACATACTTGCTTTTGGAGTTGAAGCAGTCCTGCCACTTGAGCGTGAAATACCTTCTTTGAGACTGGCTATTCAAGAAGGGCTCATCGATGAAGAAAATGCTAAGTTGCGTCTTGCAGAGTTAGAAGCTTTTGATGAGAAGAGGCTGGAGGCTCAAAAAAATCTTGAATGCTATCAAACCCGGCTATCTCGTTCTTTCAACAAAAGGGTTCGTTTGAGGTGCTTCCAAGTTGGAGATCAAGTCCTTGCAGTAAGAAGGACCATTATTACTTCTCATAAGTCTGGGGAAAAATTCACCTCAAAGTAGGATGGACCATATGTCGTACAAGAGGCATATTCAAATGGTGCTTACAAGCTTGTCGATACAGATGGCGTGAGGGTTGACCCCATCAACTTCAAGTTCTTGAAGAAGTATTATCCTTAAAGGAAGATGACACTCCTTAAGGCACGAGTATAAACTGCATGTACACTCCTTAAGGCACGAGTATAAACTACATGTATACTCCTTAAGGCACGAGTATAAACTGTATGTCTACTCCTGACCCACAAGAGTATAAACTGTGAACGGCTCAAAAAAAATCATCAAATAAATGTCCTCTAGGTTGAAAACCTCGAAAGAGGCGGCCTAGGCAAAACTTAGGATACAATAAAAAAAATATTAAAAAAAAACACTCACCCAGAACTACGTTGTGACTTGATCCTCTTAATTGAGGTACGTAGGCCCTTGAAATTTTATTCTAAGTTCAGTTGAATGAGTGTAAAAAAAAATATGTTCCTGCAGTATCTACCATATGGATACCAAGTATGAGAATATTCTAATTCAATTTTGGACTCACTCCACGTATTAGTGGCTCAATAAGGGCAAACTCTAATGAAATATGAGCTTCATTTACATAAGATGAAGTCTCTAAAATCCCCAAATTTGGAAATTGAACCACTCAAAACGTCAAATTTGGGAGTGAAAGTTGACAAAATTTCCAAGTCTTCAAATCAAGGCCTCTAACAGGTTTATCCTTAAAAGGATCTCAAAATTTTCATGCCTTAAGGTGGACAAAATTTGTCCCTTTGCACCTTAAGCTGGCCTCTCGTGGGTTTATCCTTAAAAGGATCTCAAAAGTTCTATGCCTTAAGGTGGACAAAATTTATCCCTTTGCACCTTAATCTGGCCTCTCGTGGGTTTATCCTTAAAAAGATCTCAAAAGTTCCATTCCTTAAGGTGGACAAAATTTTTCCCTTTGCACTTTAAGCTGGCCTCTCGCTGGTTTATCCTTAAAAGGATCTCAAAAGTTCCGTGCCTTAAGGTGGACAAAATTTATCCCTTTGCACCTTAAGATGGCCTCTCACGGGTTTATCCTTAAAAGGATCTCAAAATTCTCATGCCTTAAGGTGGGCAAAATTTGTCCCTTTGCACCTTAAGCTGGCCTCTAACAGGTTTATCCTTAAAAGAATCTCAAAATTTTATGCCTTAAGGTGGACAAAATTTGTCCTTTTGCACCTTAAGTTGGCCTCTCACAGATTTATCCTTAAAAGGATATCGCAATTTCATGCCTTAAGGTGGACAAGATTTGTCCCTTTGCACTTTAAGCTGAACATTGAAAAGGGCCCATACTTAAAGAAAATCACTACACCATCTTCAAGTAAAATTGGTCGGACTGAAGGTGATGGAGGTGAAGTTAAACTCTCGCACCCTAAGACGATTGTTGCGTATTGCTATCTGTTTCAATTCTTCAAAAAAAAAAAAAGAAGAAACAAGAAAGAAAGCAAAAACACAAATAGAAAGGAGGTTACCTATCAAAGCATTGTGATCTTAAAATATCACCAACTTGGATTGAGACAAGATGCCTTGATGAGAATAAAGCCCTCAAAATCTGATTTGAGTCAATAAAAACGCCCTTTGGTGGTAATGGTCCCACATCAAGAAATAAATTATTTGGTGAGGCAATGCCAATCTGGAATCCTCTGTTGGACAGCATATAAGATGGACTTCAAAAAATTATCTAGAACAATAAAAAAGGTGTTAAAGTCCAAATTTTTGATATGTTATACATGAATGTTTCCGACATCTATAGGATCAAGCGGATCATAATTTCGATACTCTCACATTGAGATATAATTTTTTTGGTGATATTACGTAAATCTGAAACTGTTGATGCATCAAAACTCAATGTTGATTTCGGGATAACACCTGAAAATATTTTGATTGTATTAAATTATGAATTTTGGATATGTTATATATATTTGTGTCTAGTTTCACAAGAATCAAACGTCTTGTGATTTCATCCTTCCTACTTCAAGATATGAAAGTTTTAGTAAAGATGCGCAAATCTGAAATTTTCAGCATGATAAAATTCAGGACTAACTTCAAAAATTTATCAAGAATTATATTGAAGGATTTTAATTCTGAATTTCGAATATGTTGTAGATCTTGAAGTTTAATTTCTGGAACATCAAACGGATCATGATTCCAATATTACTACAATGAGATATGAATTTTCTACCACTTACATGCTGTGCTGAAAAAAGTGATGAAAATAAGAGAAAAGTAGGAGCAAAAGAAATTACCTCAATACTATTGATGACTTGGAAACCCCAAATTTGATATTAAAAAAGTGGAGTAACTACCTCCTTTTATAGAGTTGTAGGATGGATGTTTCCTTCTCCACTATAAATTCAGATTGGAGTAATTTTCATCTACAAATTCAAATTGGAGATTGTTTCCTTGCCCAATATAAATTCATATTGAAATAATTTTCATCTCCAAATTCAAATTGGAGATTGTTTTCTTCTCCAATATAAATTCAGATTGTAATAGCTTCCATCTCCAAATTCAAATTGGAGATTATTTCCTTCTCCAATATAAATTCAGATTGGAATAGCTTCCATCTCCAAATTCAAATTGGAGATTATTTTCTTCTCCCATACAAATTTAAATTGGAGGTTTTTTGCTTCTCCAATCTAAGTTCAAATTGGAAGATTTTTATTCCTGATTAAGTAAGGCGGCGAAAAAGTTTTCCAAAATCTGTTTGAAATTGGATATCATACCTCACCAATGGGTCTTAAGTATAGAGATTCATGGAAAAAAATGAGAGAGTTTTGAGAGGTAATATCAATATGGTTTGACTTTAATTTTTTGAATGAGGTATTCATAGGTATGGAAATCGTTGAAGCACGAAGGAAACATGCTTACATAATCATACTTCAAGGCTAGTCTCCAAAATAATAAATGTCTCGACAAGTCTTGAAGTAGGGGGCATTTGTGGGCGATACAATTTTATTAAATTTAAATCCGTACAAAATTCGGATTAGATTAAATTCAAAATATATTAGTCCCAAACAAATATTTCGAATTAATATAATTGAATTAATTATTTAAGTCCAAATAAGTATGGATTTAAATAAGACCCAATATTTATTGGGTTAGTCCATTAATTTGGGCTACAAATGATGAGTCCACTTTACTAAGCCCAAGATATTATCATATTCTAAAGGCCCAAATAAGCGTCACGTGTCAAATGATGTGGCATGCCAAGTCAAGTGAAGGAGCCAATAAGACCGTGTCACATGTCAAACTGATGCAACAAGCTCATGAAATAAAAGCCCATAAAAGGCGCCACATCACTTAAATCTGATTGGTTAAAGGAAGTCCATATTCATCATGACTCTTCCTTTCTACAACTATAAATAGGGGCTCATAATTCAGAAAAACTCCAGACCCCAGAACTCTAACAAGTAGCAAGAGAAAGCTCGTGGATCAAACGCCGCAATTTCTCTAAAAAGCTCAAACATTCAAATCAAGTTCATTAAAGTTCAAGATCAAGACCGCAGTATTCAAGAACAAGCTCAAAGGCTCTTGAATTCAAGCACAAGTCAATATCAAGTCCCTCAAGTCCATAAAATCAAATTCAAATTCAAAACTAAGCTTTAAGCCCTTGAAATCATATTCGAAAAGGCGAATCAGAGGATTCATAGAGATTGTAACACTCGCTTATTGAAATCAATAAAATCGATTGTTGCAATATTTTCTTGTCTCGAATTATTTCTTTTTCGGTCTCAAAACTTTATTGTCCAACAACGGTGTAGGTGATTTAAGTTAGGTCAGTTTTATTTTATTTTATTTCTAGTTTTTTCACTCTTTCAAAACAAATCAATGTTTGAGAATGTTTATTTCAAAGTTACTATTCCATGTCAATTTATGTGAACTATTTTTCTCATTAGTTCGTTTCAAAATGAACGATGCTTTCAACTTTTCAAATGACAAATTTAATATTAAAAAAATTTAAAAATATTTTGATACAATTGACATATATTTAATTTAGTAACACAAGATTTAAAAGTATTTTTTACTTCATTAGTATAAAATAAAAAAGTAAAAATGTGTTTGAATAAGCCGCATCAATTTTTTTTTTTTAATATATGAAAAATGCATAAATTTTTATGACATATTTATTCAAACAAAAGTCCAAAAGACACATTTTGATTGAGTGTACAGTTTTTTTGTTTTATTGGTTTGTATTCTTAACAGATTATAAAGGAAGTTGTCGTATTTAATTTTATTTTTGTATGAGTCAATCTTTTTTTCATTTAAAATTTTAAGAAAGTAGCGTAACAATTTTTTTTGTTAGTTGTAGTAGATTTAAAATAAAATATTACTATATTAAAAAGGATTTAATTTAAATATTTAAAAATAATAACTACTAACTAATTATTACCTAACTTAACTAAATTATCCTAAAAAGTAACACATGGCCTAATTATAGGCTACCACTTGACAACATCTTAAGCAAGACTTTCTTGCTATTTAGTATACTACAATATACGGTAGATAGAAGATAATATAAATTGTATATCTAAACGATATAAAATTTTATACAATAAAATATCAATAAGGTTTATATTAATAATAAAATAATTAGTTGACGTTGCTCTTGATGCACAAAGTGTAAAACTTTATAATAAACATATACTATCTTTTATTTAGCAGACACCTCTTCGTCGACGTATCTGCTTCTTTTGAAATTTTACTGTATTACCCTTAAATAATTATTATATATCATTTATATATTTAAAAATTAATAATATTTAATAAAAAAAGTAAAATAGACAATTATAACATATCTGATTCAGCTGTTTCAATTGTAATTTTACTATATCACCCCCTAATTAATTATTATAAGTCATTTAAGTATTAAAAAATTTAAAATATTTAATAAAAAATAAAATAAAATGATAAAGTAATTCTTGATGTTTTAAATTACTTGACATCTTATACTAGGTCCATTTAAATTCTTTTCATAAATATTTTTTATAGCAATTTTGCTATATCACTTCTAATTAGTTATTATGAGTTATTTAATACATGTCTGATTCACCACATCATGATATTTGGTTGGATCTTTTGTATTAGAAAATTAATCAGGTTTAATAGAAAAAGTAAATTAGACATTTATAACATATCTGTTTCAATTGTTTCAATCGTAATTTTATTATATCACACTTAATTAATTATTATCTCATATAAGTATCAAAAATTTGATAATGTTAAATAAAAAGAAAAAATAGACACAAATTAACTCTTTTTGTTTTAAATTAACTTGACATCTTATATGAGACACACTTACATAAATATTTTTTGTAGCAATTCTGCTATATCACTTCTAATTAATTATTATGAGTCATTTGAGACTTGTCTGTTTCGCTACTTCAATCCTGATATATGATTGACTTTCAAAATTAGCTCAGTCTCACTTAAATTAGAATAAAAGAAAAAGTATTATAAATCACAATAATTAAAAATTTAAACTATTTTAAAAATATAATTAGCTATCAATGCTACAAAAATTCAAACGAGAAGAGTAACGTATATTATTTGAAAATTACATAAACATTACTAGTATAAATATGATAGATGGCAAAGGCTTGGGGATGATGTCCAAGTCTGCTAGTTTTAAGTTTTCTGATTGTAAAGTTTTTTTGGAGTCAGGAGAAATAATTAATTCAATTTTTTTTTTTTCATAACTTCATCTTCAATTCTAATTTTTATGAATTTCCAAAGAAGTAAAAAAGTATATTTGGAATCTACTCATCTAGTGAAAACAGTGCCTCTCCAATCTTCATGATGGAGTTCACTAAAGTTGAAATGATTTGTATTCGTGTTGCTATTCAGAAAATGTCTTTTTCATTATTACATTCTTTTTCGTATAATCATCATTCATACGCTATATTTACTAATCCAATTGGTTCATATAATACTAAGTTAGGCCGAATTGATTGTTGTTAATATATTTACGTAAATTTAGTCCGAATTGATTGTTGTTAATATATTTACATAAATTTAGTATCTTCTATTCAGATTTTTATAAATTATTAAAAATAGAGATCATAATATAATAAAAAGTCATAAACATTAAATCATGAATTTATCATTATATTATTTCTTGACAATAGTTTTTGTTGCAGTGATAAAATAAGACATGAACCGTGATAATTAAGGAGAGATTATATGATTGTGGCATTGTCATAATCCTCTTATTATTATGGAATTTATATGCATTCCCGTTATTGGTTTGATTAAATCATTGCGCTTAAAGGGAGATACAATACACATATAAATTATAATCTTATAACCCCACGTTTTTTAAGTTGAATATTAGTTCATGTATATCGTCATTAATTCAATGCAAGAACCAAAATGAATACTGTTTCCTCTTTTTTCTAATTTCCCAAAAAAATCATTTTGTTTAGAATTAAAACAATATCAATGCATTGAGTAACAAATAAAAGAGAATGGATGTGACAATTTTGCCTTATGAACTCGCTGTCGTAAGATACGTTGTATCGGCCTCTGATCATAGTATGACGATGATTAAAAAGAATATATATGCTTTGATTATATATAAAAGAAAATTAACAAGTTTTCTCTTACATCATTGATTTGGATACTCTACCTCCTTTTAAAAAAATACACACTTGAGCTTCATTTCAATGTGTATTTATAAGCACAAGCATATTATAGTAGTCTTTTAAGCAACATTTTTTAAGGTATAAGGAAAGTTTACAACTCAAAAGAGAGATCCTATTGAAGACCATAAACTAGTAATGCTCCAACACCACCAATACCAGCAATGAGACCTATAATGACACCAATGGGGGGCAATCCACCTCCAATTGCTTTCCCAGTGTTAACATCATATCTTGCAAATCTCTTCTTTGGTGCTCTGCATTGTGGGCATGCATAGTCCTCCGGCTGCATCCAACAAACACAACACAAGTTGTTAAGTTATTGGTCAATGCACGTAAATAACCGCTAAATGATGAAGGAGGTAGGGGTACAAAGACAACTTGGAGGTTATCCTAGAAGCAGTCACCCTTGTAATTGCATATGCAAAAAGAGGGTGTTGTGTGCTTGGTGGATCTAGTAAGGTGGTGAGTAAAAGCTAAACCTAGTGCACCCCGGAACAGATGGGACCATTACTTTGTTTAATTTGCAAAAGAGTGTGGTAGTTGTCTCACTGACACCATCGTCTTGAGGAAGAGTTATAGACAGGAAGACCTAATTCTATGTCAATACGACATGGATCAAACAAGTATGCCGATCTTCTGAAGTTGTCCAACAAGTTTCTGAAGCCTAAAAAGGAGATTATAAGCTTTGTATTGAAATACAGCTAAAGCAAAGTAGAGAAACTTGCCTGTTCATCAAAAGGCTTCGGCAAGGTGTATATGTAACCACAGTCGAGGCAAATGTGTGTTGCTCTGGCCTGAGGATAGTGAACTATAGATGATTAGGCAAAGAAACAAGTATAAAAAGATCCAACACGAAGCTAATACAAAGTAGATGTGAACATTTCAAACGATGCACAGATCAATACTAGCCTTTTGAGCATCAGTCAGTTTCCTTCCAAATTGAGGAGGAGCTGGACGCTTGGGCAGTCTTTTAACATCTACATCGGCACCTCTGCATCAAAATATCAACCAATTGAAATATGTTAGACTCACATCTTTTGCAATTAAAGACGTCATTAATCACATTTAGCTATCAATCTTCTGTCATGGCTAGATTTTGTAATTAGGAAGCAATGTCTTATTTCATAAGAAAGTCCAGGAGTACCTTTACAGATTATGATTAATACCGTCATTGTTTTAAAGGTCAATCTTCACGAGAACAAAGTCATTAAAAATGTTTCGCTTGCTAACCTGCTAACGACAAAGTAGATAGAATCAGGCTTAGCCTGGATGGCAGTTTTCGTAAATCCAAGCTTATCAGCTGGCCATAGTTCGTCACCAAAGAAGCTACTCGTGTAGACTACCTGATCACCAACCTTTAGCCCTGCCCTTGCAGCATTACCACCATTATCTACACCCTAATTCATTCAAAACATAAAAACAAAAAAAGCTCTTGACATCAACAATTCTTTGTGAATCAGGCAGCTTTTCCTTCCTAATAGTCAATGACAAGTAACTTCGTACACAGTTTCAATTGATACACGTGTAAAAGTTCTACACTTTCAGGATACAAGTGCCACTAATCGATCTAAATCAAGCATACTCAGGAATTCTAATAAGGGGATTCAAAAAGAGTTCTAACAAGGGGACTCAAGAAGATGCAAAAATTCCACACTGGGATTTGAAGTTGCAACTTTGGACCCTTTTAGGCCTAGACGAGAATCATTTCTTATGTAAAAGGGATTCAAGAATTTATACATAAGCAGGAAACTTAGTTTGTATCTTATTTGTAAAGTGCAAATCTTAGATGAAGAGGATTCAATTGAACCCCTTGTGCACCTAGCCCCGCCCATATTATCTACAATATGGTTCGAACAAAGAAACAGTCTGGTTAACAACATTTTAAAACTCATTTACTAGTACATTACTTGCGAGAAATTCTCTAATAAGTGGAACGATATAAAGTGACATGATGGAAGGGATAGCAACAGATTACTGACCGTAATGACAACTCCGCCACCTTGCTTTGGACCTAAGGTGAGTCCCAGTGGCTTATCAACTTCAACTTCGATATTCTTTGCAGCAGCAGCTTTACGTGCAGTAATCTCAAGGCGTCTACTTCCACCATCGATAACATTCCTCTTGCTCTCAGCTCCTAAGAAAGATTTCGAAACACCCCTTTTTGCCTCTTGTAGTGATAGCCCCTGAAAACTAGTTTTCTGTCCAGCACAAGAGGAAACAAAATATTGACAAAAGAATCACACACACCATTGAAAATCCAAAAAGAGCTTTACACTATGTTGCTCGGACTCTTCAATAATGTCATTGGGTGCATGTCGGATCCTTCAAAAGTAGTGCATTTTTGAAGGATCCAACACGGGTGTGGCCACATTTTTGGAGAGTCCAAGCAACTTAGGTCACTTTTACATGTTTGGCAGAAATCAAGCCCACACACAAGGACGTGTATTGAGACAGAACATACTTAAACATGTCAATATAGCACCTTTATGTCCCTTAGTTCAAGTTAAATTTTGATTCTAGTCATTGGAATATCTGACTAAACACATTTAATTGAAATGTATACTTTTGATGCCTTTTCTAGTGAATATTCACAAATTTACCAGAATTGTTAACCGCTCCATTGCTTAATTACTCGTGTTACGCTAAACTTGTGTTGTTACTTCATATTTAGCGGCAATGTAATTCTAAAACAATTCAAATACAACTTCCTACATAAATAAACTACATACACTTCAAATAATTAAAAGTTCAATGTGTTTAGTCAAACACAACTAGGACCAAAATCAGAATTCACCAATAATAAATGGACTAAAAATGCTAAGATCGCTAATTAAATGAGATGATCAAACACTTCAACAACGGGAACACGGACATGTGAATTATACCTGGCATGGAGTGGTGGTGGATGATTTGAGGAGTGTAATGGAGGCACTAGATTTGGTGATGCTGAGGTTTCTTGAATAAGAAACAGAACAAGAAGAGGAGGCAGCACCAGCAACCACAGCAGATGACATGATTTTTGGTACGTCCAAATGTTTCAGTTAGCTAAGGGGGGAAAATAGTGGTTGTTTTTTTGGATGTGGTGTGTCAGCAATGTGGTAACAAATTAAAGGTTATTTATGTGGACAGGATGGTAGCACAAGATAACAATCCAGTGGCAGATAGCTTGGTCTTACAAGTGAGCCACACGCCCCACTTCATTGCGCACACTATTTATTTTTAAGAAATAAAAAGGGGAGAAAGGTACAAATATACCCCGAGCTTTGATAAATGGTATAAATATATTCTCCGTTATATTTTGAACACAAATATACCCTTACTGTTAATGAAAAGGTACAAATATACCCTTATCACTAACGGCGGGACACATGTCACGATCGTATTCCTCCATTAGTGATAAGGGTATATTTGTACCATTTATCAAAGTTCGAGAATATATTTGTACCTTTTCCATTTTTATAATTTATTTTCTCCATTCCATATTCGGATCATTTTATGTCATACATTTTTCTTTTCATTCCATCCGAAAATGAAATGTCACCTTACTAATAATTAGAAAAAAAAATTAGTAACTTTAAAATTCCTCTTTTACCTTTATTGCAATGATTTACAACCACACAAATATTCAAAAATTATTTTGGACCACAAATTTTAAGTCTTTTTTTTAAAAGTATTATGTCAAGTTAAATGTTGTCATAAAAGATGGAGTGGGGAGAATCACAAAATATTAGTAAAATTTATTTTAAGTTAAAAGTTTTTGTTTTAAAAAATGAAAATCTTAATAATCCAAAAAACATTACAAGTCTTAGGACCTCAAGATTACGATTTACAAGAATGTCTACGCAACACCGATTGTGTCCTCATAAAATGGAGTACAATACTATTGTAACAATAGTGTCATTTGGCCTATTCTTGATTGATTTAGATTACTCCCACCGTCTCAAATTATCCGTCCTAAATTTTTTAATTTAATTTTTTATTTTACTTATTTTTTTAATTAATTAAGAAGAGATAATTTTATTTTTTTCATATTTTACCCTTTGTATTAGTTTTTTTTTTCAAATTAAAATTTAAATATTATTTAATAGAGGTATTATGATAAATTAGCTATGTTATTAATTTTTTTTTAATTAATGTATCATTTTAATTTGAAACGGAAGAAGTATATCATAACGCCAATAATGATTGAAATATATATTGATAACTATAGATAACTGATCAATTAATGATTCTTTGTCCAAGCATAAAGGTAGTACTACTTTTTCGTCATTCGAACAAGTTCACTATTTTGCTCAAATACATCAAGGGTTAATCTCACTAAGAAATGACCAAATAATTTTTATTTATTTTTTTAATGTGTAGCTGCCTGATTTTGAAAAAGATGCAAGGAGAATAGGTAATATGTCTCAGAATTTTTACAACCAAAAAATCTGAATATTTTAGTGAGTCAAACATTACATTACTCCTTGGACTAAACAACTAACTATTTCAGAAATGGTAATATGTCTCAGAATTTTTACAACCAAAAAATCTGAATATTTTAGTGAGTCAAACATTACATTACTCCTTGGACTAAACAACTAACTATTTCAGAAATTATTTTTGGTGCAGTTCTCCAAGATGGCATCAGTGTTTTTGTTATGCCCGATGATTAGTAAGATTAGAATAAGGTAGGTGCCAAGCCATTTATTAAACATGTAAAATGGGCCGGTTTGACCCGGTCCAAACTGGCCCGCCGTAACAACCCGGTCACTCCACGGGCGGTAGGATTTCGGGTCTCGACTAGTTTATTTTTTTTGGGTCTGGTTAATCCAGTCCGGACCAAATTCGATCCAGGCCAGTCGATTAACTGGCCCGATAAGATTTTTTTTAAAAAAAAAAATTGACTGTTTAGGCCATTATAGCCGTTGGGCCCAACGGCTATATACCCTTTTTAATTTAAAAAAATTCAATTAAAACATTTTTTTAAACCCCAAAAAATTTCTATAAATACCATACACTTTAAAATTATTTTCCACACAATTTTCATTCTCTCAAACCTCATTCTCTCTCAAATCTCAATTCTCAAAATTCAATTATTCTATATATTTCATAACGTCCTCAATTTAATTTTTTAATTTTGCGATTACAAAGTATGAGTGGAGGTTTCTAAAGTCGCAACCTTCAGATACTTTCAAAATTTGGTATTGTCGTTCCATCTCTTACTTTTAATTTTTAATTAATGTATTAATTGTTGAATATTTAATTTTATTATATTTGTGTATTTTGAATTTTTTTAGTTTGATTTCTATTATGGATAAATTAAGAAGTCTTGCCACTAAAAGTGTAAAAAAAATTTATCCTGAAAGTGGTAGTGGTAGTAAAAAGCGAATTACTGACGGTAGAGGTAGTTTAAGTAGTAGATATACCTGTGTGCCTCCGCCTCCGGTACCGCTTAGTCAACCTTTTGAGGAAGAAGTAGGTGTAGGTGCTCATGATATGGATTATTTAGAAGCTCAGGAAAATTACGATATAGAAGAAGAAGATGAAGTAGATGCGGTTGATTTAGATGAAGATGATGAAAATATTGGTGAGACATCCGTAGTAGAAAATGTTAATATTAGATCTGAATCAGTTAATTGTCCTCCCCGTCTCTCAAGAGCTCATAAAACAACTAGTATTGCATAACAATTTTTTATATGTATATCAGATACTAAAGTGCAATGCAATATTTGTCAACAAATATATAAGCATAAAAGAGGAGGCAAGTAAGGGGGTACGGGTACGTTAATGAGACATATAAGTAATAATCACAAAAGAGAGTTATTTATTGCAAAAGATGGTCAGGATATTGGTGGGCCAACACAAACTAGAATGGATCCAACAACCGGTCAGGTAATTAAGACGTATAATAAATTGAGGGACCGGAAAGAAATAGCAAAAATGATAGTTCTGGGTTGTTTGCCTTTTAGTTTTCCTTCTTCTGATGCTTTTATTTATCATATTCAAGCAATTTATAATCATATGTTTAATGGTATTCCTAGAAATACTTGTCGGACAGATATTTTTAAACTTCATTCACAATATTATATTTATTTATCTACATTGTTAAAAAATATTCAATGTAGAATGACTTTAACTTTTGATCTTGGTCGTGCTGTTAATAAAAATGATTATTTAACCATTACTTGTCACTGGATATATAGTAATTTTGCTATGCAAAAACATATTCTAACTTTTTTGTATGATGAAGATCGTAAACATACTGGAGATTTTATTGTTAATTCGATTGGTAAAGTTGCAGAATTTTATAGTATTGAAACTAAAGTCTTATGTATTGTTTTTTATAATGCTTCTAACAACAAGACTGCTTTTACAAAGTTAAAAGTTAAACTATCTCCGCCGTTACCTGAAATATTTCATGTTAAAGTGTTATTCATATATATAATTTAATTGCAAGAGATGGTCTTAAGTTTTTTTAGCTTTATATTGAAAAAAATTTGGCTTGCTGTTGGTTTTATTCAAGAAAATAATCAAAGAAAAAGAATTAGAGAATTTAAATTTAAATGTGAACAAAATGGACTTGCGCCGATATTGATACCTGAAGAATGTGATACTAGATGGAATGCTACGTATGATTTTTTAAAAACTTGTCATAAATATAGAGTTCCTATTACACTAACTTTTAACCAACATTGTGGTTCATTTGCTGATTCGGCTGAATGTATGCTACATGATTCTAATTGGGCTGTAATTGATGATCTTGTTAAGTTTTTGGAAATTATATAGCCACGGTTGAATTTTTCGATGCTTATTATCGTACTGTTTGTAATATTTTCGCATATATAGCCGATATTTCTGGTTTGCTAAAACAATATAAGAATAAAGAAGGTTACAGAGAAGTTGTTGGTGCTATATTTGCTAAATTTTAAAAAAAAATTGATTCTCCCCTATTTACTTGGTTGGTGCTATGCTAAATCCGTGTATGAAATATACTACTATGTGCCACTTTAGTACTCTTATTTATTCTAACTTAGAGATAAATACTAACAATGATTCTGATACTGGAGAACAAGAACAACCAGATTTGTGGACAGCTATGAGTGATGCGAACGCTTACATAGATAAATTATATAACCATTATACTAATTTACTTGATTTAGTTGTACCGATAAATATAACTCCAACTGTCGCTCCTCATCCTCCCGAGGAGCCATTGTAACGCCCCGAATCTGGTACCCAGAATGCTACATGGTGCCCATGACCCCGAAGGACCACAAGCTAACCCATGACTGATATCTGTAAACTGAGCACTAAATAATAGTAATAATATCGTAAATGCGGAAACATGAACTGAAAGGTCATAATGTTCAATACTAGTACATAACTGAAAAGTATGGTATAACAATACCAAACAACTGAGATAATTGTCTGAACATACTGTTCGAAAGATGAGGACTCACTGCTAACTCTGATCGTTGAACTGGGATGCTAATGGTTCTCTAGAACTAGTGCTTCTAAATCTATGGTATAAGACACCATAGCGCAAATGTGTCAGTACTTTGAATGTACTGGTATGCAAGTGAGGTAGGCTGAATGCAATGGATTCATATGCATGAACAATACAAACTGACTGACTAACATGAATGTGAGAATACATGCATGCATACGTAACTGTAACTGAGATCATGATAGGACTGAATACTGAGTTCTGACTACTAAGTCTACTGACATTGACATCTGAGTCACTGATGAGTGAGAAACTGATACTGTATTACTGAATACTGAGGGACTTATACTATGTTACTGATACATGGATAATTGTGTCTGACAGTTCTGATTATGAAGAACTGGTCTGGTGACTGTATCTACAGTCCTGAAGCTGAATGCTAATAACATAAGTTCTGATAACTGATATAAATGATAACATGAGTGACTGTATCTGACAAGTCCTGAACCTGATGGAACTAGCTGAGTTTCATACTGTATCTGAGTAACTGAATCTGAGATCAGTCCTATCTAGCGGGTGATCTCTACATCTGATGATATTGATACTAATGGACCATAGTTGAGATCAGTCCTGTCTGGTGGGTGATCCCGGGGTCTATTTATAATGATAAGGATTGACTGTATCTGACAGTCCTAAATCTATACTACTGAGCTGAATTGACTGTATCTGACAGTCCTGATTCTGTAACTGAAACTGTGGGATGTATTCATCTAACCGACATGCCCCATACTAAGCTAACTAGGGTCCAACCTGTAACCCCAGTTGGAAGGGTGTCAGTACCACGCCACTGGTAAAAACAACTGCTGTGGGTTCAGTCCTTATCAAGCGGGTGACCCATGGATCAGTCCTATACATTTAAATGTGCTAACAGTTGATCCCTGAGTATGTCAGTCCTATCTAACGGGTGACATCTCGTACCTATATTTGCTACGTAGTTATGGAACTTAGGGATTTCTTCTAGGAATCTCAGTCCCATCTAGCGGGTGAGTTCCCATCTCTAGGCTCGCTCGGTGCTGAATCTTACTCCCATCTGAAAGACATTGAACTGAATAACTAAACTGAAGTGATTATCTGAACTGAGCTGATACTAATGATATTATTTAGCAGAGCTAAAACTGAGTTTACTGAGTTCCGTTGACTAACGCAACGTACTGAGTTCTGAGGACTGACTGAGAGTACTGAAGTTACTGAGATTACTAAGAATACTGCGGTTACTGAGATTACTAAGATTACTGAGTAGGGCTGATCTAATGGATACTAAATTTACGGAGATTTCCTGAGTCATGAGACTGACTAAATTCTACTGATCATGGCTTGACTGAGATTATCGTGAAAACCTGACATGGCTCTAGGCACACAGCTAAATTGTCAAGTACAAGTACCCCCAAGACTTGATGAAAAGAAACTGACATAGCATGACTTACGTGAATACATGACCAATAACATAATTCATAATTCATATATTGAAGCACTTCATCAAACATGTGATATACATAAACTTGTACAAACATGGAGATTTCATAATATCATGCTAGTTGGGCACTTTTCCTTCATATCGGTATTTAATCAAACACATGATAGGCATAATATATGTAAACACCATTATACAAAAATTACACATCATGATTCAACATCTAATTTCATCATCCTAGGGTTTAATCGTAGGTTCACATGAATATACATCTATACAAATCAATTCCACATAACATTAATCACCCAACATGGATTTGAATTCAATTAATCATTCTCAACATAAACAAAATAAACCCAACATGAAGTTCATAAAGAAAATCTAAAATCTTGACCTTACAAAAGAGATTCTTGGGCTTCATGGACGAAAGGAGTCCATGAATGAACACTATGCATACCTGGGAAATGATTTCTTGAAGATTGATGGTCAAACCTTCTTGAATTTGAATCCCAAATAGAAACCCTAGCTTGTTCTTGAGAGAAACCAGTATATTTTGGGTGAAGAATGACTAAATCACGTGTTATTGGGTATATATAGGGGTGAAAAATTGACCCTTTTAACCCTGGACGCATCTTTAATTTTTGAGAAAATTTCTCGATTTTCATCCTTGGCGCGACGTGCCACTATCGTGCCAAGTCACTGGAAAGTGACAAATGGGAAATTACACGGTGGCGCGATGCGGAGCTATCGCGTTGCCACCTTGTCTGCGACCTAGAAGTTTGGAGCGACGCACCACTATCGCGGAGCAACACTGGAAATTGATAATTTTCATTTGAGCTATCTCCGCGACGCGCTGAAGGCTCAGGTGATACACTGTCTCACTAAAAAGGCTCTAACTCTTCACCCGGGTGTCGGATTTGAGCGAATTTGGTATCGATGAAAATCTTATTGAATTTTCCATATGACAAAAAGTGAAAATCTTGAAAATACCACATGTATAAAAGTGGATTCATATTTGAAACAAGTCTTTAACATTTCTGGGATGAATTTAAGCTAGGTAGAAGTTCGGGGTATTACAACCACCATCTTCTAAAAGGTCGCCATATAGTGGTTTTCCTGATTACTTTTATGATTTAAATTGTTGGAATAGTGTTGAGGCGGGAACTTACACAACAACTTATCGGGAAGAGCTTAAGTATTATCTTCGAATGCTGCTAGAGGATCGCATGCATACGACAAATCAACGCGTTGGATTGGTGTAAGAATAATAAAACCCAATATCCTGTTCTTTCAAGATTAGCTAGAGATATATTGAATGTTCCAATGTCAACCGTTGCATCGGAGAATGCTTTTAGTCAGGGGCGACAACAGCTTGGGAACAACCAACACTCATTGGGAAGCAATGTTATGAATGTTTAGTTTGCCTTAGAGATTGGATTAGAGCGGAACGAAGAATTCAAGGAATGGAGGTGGAACCGAAAGACGAACAGAAACTTGAAGAAATTATGACTTCAAGGGAGAACTTAGCAGAATCAAGTCTAATGCATGATTTTCCCCCCATTGATTTTGACTATCCTATGCAAGTTTCCATTAATATTAACATGGATGAGTTGAAAAAAATGATGCATTCATGTACATTATAAATTTTGAATCATTTTGCAATCAATAAAATATAACATTCATTCACTCCTTACTCCTTAGTCCTTACTTTGTAATTTTTTTCACTTAATGATTTAAATTGGATTTCTAGTTTAAATTAAATATTTAGTTTTAATATATTACTAATTTACTATCAAGTATTATTAATTTATTATATTAAGTAGCATATTTTTTAAACTAGTACATATATTGAATGTTACGTATATATGTGTATATATTTTCTATAGACTCTAAAGTAGTATATATTTAACATATATATATGTGTATATGTTTTATAAATTAGTATATAACTATATATATAGTGTGTGTGTATATATTGTAGTATGTGTTTTATTTAAAGTAGTACATATAGTGAATGGTATGTATATATGTGTATATATCTTATATAGACTCTAAAGTAGTATATATTTAGCATATACATGTGTATATACTTTATAAATTAGTATATATATCATTATATTGTAGTATATATCTTGTAGCATATTTTTTAAAGTAGTATATATATTGAATGGTACGTATATATATGTGTATATATAGAATATAGACTCTAAAAGAGTATATATTTAACGTATACATGTGTATATGTTTTATAAATTAGTCTATAACTATATATATAGTGTGTGTATATATTATAGTATATGTTTTATTTAAAGTAGTACATATATATTGAATGGTACGTATATATGTGTATATATCTTCTATAGACTCTAAAGTTGTATATATTTAACGTATACATGTGCATATATTTTATAAATTAGTATATATATCATTATATTATAGTATATATCTTGTAGCATATGTTTTAAAGTAGTATATATATTGAATGGTATATGTAGAATATAAACTCAAAGAGTATATATTTAACGTATACATGTGTATATGTTTCATAAATTAGTATATAACTATATATATATAGTGTGTATATATTGTAGTATATGTTTTATTTAAAGTTGTACATATATATTGAATGGTACGTATATATGTGTATATATCTTCTATAGACTCTAAAGTAGTATATATTTAACGTATACATGTGTATATGTTTTATACATTAGTATATATATCATTATATTGTAGTATATATCTTGGAGCATGTTTTTTAAAGCAGTATGTATATTGAATGGTACGTATAATTGTGTATATATAGAATATAGACTCTAAAAGAGTATATATTTAACGTATACATGTGTATATGTTTTATAAATTAGTCTATAACTATATATAGTGTATGTATATATTGTAGTATATGTTTTATTTAAAGTAGTACATATGGTACGCATATATGTATATATATCTTCTATAGACTCTAAAGTAGTACATATTTAACGCATACATGTGTATGTGTTTTATAAATCAGTATATATATCATTATATTGTAGTATCTTGTAGTATATGTTTTATTTAGGTAGTATATATATTTAACTAACGTATAGTCGTATACACGATTACATGTGTAATTGTGTATATGATTCTTAAATTCTAATGTAGTATATACTATATATATAGTGTATATATATTGTTTAATGTGTTTAAAATCTATATAGATGGGTATATATAATGTATATTGGAGAAAAAACTTTTAATTTTTTTTAGTTTTGACCGAATTTTGGACCGGTTTTGATATGATTTAGGCGAGTTGGACCGGGTTAGGTTTAGTGGGCCCATCCCGGATTGTTTTTTTTTTAAATTTACTGTTGGGCTCGGAATTGAATCGGCCCGTTTAACCTGGCCCGGAATCGAATCGGCCCAAAAATCAGCTAAGTTTGACGGGTCGATTTCGGGCTGGCCCAGGCTGGCCCAATTAACAGCCCTACCATTTATCCATAAGAATCATTCTTACTTGGAATGTGATTTTAAAATATCATTTTGATACTGTTCGAGATATAGTTATTCAAGAAAACAACTTTAAAATTGACTAAAGATAAGAAATATGTAACACATCTATAGGCTATTGTTAGAACAATGCAAATGCTTGAACTAAATTAGAGAAGGGAAACATAATTTTATTATTTAAATTAACACTCTTAGTTTTCAAAGCGATGACAATGCGTTACCTAAATTTATAGATTTCTCAATGTATCATCATCCTTACAATAGATTGCTAATAAGCAAAATAATACTAATAAGTCCTTGAAGCTTGTCACTAGCAGCTTTCAACTGTGGTGCCTCAGCCGGTGGTGAAGTAAAATTGTCATCACATGTAGAAGGGCCATCAGAAGCAGCAGAAGCATGAATATTCAAACCACTATAGTCTTTAGATTTCAAAAGACCTGGTAATCTTCCAAGTTCATCAACAGCATCACTATAATTCTCCAAACACGAGCTATATCGTGTCTTTAATGTTGGATTTGTTGTCTATTTAAGCAACGAATTAACAAGATTACGCGTGGATTGTGCATTCTTTAATGATATGTCTATTGAGATAGTCGCAAGTCCTTCGAGATTTGCACCTTTGGATCGAGGATCTCCATTTAGAGCCGATAAACATATAGTCGCAAGTACTTGAAATGTGAACTTTTCATTTTGAATTTAGTTTAGTTTTTGGTAACTTGTGAAGTGACTTATTGACTTGAAAATGTTTAGGTGTAGGTACTTAAAATGTGAACTTTTCATTTTGAATTTAGTTTAGTTTGGTAACTTGTGAAGTGACTTAGTGACTTGAAAATATTTAGGTATAGGTACTTGAAATGCGAACTTTTATTTTGAATTCAATAAAGGTTGGTAACTTGCGAAGTAAATTAGCGACTTGAAAATATTGAAGTGTAAGTACTCGAAATGTAACTTTTCATTTTGAATTTAGTTTAGTTTGGTAACCTGTGAAGTGACTTAGTGACTTGAAAATGTTGAAGTGTAGGTACTTGAAATGTGAACTTTTGTTTTGAATTTAGTAAAGTTTGGTAACTTGTGAAGTGAATTAGTGACTTGAAAATGTTGAAGTGTAGGTACTTGAAATGTGAATTTAGTTTTGAATTTAGTTTAGTTTGGTAACTTGAGAGGTGAATTAGTGATTTAAAAATATTTAAGTGTAGGTATTTGAAAGGTGAACTCGTGTTTTGATAGTTAAGTGTGTGTTAAGAACCAATTGTCCCACATTGGAAAAACAGGGAAATGCTAAGAGGTTTATAGGTCAAATGAGTTCTCCCACCTATCAGACTAGTCTTTTGGGTTGGGCTCTCCCATTTGGTTTATAACAGTGTGGTCACTTGAGAAGTGAATAAATGACTTGAAAATATTTAAGTGTAGGTACTTGAAATGTGAACTTGTGTTTTGAATTTAGTTAAGTGTGGTCACTTGAGAAGTGAATAGGTGACTTGAAAATATTTAAGTGTAGGTACTTGAAATAAACTCATGTATTTTATTCCATTTTGATGTCTCCTAGTAGGAGCAGAAATATGTCTTGCTTAACAAATTAACCGAAAAGGCTATATCAGGCCTTATAGTATTTGCAAGATACATTAGTACACCAATTAACTAAGATATGGTACTTCAGGACCAATCCAATTCGGCATGTTTCTCATTTCAGCAAATAATCTTATTGCTTTGAAAACTCTCCAAGAGTTTCAATGATTTTCAAGTTATAAGCTTATACAATACAAGGATTATAATAAGTTTCCCAGAAACTTTTATATGTTTGTTTGAATCCTTAAAAGTTTTCATATAAATTTTGTCAAGTGACAGTATTCAACATTTCATATGTCATATTTTCAAGTGTCTGGACTGCAAATCAAATAAATTTTACACTTACCAAGATGCATCCTTTCATGTCACTTGATAAATGTTTCTACGTTAGCATGCTTAAATAAATATAGAATTTAGATCCGTGTAATCTTTCACAATATTGCGTCAATATTGTATCAAAGATATCATTTATGATATATCATTTCGTATCGGTTCACAATATGACATAACATTTTGAGATCTCAGCACTTCATTATTTTCAAGTACCTGAACCTCTCATAAGGTTTTATGAAGTGTTATATCGTAGACACTTCAAGAGCACATTGTCTTCTTATTATGATTATTTACCCCTTATTCTTTTCAAGGTTATTTCATTTAAAATCGATTAGTCCACCACGCTCCATTCATGCATAGACATTGTCCTTTAGGGACACAAAATAGGAGCATTTGCAGCTTAATATGAGATGCTTTCGATATTTGACTTGAATTATCTTTTGAATAAGGATCTGGTGATAATTTCTAACATATTTCATGGTTTCTTATAATCTCCCCCTTATGTTAGGAAACATCTTCTATCTTCTTTGAGGAATCCATCTTTGTGCATCTTGGTATATTCATTAATCGTATACCGCACATCAAAATTATTAGATGGAATAGTTGGTTCCTGACCTTGAACCAATTGAGAGGGAAAAAATAATCATAATTTATTGGTCTAATGCATACAAGTGCTATTATATGCAACATATCATATTTCAGACCAACACATGATGTTTTGTTCTCATTAGCAATGGTTTAGCTATTTATCGAAGGCATTCAATGCCAAATCATCATCATCAAGATGAATTGTCTTGATTACACAATCTGAAAGTTATGTTCTTAACTCAATTTTATTGAGCAAAACATTATGAATGTCAAACTACAGGCTGACAATGGATGTACATGTGATCGTCTTATTGATGCATCTTTTCAACATATCACATGATTGGTGAACAGACCTTTATTCACCTTTTATATTTTTTAGATTTTAAGGGATCCAATCCCAAGATTAGTTGGTCCAACCAACTTATCATGAGAACAAGCAATAAGGGTGGGCATATTTTGGTTTAAACCAAAAAAACCAAAAAACCAAACCGAAATTTAATTTTGGTTTTAGTTTTTCGATTTTTCGGATTGAATTCGATTTGTAATTTTAAAATTTTGATTTTCGGTTTAAAAAAAGATCGGTTAAACCGAAAAACCAAAAATTTATAAATAAACAATATATATATTTTATTATATATATATATATATATATATATGTATATATATATATATATTATAGTTTTTCACATTCAGAATTAACATTTAACAACAAATTCGCATATGCCGCAACCATTGCCCATTGCCAACCCTAAATCCCTATTCTGGTATTCCCTACGCCGTTTCTCACGTACACCGGAGACGACGAGTCACGACTTACGACTGTTCCTCTATTCCACCGAAGGCAAGGCGGTGTTCCTTCGTTGATCATTTTCACTTCTACTGGTTGTGGGTTTGTGGGTTGTGGCTATCCACCGGTGAGAAATAGATGAGTTTTGTGTCGTTTTGTAGACTATTTATGCAAGGTTATATTATATGTAATGATTAATGACGTTATGTATTGTGTTAAGCTTATGATTATTTCATTTCGTTTCATCCATGTTGAGTTATTTATAGTTATTTATATTTGGGAATGAAAAACAGGTTTGAAAAAAATAATTTTTTTAAGAAAGCCCATCAATTTTCATTGCTCGGTTATGAAAAAGAGAGGCTAACTGCTTTAATATTTCAAATCGAAATAAAAATCTGAAATAACCGTACCGAGTTTGTAAAAATTGAACCAATTTATTTCGGTTTGATTACGGATGTCATTTTTGCCAATTCGAAAATCGATAAATCGAACCGATATTAAACAATCAGATCGAATCGACCGAACGCCCACCCCTAACAAGCAATATAAAAAATAATGAAGAATTTTCTAATTTCTTCAATATATGTTCAATACTCAGTATGCATATCTTTGGGATGTCGCAATCGTTCATGTCAATTTATGAACTTTTATTCTAGCAAACTACAAGTTTATTATGACATGTGCCTTTTACTTTAGTAAATTTCTGGTTTATTATTACATGAATAAATTTCAGATTTACTACTTTAGTAGTAGATTTCAAAATAACTCTTCTCGGTTATTCTGCCTCTTTCGGAGGTGAGTTGTAATACCATCACAATCAAGTGCACGTTTGTATTGAAACAATCGAAATCCACATTCCCAAAAATGAAATATAATCGTGCCCTAAGTCTATCAAATTTTGATAGCTAATAACCTCTTTCATAATATTGCTACTTCAGCAGCAAATCAAGACATAAATATGATAGAGAGAATTTCTCTATATTGATATCACAACTACCACATTCACTTCAAGAATGAAACAAATTGTCATCTTTCAGACTTATCATATATTGCTATCACATTCACTTTTTGGAATGGAGCATATTCAATAGATAAGTTTCATGACTTTTCATAAAAAAACACATTGTTTTGCCTTAGACATCATAATATCATCAATATGGTGCATTGAGATTCAAACTCAACGGCTTACCTGTATAAAAGCGTCTTAGGCATAAATCAACGAGACTTGAACCCAACATATTATCATTCCTTTTGATATTATTGTTCTTGGGGAATAAATTTAAAACATAAATGGTTCCAAACCAATTATTTTTTCTCAAATCCAACAATAATTATATTATTAGTAGCAAAAGACAAATAACATAAAGAATTACTAACCTTGAAATTACCTTTAGATTTATAATTTCACCATATTTGATAGAGTCTCGTACTGATAACGTGTTATGAAATATAAAGTAAAGAAGAAGAAGAATAGAGAGAACCTTGAAATTACCTTTAGATTTATAATTTCACCATGTTTGACAGAGTCTCGTGCTGATAACGTGTTATGAAATATAAAGTAAAGAAGAAGAATAGAAAGAGAAGAGAGGAGACTTCTTTATTTCTCATGAAGATTCTTGAGGAGTTAATTACAATGAAGGAAACCCTTCTATTTATAAGAAAAATTTACTCCTAGTTTCTCAATAAAAGACAGAGAGTTTAAATCATGACAAATATCAACAAGATCTTGATAAATCTTTAATAGATCTTGATAGTCATTTACTTTAATGACATTTTAAAAAAATGTTTTTCAAAATGTATTTTTTAAGTGAGAATCAGTTTGGTTTGACTAATCAAACTATAAGGAAAAAAAAAGTAATTTAAACCAATGATTAGTGCTCAACCAAACATGTAAATATAAATTTTCTTTAAATTAGATATTCGTACTTGAAATTGCATGACATTAATGTTGATCATCATGAATTTTTTAATATTTTATTTTGTACATAATATATTTTTTACAAAATATTATAACGTAATATTTGAGTATTCGGTTATAAATGTATAATTTTATAAAAAGCGTACCACGATAATAAACATCATTGTCATTATAGGTAGAATACCGTTATAGGTAAGTAAAATATAACAAATTAATTCCAAAAAAAAAAATCAGACCTATATAATAAAATATTTTTTATAAGGAAAGGACAAATTATTACTGTAGTTAACTTTATATACCTTTTATAAATTAAATTTAATAGTTTATTTGACCAAACTTGCCAAATTAGCTTTTCTCTTTAAAAAAAATATTTTTCAAAAATGTGTTTTTTATTACTGAGAATCAATTTGGTTTGACTAATCAAACCTTTTTTCAAAAAGGTACTTTAAATCAATAATTAGTGCTCAACCAAAACTTTTAAAAATTACTTCTAAGAATAATTTCTTTTAACTTCTGAAAAATAAATTTGATTACTTGACCAAACAAACTACTCCTATAATTGACATTTCATGTGGGATAAAATTTTAGTCACAATTAACAAACCAGTATACTCTGAGGGTTCTTAATCAAGCTAATTATATATTGTTATGATGTAGGCTAAATTGTTGAAATTGTTCATGTGAGTGGTAATGTTCAATTATTAATGATGTAAACATATGTTGATTGATTTAATTAAGGCCAGGAAATTCTGCAAAGCCAACAACATTTGCATATAAACAAACTTTGATTTAGTGAACGACTGTGAAATTGAAACAACGAATTAATCAATATGACACTGGAAAAATAAAAATATCATTTTGTTACTGCTGAACTAACTGATGATTTTTCCCTCAAATAACTAAGTTACAACAAGAACAACCCACAAAGTGGGGTATATTGAGTAAAATGTCGTCCATATCACTATCTCTGAGGTAGAGCCGCTGTTTCTGATAGCTTAGAAACAATAGGTAGTAACAAAATGACCGATAAAAGCGGAAACAAGATTACCACAAAATAATGCTACAATCCACAAAATATCATCAATGCATGGCAATTTAAAATTTGCAAAATTAAGTCAAGGGGTTAAGTCATGGTCATTCATTGTTTTAGTGCTATAAATATGTGTGAACTAGATTCGGGGTCGTTTGGTAGAGTGTATTGAAAATAATAATGCATGTATTAATTAATGTGTATTACAAGTACATTGTTTGGTACTCCCTCCGTTTCGAAATAAGTGAATTGTTGAGGTATTTATTGGTGTTTCAAAATAAGTGAATCATTGATTTTTTTTTTAATTTACCCTTATGATTTGACAACCAATTAACTTTTGAAAACGTATTACAAGATCAACATTTTCTTTTTTAGGGGTAAAAATAAGAAGTTGTGTTAAATTTATATCCTTAGTATTTTTTCCTTAATTTGTGTTGTGTATTGAGGTGTGCATTAATAATACATATCATTTCCTATGGATTAGCAATACAAGACATTTAATATATGCATTAACTTATTAAATGACAAACTTACCCCTTGAAATATCTTTCAATCCTTTTTCCCATATAATTACATTTCCCAGTTTCATTTTCCCTCCATTTTTGTTATAAAAATTCTCCTCCTTGTATCACTTTCCATGGAAAAGAGAGACTAACTTGGAATGCTATTAAAGTCTTTTGCTAAGTTTGATTATTTAGCCACTAATAGCAGAAAAATAAGTCTTTCAAAGTCAACAAATTGATGATGAAATTTTGGTGAGAATATCTATTTTTTATTAGCTTCTTGATTATCCATTGTTTTCTAAGTACAACATCTTTACATCTGCAATATTCATGCGTCCGTAGATCGCATTACAACCATTTATCTTATCAAGAGCTTCATAAAGCGTGAAATCGTTCTCCATCTTTATTCTGATCAAAATACCGTCAAATTTATTGCAAGACTTTTAGAATCTATAGAAAAGTTGAAATAGAAATTTTTGTTTAGTTGCTGGTACTTGCTTCTGCCTTAATGTTCAAAATAAGAATTTCATTCGAAATTTTTTTTCATAAATAGTCAATGAACTCCATAATTTCATAAAATATTTGAAAAATTATATATACCAGGAAGTTCCCAAGGTTCACATTTGTTAATATCAACTTCAGCAATAGCAAGAGCAGTAAAGTTGGAATCTAAAACTTTCTTCAGCAAATAGTAAGTAATAAGCACTTCATCAGTAGGGGTGAGAAAAAATTGGGGGTTTTGTTCCTACAAGAGTAGCTTATGCAACTTGCTTACCTTATTTAAGAGTGTGTATAGAGAAGGGTAATTTGGTAAACAAATATTCTTTTATAAAATATATTTCAATATATAATATTATTAATACATTAAATCAAACACTGCATAATTAATACCAGCATTATTAATACTTGCATTAATAATACAAGTATTACTAATACATCTTATTCAGCATTAATCTTATACACTCTACCAAAGGACCCCTAATAGAGTGAAAGTTCAATGGGATAAAATCATTTAACTACTCCAGCTGCAGAACAATCATATTTGCATATGGAAAAAGTTCAGATTATAGACAGTAAATGGGTAACTTATGCCTTGGTGCTATAAGGAATTGTATCGACAAACAAAGTTTCAATCAAACTAGTCCCATGAAGTTTCTGCCTAGTGATTTCATCCAACTGTGCAGCCATCTCCAGCGTTATATGGTTTCTCCAATCTCCAACTTGACCTTTCCTCAAGAAATGCCGGTTCTCCACAGCAAGTTGTGGACTGAAATGTTGCACTCCCGTCTGGTTCACTTTCAAACTGCTCAGATTCTCAAAGCTACAAAGCCTTAAAATCTCCTGCACAGCCCCTTGTGTCTCTTCTTCTAAGCAAAATGGCTTATCCAAGAACTTGGCCAATTTGGTAAGACAGACAACGGGGTCTGTCTTCCTGTCCTCGTAAGTCAAGAAGAGAATGCCTTCCAATAACCCGAAACATGATCCCAAATGGGTCCAAAATGTGATACACCTTTGCAAAACAGACCAAATGCATCTTCGATTGGAAAAGAAGGCAGCTGTTTGGGCCTTAGCTTCTTCATATAATGCCAATTTGAAACGAAAACATCCTTTGTCTCTCGGTAAACATACACGATTTTGCAACCATGTTGTTCCTGATTTGGGAAAGTAGCTAGAAGAATATCGGTGGGTTGAGCTTTGAAGTATTGTTGCGCCCTCTTAACCATTTCAACAGCTTCCGAAGTGAACCAAAAGGACTTATATTGGTAAAGATGCTCAGTTCTCCAACCTTTTTCTTTGGAAAGGGTTGACAGCATGTCACTGTCATTCTGCTCATCTTTATTATTGCATTCATGATCACCGTGTTCACGTTGAGAACAGTAGGAAACCGGCATGTCCATGGAGGAGATAGGAGTTTGATAAACTCTACACACCAAATTCGTGTTCACCAGCTTGAACTAGAGACGAACCCACTCATCAACAAATTAAAAGCTTGTTTTCCCTACAACTTTGTAAGAAACCTATAGGAATGATCAGAAAGGCTTAATATTCTGTTGTTTCTAACTTTTAGCAATCAAAAACTCAGTTGTGATTTGTGAGCTAAAGCAACATTTTTCAATGATAGAGATGACTTAAGAATGCACTTCACCAAAATAATACTTCCAATACAGATGAAAGGGTTTAAAAAAATGTCCTTTAAGCTATGTGAAATTGAATAAGAATGCCCTTGCGTTAATAGTTTGAGCATTTTTTGACCAAACAATTAACGGCAGGGGCATTTTTGGACCAAATTATCAACGGTTCACATAATTTAAGAGCATTTTTGATCCTTTTCTGCTTCCAATAGACCAATACTATTACTTATTTTAAATTAGGTATAGCTATTAAACAATAAAGCAGTTCTGTACTATTATCCAATTTCCTTGCAGCATCTTTTCCCTTAATGGTTAGCACAGAATTAAGCTGATCATTCTTACAACTCAATCAACTCAAATTCATTTTCTCTCGTGTTGGATCATCCAAAAAATGCATTGCATTTGAAGAATTCAACACAAAGAGGTCGATTTTTTTGAACAGTCCGAGCAACATAGCTTTGAAGAGAACTTACTTGTTATACTTTTTTGCAGCGAGGACCTGGAACGCCGGGCGAGATTGTGCAACGAATGGGTTGCATTTTGTGAAAGAGAAGAAGTGTACTTGATATCATCTGCATTGCTAAATATATATAGACAAAGAAGAGTAACCAACTGTACTCTTGTCCATACTGTTATTGGTTGTTCTGTAACAAACTCCTAATTACAGAATTTACAAAGATAGAAATAATGTATACAAAGGACCTTCTAGACTATCTTTTGCAATGCATGTGAACTAACATCTATATTTGGAAAGACATTTTTCCATTAATTCCATAGTGGAAAGAAAGAAAACAACTTTACAAACCAGTACCTAAATATTTTAGAAAATCAAATATTACACTACGTACTCCTTCAACTAAACAACTAACCATTCTAGAAACGGAAAAGGGTCAGAAATACCCTTCAAGTATTGAAATTGGATCAAAAATATCCTTCGTTAACCTATTGGGCCAGAAATACCCTTCAAGTATTGAAAATGGTTCAAAAATGCCCCTCCATCCACCTTTATGGCTCAAAAATACCCTTGCAACTAACGATTTTTAAAAATCATAATTAAAAATTCGAAAAAGGATCAGAAATACCCTTTAAGTATTGAAATTGGTTCAAAAATACCATCCACCCACCTTTATGACTTAAAAATACCCTTCCAACTAACGATTTTCTTAAATCATAAATAATTTTTTTTAATATACGTGACAACTTTCACTTGGTTGAAACTAAATTAATTAAAATGTTATATACAATCCGGCCTCAACTCAAGCTTTGGGGTGGGGTGGGTGATTTTGAGTGGTATACGCTTTGTAATTTATTTTCCCTACTTTGATTAGGGAAATTATTTTTCTTAATTTGAAATTTAGAATAAATATGTTTTTTAGAAAAATATTTTCAAAATTTTTAGTCAAACGAACATTTTCGTTCGCCGAACCCACCCTTAAAAGCTTGTAATGGTGAGGTGATGCTTTTTCTGATAGTTCTAGCCCCGGCATAAGAGAACACTCCAAGGTTCATAATTAATCAAAATTTTACATCAAAATCTCTTACCTATTTTTTTTTTTCTACAAATGGCCTTAAATAATTAATTATCATTTAACTCGTGTGGAATTGATATATATTATATTCTTCGTTATACAATTTTCTATTATTTTAATTCTCACCTGAAATATTATACCAGTAGATTGCGATGATTCTTTATGAAGGGAAGAGAATGTACTCCATAGTTATATTCCTTGCCCCAGAAAAAGTAACATGAATCTTTAAGGTTAGATTTTGACCATATTATAGAACAATAATGTCAAATAATGATACTGTATATCCTCAGTTTTAATTTATTTATTTTAATTATTATTTACATAAAATATTTTAAATTATTAATTATATTATATCTTTTAATAGTGCAATCATTTTATGAACATAATTTTTAATATATAAATTTTATTATAAAAAAATAAAAATTTTATATCCAAATTCACATCAAATATTAATTAGCTTGATCATTATACTTCGATAAACAAAGAAATGGATAGTAGTTACAAAGATTTGACGTTTGCATGAAAGAGTAAAATTACTGAAAGTACTGGTATTTTATTTACTATAGATATTCTCCACAAGCATAGATTAAAAAATATTTTCACAAAGTTTATATTGTCTCGTTTTGACGCTATATTAAAGCCTAGCATTATTGACGTTGGGGTTGTCACACCCTTTTTTCCGCCCGAAGGGAGTCGAGTTCGAAGGTTTTTCCAATTAAAGTGACAGTAATGAATAGGGATTATTTTATTTACAGAGTCGCCACTTGGAATTGAGTTTTGGTGTTCCAAGTCACCTTTTTTGAATCCCTAGTCAAAAGGAAATGACTCTTTATTATGGTCTGCGAAAACAGAAGATCGGGTAAGGAATTCTGTTGACCGAGGGGAAGGTGTGAGGCATCCCTCGAGTCCCGTGGTTCTAGCACGATTGCTTTTATTGACTTAGCTTGACTTAAATTATTTGTTAAATTATGTTAAGGCCTATTTCGCTCATTTTTATTGATACCGAAAATTTGTCTTATTAAAATAAATCAATGAAAGTTAATTTTTTAGAAAAATACTTGATAAGGTGCATTACTTCATCCTTGAAAATGTTTCAGAAAGATGCATATGCCGCATTTTTAATTGAAACGAATATTTTAAAATGTACCTAAAATTATCTAGCATTTTTTTTTTAAAAAAAGGGCTTTGTCTACCCAAAGTGTTACTTAACTTTAATAATAAATTTGAGTAAAATTGATTTAAGGTTATTAATTAATTTAACAAAACAAAAAAAAATCAAAATTTATTAATAACAACGAACAAAATAATAATAAATAATAATGAAAATAATATTCCTAAATAAATTTATTTCAATGGTTAAAAAATGTTATCTAGTGATTAATTTAAAATAATTTAATAATGCATAAAAAAACGTATTATGAATTAATGCATCTTAATCATAAAAAGACAAAAAAGTAAATACTAATAATAAGACATTATAGTAATATAAGATTTGCACGTTTCTTGAAAGATAATATTACTTCAATATCACAAATAGTTCTTAGGCGTGATTTATTCATCTTCCAAGTTAAATTTATTTTTGCAAAATACTACTTCAAACTTTCTATTATCAATCAAAACTATAGAAAACAAAATAAAATAAAACTCATGCTAGAGAAAAAAAAAAGGATATGGCTAGATCTGATACTAGAGGGGGAATAAGGGAGAGGGCGATGGGTGGTTACTAACGTTGGTGGCACGGATCTGGTGAGGATTGGCTGGAGAAGGGATCGACAGCGTCGTGGCTGATTTTGGAGTAATGAAGGAAAAGGGGAGAAGGGAGCGACGTCGATTTGACTTCGCCGATGATGGTAGTTGGACGGTTTTTCGGCAAGGAATGCGTTGACGTAAGGGATAGGGAAAGAGGGTGATGCCAGCGGGTAAAGCGGTGCTCCGGTCAGAATTTGATGGTTTTGGGATATTTAGTTGCCAAAAAAATGGCGATTCCGGCGAACATGTCGCCGGAAAAGAAATCCCCTATTTCGTTCACTCTTTCCATCCTCTCTCTCTATCTCTCGATTTCTGTATTTTTTCTTGTCCCGATTTCTATCTCACTTCTCTTCTGATTTTTTTTGTGTATATCAGTGTGAGTATGAGTTGTCGTATATGAATATGAATGTGTATGCAATGCGTGATGTTGTTATTGATAGTGTGTGCAATGAATCACAATATGGTGTGTGGAATTGTAATAATATTTATTTTTTTAATGTTTTCTTTCTATTTTAATTTTTAAATTAGACAATATCGTTTATACAGTATTTTTATATTCAACACAATATAAATATATAATATTTAGTAATTTGATATCATAATAATAACAGAAAATTTATGTGATCAATCA